>NC_137890.1:14203489-14375117 GCF_963455335.1 Martes martes
GGCGCCTGGGTGGCTCAGTTGGTTAAGCGGCTGCCTTCGGCTCAGGTCATGATCCCAGCGTCCTGGGATCGAGTCCCACATCGGGCTCCTTGCTCAGCAGGGAGCCTGCTTCTCCCGCTGCCTCTGCCTGCAACTCTGTCTGCCTGTGCTCGCTCTCTCGCTCCTCGCTCTCTCTCTCTCTGACAAATAAATAAATACAATCTTAAAAAAAAAAAAATGTGGGTTTAGGATTCTGTAGACAGGAGTTGAAATCCTGGCTTTCTTTGATCTCACCCTGTATATTTAACTTGTCTGAGCCTCAGGAGTCTTAAAAGTTTAAATGATAGTAATTATCTAAAGGAATTGGTGGGAAAAGAGACTGTACTGATATGTGTAAAGAATCTAGGACAGTGCCTGGCGAGGAAGAAGGTATCAAAGTCTGTGACAGGGCCAGACCATAGGACTTCTGTTTCTTTGATTATCTGTGAGAATTTCATGAGTTGTTATTCATATTAAGTACTGATAATCTTTGTATGATATAACGTTTTTGTTTTTTAAATATTTGGAACCCATTTTCAAGAAATATGAGCTATGAAAAATTATACCCTTCTAATTAAAAAAATTTTTTTTCATTGAAAAATATATTACCACTATCTGTTATTTAAAGATAGTAAATCTTGTTCATTAAAAATATCTGTAGTGGGGCGCCTGGGTGGCTCAGTGGGTTAAGCCTCTGCCTTCGGCTCAGGTCATGATCCCGGGGTCCTGGGATCGAGCCCCACATCGGGCTCTCTGCTAAGCCGGGAGCCTGCTTCCTCCTCTCTCTCTCTGCCTGCCTCTCTACCTACTTGTGATCTCTGTCAAATAAATAAATAAAATCTTTAAAAAAAAATATTTTTAGTGTTCAATTTTGGATTAACCAGATTTCTGTCTTGAATAGAAGTTATTTTCTGTTGATTCTGTCAGATATCATAAACTGAGTGTATTCTTTCTCACTGACCTACAGCTATAAAACTTTGAATGTTACATTCTGTCATACATGTTTATTATATTGTTTTGTGTGCAAGGAAAGTTATTTTCTAAGTATACTTACATTTTTTAGTTCTTCCACAGAAATTACTATATTAACCTGTGCACAGGATGAAAATTCACCACAGGAAGTTTAAACTCTTTTTCTGTGATCATACACACACACACACACACACACACGTACATCTGTATATATGTATGTGTACATACGTATGCATGTATATGTGTGTGTATATATGTGTGTGTGTGTGTGTATGTGTACTTTTTTTCCTGTAAGTTGTTTGATAAGTAGAAATTATAAAAGGTCATGATATATTTTCAATATGCTCTTTCAGTTCTTTTAAAAAGTTTGTGCTTTGCGGTGCCTGGCTGGCTAAGTCAGTAGAGCATGCAACTCTTGATCTTGGGGTTGTGGGTTTCAGCCCCACGTTCTATGTAGAGAGTACTTAAAATCTTTATAAATAAATAAATGTGTTTTGTTTCCATTTTAGGCCCAGACCTTATCTGTTTAAAGGTGATCATAAATTTCCCACGAACAAAGAGAACTTACCAGTGACTATACTCTATGCTGAAATTGGTACCAGAGCATTTAGTAAATTTCACAAAGTATTGTCTGAAAAAGCTCAAAATGGGAAAATTCTGTATGTTCTTCGGCATTATATTCAGGTACAGTATTATCCAAGATTATTTTGTATATAAAAATTATGTTTGAGAAGTTCCTTACTAGGTTTTACATAATTTCCACCTGAACAGTTAATTAAAGATTTTTTAAAATTAACATACCTATCAAATGTGAATTTTATATGGAAAAATATATGGGGATTCTGTATCTTGTTGACACTTGTCTCTCTTCAGATTCCTTTCTTCTTAAATCTAAAACAGATTTAAAACTTGGATAAAAAACGAAACGATATGTGTATAATATTTGCTAGGATTCATAAATAGAGGGTTTTTTTGGTTTGTTTTTTGAGAGAGAGGGAGAGTGTGTGAGCATTGGGGAGAAGGGGTAAAGTGAGAGGGAAAGAGAGAATCTTAAGCAGACTCATGGGCTCAGCACAGAGCCCGACCCCATGACCCTGAGGTCAAGACCCAAGCTGAAATCGAGAGTCAGATGCTTAATCAACTGAGCCACCCAGGCGCACCCCTTTAAATACAATTATTATTATCTTTTAAAGATTTTACTTATTTGACAGAGAGAGATCTAGCAAGAGAGAGCATGAGCGGGGAGGAGAGGGAGAAGCAGTCCCCCTGTTGAGCAGGGATCCCAGTGCAGGGCTCCATCCCAGGACCCTGGGATCATGAGTTGAGCCTAAAAGGCAGACGCTTAACCGACTGAGCCACCCATGTGCCCCATAAATACAATTATTTTTAATGAAAAAGTATTATGGTGAGGAAATCTAATTTAATTGATATGGTATATATTAGTTCGAAGTGTGAAGCATGGTATGGGAATGCTATTAACTATTTCTTTAGCGGACTACCGTATTATTCAAGTTTCTGATCGAATACGTTGTATTCTCACTCTTCCAACCTCTCATTTCTGTCACACTCTTGTTACAGTATTCTGGTTTAATGACTATAGTACCCATTGCTGTATCTCAAGTTTTCTTTCTTTCATACCTCCACACCATTCCCCCCACCCCATGCAACCCAATTCACGCAAATATACTAGAATGAACATTAGAGAAGGACTTTGCTTTTTTAACCACTATATTCCCAACATGGAAAGAGTGTTTTATATTGAAATACTAGTGATTTGCATATTAATGTTTAAGATAATAAAAGCATCACAAATATACTTGTTAATTGCCTATCCATATTCTTTACCTGTTTTTATATTGGATTATTGGGGTTTCTCTTTTTCTTTTTTTTTTTTAAGATTTTATTTATTTATTTGACAGAGATCACAAGTAGGCAGAGAGGCAGGCAGAGAGAGAGGGGGAACCAGGCTCCCTGCCGAGCAGAGAGCCTGATGCAGGACCCGATCCCAGGGCCCTGGGATCATGACCTGAGCCGAAGGCAGAGGCTTTAACCCACTGAGCCACTCAGGTGCCCCTGGGTTTCTCTTTTTCTTACCTGCAGATTTTGAAATATATGTTCTGAATACTAATCTTTTCTTCTATACTTTGCAAACATCTTCTATAATATTTCTGATCTTCTGGTATTAAAACAAATTATTTATGACATCTTTGGTTCAGTGCAAGTAATAATTGTGATATCAGATTTATCCAACTTTTCTTTAGTGATTCCCTTCACAATGTCATAAAGACATTCTTGTGTATTTTCTTGTGATAATTAAAATGCTATTTTTTGAGTTTTGGTTTTTAATTCATCTGGAATGTATTTGAATATGCTGCAGGCTGGAGATACAATTCTAGTTTCTCCATATGAAAATTATTGGTCCCCACATAATTTATTGAACAGTTAAGTCTTTATTCTAAACCATCATATACCAAGTTTTCATGTAGGCATGTGTGTTTTTAGATTCTATTCTTTTCCAATAATATAATGTCTCTTTTACGCAAATATATTTCAGTTGCAAGAGCTGTAAAATCTAAAGCAGTCTTGACAAAGAACAAAGCTAGAGGCATCATGCTTCCTGATTTTAAACTACATTACAGGGACGCCTGGGTGGCTCAGTGAGTTAAAGCCTCTGCCTTTGGCTCAGATCATGGTCCCAGGGTCCTAGGATCGAGCCCCGCGTCTGGCTCTCTACTCAGCGGGGAGCCTGCTTCCTCCTCTCTCTCTCTCTCTGCCTGCCTTTCTGCCTACTTGTGATCTCTGTCAAGTAAATAAATTTTTTAAAAACTGTATTATAAAACTGTAGTATTAAAACAGTGTGGTATTGGCATAGAACTATGTAGATCGGTGGAACAGAGAGCCAAGAAATAAACCCATGCATATATGGTCAACTAATATTCAACAAGGGAGCAAAGCATACTCAGTTAAATGGCGCTGGAAAAACTAGATAACCACATGCAAAAGAATGGAATTAGCCCCCTATTTGACAACACTCATAAAAATTAACTTGAATTGGATTAAGGATTTAAACATAAAATGTGAAATCATGAAACTCCTAAAGGAAAACCTAAGGAAAAAGCCCCTTGTCAATGGTCTTAGCAGTGATTTTTTGGATTTGATGCCAAAAGCAAAGGCAACAAAAGCAAAAATGAAGTGCAATAAAATAAAAAAGAAAAGAAAAAATAAAGTAGGACTACATTAAACTAAAAAGCATCTATGCAGCAAAGGAAGCTGTTAACAAAATCGAAGGCAATGTATGGAATGAGAGAAATTATTTGTAAATCATGTATCTGATAAGGGGTTAATATCTGAAATACATAAGGACCTCAGGCAACTCAGTAGTAAAAAAAAAAAAGTAGTCTGATGAAAAGAATGGGCAAAGGGCCTGAATAGACATTTTTCCAAAGGAGACATACAAATGGCCAACATGTACATGAAAAGGCATTCAACATCATGAACCAGGAAATGTAAATAGAAACCACAATGAGTACCACCCCAGACTTGTTAGAATTGCTGTTATCAAAAAGACAGGTGTGAGAGGATGTGGAGAAAAGGGAATATTTTTGCACTGTTGATGGGAGAGTGAATTGGTACAGCCACTATGGAAAACAGTATGGAGGTACCTCAAAAATGTTTTAAAAGAACCACTGTATGATCTGATAGTTCTGCTTCTGGGTATATATCCAAAGGAAACAAAATACTAACTTGAAAAGCTATCTGTGGTCCCATGTTCATTGCAGCATTACCTACCATAATGTAGACATGGGAACAGCCCCTGTGTTCAGCAGTGGATAAATGGATCAAGAAAATGTGGTGCGTGTATACAGTGGAATAGTACTCATCCTTAAAAGGGAAAGAAATCCTGCCATTTGTGACAGTATGGATGGACTCTTGAGGGCATTATGTTAATTGAAATAAATTGGACAGAGAAAGACAAATACTGTAATGATGTCACTTACATGTGGAACCTAAAAAACAACCAAACTCCTAGAAAATGGGAGGTGGTGATGATGGGTGAAGGTGGTTGGAAAGTACAGACTTCCAGCTACAAGTTCTAGGGTGACCTAATATTACTGTGTTGCATATTTGCAAGTTGCTAAGAGAATAGATCTTTAAAGTACTTATCACAAGAAAAAATACTGAGGTATGGATGTTAACTGAACTTACTGTGGTAATCGTTTCATATTGTCTCGATCAAATCATTATGTTGTATGCCTTAAACTAATAGTGTTTATGTCAACTTATGGGAATGGAAGTGGGAGATCAAATTACTGTTTATCTTTTAAAAAATGTCCCCCAAGTGATTCTGATGTGCCCTACAGGGGGAGATAGGATCATTTGTCTAGAAATCAGTGTCCCAAGTTATTTTTTGGAGAATGTGACCATTAAATAAACTATGAACTCATACTAGCCAAGTATCTGGGCACTTTGTCATATCAAATTATAGCCTTCTTCTTAATGAACGATGTAGTGTACATTCAAAATAGGTATATTTTAAATCTGGTCAACATGTAATTCTAATAAAATGAACTTATTTTTGCTGCCTTTGGAACAGATGCCTTTTTATGGGGAAAGAAGAAATAAAAAATGAAGAAAGTCTCACCAGTTGATTTAGTCTATGAGCATTTTTGGTTTGCAAATCCAAAATTATTAGACTACAGTTCACATTTTATATTAATACATTTTCAAATGGAGTCAGTAAATATGAATTTAATAAACATTTATCTTTATTCCTGAGGAGCTAATAATAGTTCAGAATTGATAATGGAAATTGGTTATTTGAAATTGCATTTCTTTTATGAACTATAACAAAATATGTAGACTTGGAGCTTCGATTTGCTTCTCTACCAGCTGATTGTCTTTTTGGTGGATAGTCAAATGGATTTTTAAATTGAGCTGTATGAAATTGAAAACTCTCTAAAATATTTTCAGCTTTTTCAGATGACCATAATTATAAGCAGCTCAGTTCCCTTGTGCTATCTTTCATTATAGCGTGTGCCTGAGAAATTAGCGAATTACATTTTCACGTGGGCGGCAGTGTTAAATATTTCTCTGCATATCTGAAACTAATTCTTATATCATCTTATTTGGAAATAGAACAGCCCAGGAATAGTCACTCTGGTCATCTACTTATTTTTAAGGTTGGAGACAGGGGAACTAGGGAGGAAAGAAGAGAATAAAAAGAAAAAAAAACCTATTGAGGTTCTCCTTCCCTCCGATCTCTACCTCTTCCCATATCATGTGTAGGATCGTAAAACTGCCCTCTTGCAAACTTGAGTAAGCACAGATGCACACACCATGTTCCAGGGAGTTCACAAGGTGCTAGGTTAAACCAGTTTCCTAAGCTGTGAAAGAATGTGCCAAATGATGATGACTGTAGCAAATTGATAAGAATTTCCATCTGGAAGCTAGAAAGAACCTTAGACATCTTCTAAAAATGCTATGTATATTCATCCAGGTTGCTTACCTTTTGAAAAAAATGTGGTGCGTTCTCTTCCTTGATAGGGTAATCTCTAGAAGTACATTTTGTATTTGTCCTTTACACAAAGGGGAAAGTTAGGTATTAAAATTCCAATCAGCAATACCTCAGAGAACTCAATTTTTGGCAATTTTTGCCCTTGTTGCAAGAGTAGATACTGATTTGTGGCATTTGGTATATTTTAATCATTGAGAAACGTGAAGAAAAATTTAATCAGATTGTTCAAGACACTGTGTTTTTTGGTGTCTTTTGCCTCTACTCTTCAGTATTGCTTTTAGCAACACTGTAGTTATCCTACATCTAGATAACTAGCAAATGAATAGCATTTGGCAGTTTAGCAAATCCTGTGTAGTTCATTGAAAGGAGTACAGTTTTATTGAAACTTAATTGTATTGAAGCTTCTATTAACTCATAGGAGAAATGGGGAAGTTACCATAGTTAACAGAAAAAGATCAGGTATTTTTTCTTTGTAAAGGGGTAATTAAAACATTAGCGCCATAACAAGGTTTTTAGAAAGAAAAGAAGTGGTGATTAACTAAATTCTGGGTCCTTGATATGCTGTCTAGAGAGAGTATAAATATCCCCCAAATAATATTTCACAGTGTTTAAAAAAAATAGTAGGGGTGTGTGGGTGACACAGTCTGTTAAGCATCTGCCTTTGGCTCACGTCATGATCCTGGGGTCCTGGGATCGAGTCCTGCGTCAGGCTCCTTACTCAGTGGGGAGCCTGCTTCTCCATCTGCTCCCTCCCTCGCCCCCCCCGTTCTCTCTCTCTCAAAAAAAGAAATGAAATCTTTAAAAAAATATATATTAATTTACCCTAGTATCCAAATACACAAACATACTGGATTTAAAAGAAGATGTTTGACCAAATATTTTCTCTTTTTAAAAATCTAAATGTGTTGGAACAGAAACCAGTCTCACAGAAAATGTACTTATCCGGCTACGGTGTGGAGCTAGCGATTAAAAGTACAGAATACAAAGCTTTGGATGATACCCAAGTTAAAAGTAAGTTTACTCTCTGCACTTGAGTAGAATAAAACTTTGGATGCTTATATACTTAAAAAAAAAAAAACAGTGGAGAAAGGGGAACCCTCTTACACTGCTGGTGGCAATGCAAGTTGGTGCAGCCACTTTGGAGAACAGTGTGGAGATTCCTCAAGAAATTAAAAATAGAGCTTCCCTATGACCCTGCAATTGCACGACTGGGTATTTACCCCAAAGATACAGATGTAGTGAAAAGGAGGGCCATCTGTACCCCAGTATTTATAGCAGCCATGGCCACGGTCGCCAAACTGGAAAGAATCAAGATGCCCTTCAACGGATGAATGGATAAGGAAGATGTGGTCCATATACACTATGGAGTATGATGCCTCCATCAGAAGGGATGAATACCCAATTTTTGTATCAACATGGACGGGACTGGAAGAGATTATGCTGAGTGAAATAAGTCAAGCAGAGAGAGTCAATTATCATATGGTTTCGCTTATTTGTGGAGCATAACAAATAACATGGAGGACATGGGGAGATGGAGAGGAGAAGGGAGTTGAGGGAAGTTGGAAGGGGAGGTGAACCATGAGAGACAATGGACTCTGAAAAATAACCTGAGGGTTTTGAAGGGGCGGGGGAACCAGGTGGTGGGTATTAGGGAGGGCACATATGGCATGGAGCACTGGATGTGGTGCAAAAATAATGAATACTGTTACGCTGAAAATAAAAAACAAAAAACAAAAAAACATTGACTATAGTCTTACACATGTTCATTTGAGGCTGGAGATAGGGTACACTTGTTTCTCCTTAGTTTAGAATTTGATTTTATTCTGAAAGATATATATTTAATATTGTGGGTCTCAAAAACTTCTTTAAAAATTGGAAAAAAACATCTTGTTTTGCTTTATCTGGTGGCTTCGCCACCATTGTGAGCAACACATAAAAAATGGTAACCTAGACAAGGCAGGCTGAGGCAGTAGATGAGGCTGGTCATGGCTGTGGTGACTGCCGGGTATGGCCAGCCAGCCTGGCCTGGAGGTGGGACTGAGGGCAGGGGGTGTCTCATGGAGTACCCAGCCAGTCAGGGGCTGGTGATGGGGTGTGGGTGGGGCTGGCAGTGGGGGTGGGGGGTGTCTAAGGGGTCAGTGTCTCAGTCAGTCTGAAAGTTCATGGGCCACACACGGTGTTAGGAAGCTTTATCTCACATATTTGTAATGAAGTTACCAGGATGCTGCTGCTCTTGAAGTAGGGTAGGAGAGGCCTGGGAGTTGCTAGTTTAGATGAAGTAGATTCGGTTAGATCTGTGATCTACAAACCTGTGTCTATGATTGTGCTTAAGCTACATGCTCTGGATAAAGGACTCTGGAGTCCTGAAGAAGCTAAAGTAGTTTTCAGATGCTTGTGAAAATCTTTTACTAACTGGTTCATCCAAAATTTATTTATACCTGATTCTTGATTAGGAGTATTTTTTTTAAGATTTATTTTATTTATTTGAGAGAGTGAGTGCGTGCACGTGTGCAAGCTGGGGGAGAGGGAGGTGATCACAAGCAAACTCTGGGCTGAGCAGGAAGCCGCATGCGGGCTGAGCTGAAATCAGGAGTCAAATACCCAACAAGCTCAGCCACTCAGACACCCCTGGTTAAGAGTCTTTAATTTGGGGGTGCCTGGGTGGCTCAGTGGGTTAAGCCTCTGCCTTCAGCTCAGGTCGTAATCCCAGGGTCCTGGGATCGAGCCCCGCATTGGGCTCTCTGCTCAGCGGGGAGCCTGCTTCCTCCTCTCTCCCTGCCTGCCTCTCTGACTACTTGTGATCTCTGTCAAATAAATAAAACCTTTAAAAAAAAAGAGTCTTTAATTCATTCTTTTATATGCTCTCAGATGGGGCTTCTGCTTCAACTTTATCTATTCAGGATGTGCTCCTGGAGGCCCTGCTCTCATCACAGGCCTAGCTCTGGCCACTCCTCCTGCCTGTGCTTCAAATACAGATCTGTATCACTGTTAAGTCCTCTCAGTTAGAGTTGCTGGAAAAGTATAGCGCAAATACGAATATTCAGATTCTAGGTATTTCTATATAGCTTGTATGTAGCTTTACAGTGTTTTGTAATTTAGTATCTTACTTAATAGTCACAGTAGTAACATAAGACATTTTATAGCTATTCTTGGGCCTGTGTAATCTTCTTTGAAAAGTCAGATAAAAAAATTTTATAAAGTCAGGTGATCACATTAATGCTCTGTATTACACATTACACACTAATTCTCTCATCACCATCTAAACGTATGTGTGCAGTAGATCTGTTCTCCATTCTAGTAGCCACTCCTTTCATTCAGTTGTTTTTTCCCTCTGTATACATCAGACGTCTAACTGGCTTTCTCTCTGATCTTTGGCCTTCTGTGCCCCGAGTCCTCCTTACCCCCTAAAACGGATGGATCAGTGTTCTTCACGGTGCTGTCAGGTTAAAGCCTTGTGATGAAATCTGACTTTGTGACTCCACTGGTTAAAATCCCGCAGCGGCTCGCCATAACCTCCCTCATAAATCCTAGTACTGTAGCATTGCAAAGAAAGCTTTTCATACTCCAGCCTCTTTCCACTTTGTCACTGTCCCTCAGCCTCTCATTTGTACCTTCTGTTCTGCAACGCCAAACTACAATACAGAATAGTTTTCTGTTGCCTCGATGCCTCCATGTTTGGCTCCATGCTAAACCTTCATGACCTCTATCGAGTACTTTTATCCCTTAGCATATGCTGTTCCCTCTGCCTGAAACCTTTTCCTTGGTCCCACTTTTCTTTCATCAAAGGTCTATTCACCTTACTTGAATCTATCAGTCAGTACCTCTGAGATGGCTGCCTGTCTTTTTGCTCTGCCAAGGGTGGTTTTCTCTTTCTATATCCCATATATTCTGTGCTTTCTTTCATAGAAGTCTTACACTCTGTATTAAAATTGTCTCTCTCTCTCCTTTCTGCCAAGTGAAGTTTGTGTCTTCCTCGTGTGTATCTGGCAGGAAACAGACGTCATAGCAGGCAGCCAATAAACGTTTGCCTGAGGGAGAAATGAAAAGGAGGAGAAGGAAGACTGAATCAGCACCCAGGGCTTTTAGCTGTAGTCCTGGGGATGCAGGCCTTCAGGAGAGAGAGGGGAGGAGTGTATTGGAGGGGCTCAGGCACACTCCGAGAGCAGCCCTGTGAGAACACAAGGAGGTCTTGTGCTCCCAAGTACCCTGTACTTACACTGGTTACCACCCTGTATGTTGTAATTGTCTGGGGAGTAGAGGAGAAGGGAAGGGGAAGAGAAGTGACTGTAACATGTTATAGCCTTACTTTTTGAGGCCATGAGTTTTGGTGTCTTTCTAAAGATTTCTTGATTGTCTTTAAAGGCATTGGATATAGTAGGGCTTGGAGCTCCTGCCTGCCTTAAGAGCTAAAGGATTCGTTGCAACCACTTTGGTTTATGATTCTGGTTATAAAATAGAACTTGACTGGAAAGTAATTTGTAAAGCATTGGTTAAATATTTAATGATCCAAGCCTGTTTAGAAAGAGAACATGTTCAGAAATATAAGTGTGTACATGCGCATGTACCAGTGAGCTGGGCTGTGAAAGGAAAACAAGGTAAAACAAAAGGAATTTAAGTTTGCGTTCTCCTAATTTTTGATGACCTGTTCCTTTCCCAGTCTGAAAATGTTTTGTTTTGTTTTTGTTTCCAAAACAGCAGCGACCAATACTACTGTGGAGGGTGAGGTTGAGACAAATGAGGTTCAAGGATTTCTCTTCCGGAAACTAAAGTGAGTCTGAATTGAAACGAAGTTGCATTGCTGTGCTCTTAACTTTGTCCTAAAGGAATTCAGTATGCTCTGCTAATGCATGTTTCATCTTCTTAAAATACACCTGTAATTGGTTTTATTTATTACAGAAGTCATACATGGTTAATGCAAAACACAATGGAAAAATAATCATGATTTTCGCTGTATGACGAGTATGATTAGAAAAATAGGAATTGGAAATGATCAAAGTTATCTTTGTCAAAAAATATTATAGAATCTCTTACAGAACTACTGGGTTAGAAAAATCATGGTTAGTATTGGATCATTAGCATGAAATAATCAAAATTTTTGTGCCTCAAGAAAAGAGAAAATACTTATCTTCTTAAATTTCTGTGTGCAGGTTGCCATATTAAAAACCTTTTAACATCTGGTCTTAATTTCATATACATGTGTAAGTAACCACTCAGAAATTAAAGTTGTGTCCCTCCCCCCTTTTTTTTCCTGCATCACTGATTGACGAGCAAGAATAGGATGGTGAGTGCTCTCTGAAGACCCATGAAAGGGGATTGTTGTCGCTTTGTATGTGTTTTCCCTTATTTACAGGAAGGGAGAGTTTGTGATTTCAGTACAAAGGCAAAATTAATTAAAGGTAAAGGACAGTTTTTATTAATAGTTTTAATTTTTGCCTGATATTCTATTTATAAAGGACACCAAGGTCGGTTCTTCTCTTGAGTAGATATTGTTACAGAGCAAGGGAACATTTTTGGAGACTGTGCTAATTTATACAGATGATGGAGTTATATTTCTCAACTACATTGGCCCAGTGGTATACTAGTGGCCTTAAGAACTTAATGCATGAAACAGATTTATTAAGGTATTTATTTAGTAGATAATGATACATTTTATTCCATTGTCAGCTGTCTCAAGATCTTGGAACCCACAGTTCTATTCTTTTTTTCTTAATTCTCTTTTAAACATAACTTTTTGCTGGAATAAATTGCATATCTCACAAGAAGCTTTTGGAACCCTGGGATATTAGTTTCTTAAAAGAAGAAATACTCAAAATTAGTTCTCGATTGAGGCAAAACCCTTTGCTTTGAGATATTATATGAATAAAGTATTTTTGTCTGGGTTATATAAATTCAGCAGTGAAAATTGCTAAGATTATGGCTAAATATGAAAAATACTAATACTCTTATAAACTTAATACTCTGTGATTTAAAATATTTGAGAAAGGGGTTAATTTAATTCATAGAGAATTTCCTTTTGGGAGAAGTTCTGTGCTTTTTCACTTCACTGTAAGAACAGTTGTAGTCATCTTGATTCTTTTTTTTTTTTTTTTAAGATTTTATTTACTTATTTGAGAGAGAGAGAGACAGTGAGAGAGGGAACACAAGCAGGGGGAGGGAGAGAGGGAGAAGCAGGCTCCCCCTGAGCAGGGAACCTTATGTGAGGCTCAATCCCAGGACCCTGGGATCATGATCTGAGCCGAAGGCAGATGCTTAATGAGTGAACCACCCAGTCGCCCCTTGATTCATTTTTAAAAACATGGTCCCATGTAATAAAATTGCATGAT
Organism: Martes martes; assembly: GCF_963455335.1. Taxonomy (NCBI): domain Eukaryota; kingdom Metazoa; phylum Chordata; class Mammalia; order Carnivora; family Mustelidae; genus Martes; species Martes martes. Next base: position 14,216,318 of record NC_137890.1, read on the forward strand.
ATTATCAATATGTTTATTGTTAAACATAAGATAAATGCATTTCTGTGTATATGGTTCTGTATATTTTTTTATTTCACTTTTTAAAATCTTTTTACTGTTGAAAATATGTGTTTTGTAAGTTGTGTTGGAGGTAAAGTTTTTTTTGAAGAGAATACTATTTAACTCTTAAATGGCACCATGTCTTGATTTTGTAAGAGAAGAAAGAAGCCACGTTTGGGATCCTGTGTTGTGGTAAAATGTCATTCCTACTACATTATTGTTTGGTACTCTCAAAAAAGATACCTAGGCAAAATGAACTTACTGAAGATTTTTTTGAATTGCAGAGATGGAACTTTTTGGAAATAAACTCCAAGATTGTATAGGAAGTATTGATGCTTTTCTTATAAAATGGTTTTGTTTTAAATTATAAAATCAATACTAGTAATTTATAAAATGTTAAAAAGTATAGACTCTAAAAGCTAAGAATTCTGCCCTCATCCTTGAGTCCCTTTTAGGTAATGTTAACATGTTAACAATTGAGAGTCTATCCCTTCAGGTTTTGGTTTGTTTTGTTTTACGTATTGAAAAAAGTGTACATACGACTCGCATTATTTTTAAGCTCTGCGGACATAGTTGCATCACGATGTACTTACTATCTTGGTGAATAGTTCATTTGTGTCTAATTAGTTGAAAGGTTTAATTTAAAAAATATACTGCTTGTATAATTTGTAGTAGGTGATGCTAATTAACATTACTTCATATTCTAATGCAGAGAAAGGTATTCAGATCTTAGAGATAATCTGACAACATTCCAAAAATACCTGATTGAGAGTAGCAAAGAAATGACGCCTTTGAAAGTCTGGGAACTACAAGGTATAGTATTTTGGTCAACTTTAACAAAGCATTTTGGTAACTGGTCTCTGTTGTGTTAAATAAGCTTTTATATAACATGATATAAATTATTTTGTGGATAGTAATTACTGATGTGAATTTTTATGGAAATTGGTATTTAATTAAAAGGCTATCCATCAAGCAAATCATGTAAGAGTTAAAATTATATGAAGTGTAGTTGTTTGATATTATCTAATCATTTTTAAAGTATATACTGATTTATCTTGTAGGTTCATTTCAAGTATTAAATCACATTTCAGGGAGTCTATAATGTTGATTAAAAATCCTGTCTAGTCAGTCAGGAAATCAGAACTAAATTATACTAGTTTTCTTCTGTTAAAAATTTTGAACTTAATAGACCATTGCATATTTCAGTATTAGCTTAGAACAGCCTCGTGCTGACCTTCTGTAAGCAGATATCTTGTGATCAGAATTTAGTTTGAACTGTAAGTCCTTTTCGATTTGTAATTTTCTTTTTTATTACTTGTAATTTTTAGTCATTCATGGGGACATCATTTTGCTGTGTCAGCCATAATTTCTATCACATCTCTCATCAACTTTCTATTAACAGCTTATTGAGATAACTGACATACAATACAGTTCACCCCTTTAAAATGTACCATTTGATGGATTTTAGTATATTTTCTGAGGCTTTTTTCCTGTCACCACAGTCAATTTTAGAGTATTTTCATCACCCTGAAAATAAAGTAACATCCCCATTAACAGTCACTGCCCACTTCTCTCCAATTTCTCCAGCTGTTGTAGGCAAACACCATTCTGCTTTCTCCTTCAAAATGTTCTCCAAGGAACCCATAATTTAGAAAATACAGTTGTAGGTGATCGCTGTAGGTGTTGGGGTGCTTTTGAAGGCTTGTAAACAGAGAACGTGCTCGTTCAGCTTAGTTTTAATGGATCTGGCTGACCACTGAGTAAGATAGATTTGAATGGACCAGAAACAGGAATTCTGGATAAGACATCCTTGAAATACTGTGTTGAGAGATTGCACTGTGACTGTGGTAGACAGCATAGGAAGGAAGGCTGAATTGAGCAAATATTGAGGAGGTGAAAGGAGTCAGAGAGGCTTGAAGATTTCCAGCTTTGAGCCTGAATAGAGAGAATATAAAACATGTCAATATGTTTCAGGGTTGAAGGTGGAGTTCAAGAATAATGATATTGATGTAAAAAAGATTGCTTATAGTGACTGTGACGTATTCAGATGACAGGGTCCAGTAGTGGGGTGAACGTAAAGTCTGTAAGCTAAAAGGAGAAGATGGAAAGAGCTGAATATCTTAGCATAAAGCCTTACAAGGGAGGAGGAGCTAAATGGTCGTGCGGAGTGATCAGTCGGTACACGAGGGCGGGTGCTGCGGTGTTCATTCATGTGTGGAAAGTAGACCTCATGAACAAGTCGTGGGGAGTGATGAGAAATGGAGGAGCCCATTATAGAAGCTGACCATCTAGATTTCCAAGACAGAGAAAGTGAGCAATCTCTTTTTTCCTATTTTATTGATTTACCAAGTATTTATTCTGTATCTGCTACATGTCAGCTATGTCCGTACATCCATGGTTTTATAATTTTTGGCTGAGGGCTACAGTAGGAGACCTATTTTACATCAAGACCCATATACAAGTGTATGATGTAAGAATGCATAGATAAGCTCAGAACTAAAAGTATATGTATGAAAATAAAAGCTTCCCATGCAGTATGTATGTTTACTACATTTTATTCACTCTGACAAACTTTTTTTCTACCCTGTTTATTTAGAAAAATAACTTTGTACTACCGGTTCATCTGATTTCACTACTAATGGGTTCCAGCTGACATTTTGGAAAACACTAGATGCTGAAGATAAACTGAGCTAAAACAGACCCTACATATATTCAAAGGATCTTAGATAAACATAAGAAATTTTTTTAAAAAACTAGTATAACAATCGTGATTGTAATTGCTCTAAAGCAAAGGTAGATAGGATTAAGAAGGGTATATGCCGGAAGATCCAAACTGGTGAGCGTGAGGGCTGGGGAGAGATAGGGGAGTCTGCCACAAAGTGGTTACTGAATTGAGATCTGAGGAGGGGCTGGAATAAATCTGGGGGTGGGTTATTTAGAGAGACTGCAAAGATCACTGGGAGCCTTGGATATGTATGTATGAAGGAGATAACCAAGAACTTGGCTAGATTGTGGTTTGCTCCGCAGCATGGACAGTGGTGTTTGCTGAGAAGAGAAGACTAAAGAGGAACAGCTTTGGGCAAAGGTGGGGCGGGAATATCCCAAAGTTGTTATTAAACATGCTGCTTTTGAAATATCCAAGTGGTAAAACAGTTAAGTAGGTAAAATGTAGGACTTTTAAATAGTTACTTATGAGTCATTAGGTATGGAACAGTTTAGAACAAAGCAAAAATATTAATGGAGTCTGATGATACTATATTCATTTGGTTATTTATACAGTATCTGATTTCATAAGTGAATTTTCAGAGGGTTTCAAATAACTTATGCACAGAAAGTTGGTCATGTCAAGGAGAATTATATTCATGTTATAAAGCATTTTTAAAGACTAGTTGTGTTCTCAAGCCTGAGTCAAAGGTAGCTGTCCATGATCATCACACTGTTGATTGCCAATGATAAAAAATTAACCAACACTGTGTGTGACAAAGTGTTAGGCTATTTATATACAGTATCCTAATTACTTTTTTAAAAACTCATATGAGTTAGATATCCCACTTTTCCAGATGAGGAAATTAAGAAATGGAACACATAAAATAATGAGTCTAAGTTCACAAATCTGACAGAGACAAATCAGGGGTATCTAAAATGAGCAGGTCTGTCTCAATATAAAGCCTAATTCTTCCTTCGGCCCAGCATCCTGCTTTTTTGAGTATAAAGTTGTACAACCAAATACTGTCAGGCAAGATCTTTGACCATACACTTTCCTCTTTTATAAGTTGTTACACCATTCAGTCAGGTAAGTAATGACTAAGTTTTCTTGCCTAAAACTATGTATATTCCTAAATATGTACACATCAGTCAAAAATTGTGTTGCTTATAAATGCCTTTAATAGCAATAGAATAAGAAAGAGAACATAAAGGAGCTTGTAATTTTGCTAGTCATTTATTCATTCATCAATATTTAGTGAGTACTTACTTGTGTATCAAGTACTTCTTTTCAGTGAAAACGTTTGATTTCTACTCTCTTAGCAAATTTCAGTTATGCAGTACAGTGATGCTAATGCTGGTCACCCTGGCATACATTAGAATCTTAGACCCTCTTCATCTTTAGCTGAAAATTTATGCCGTTTTCCCAGCCTCTCCCTCTTTCCTCTATCCGGTCCTAGGCAGCTACTTTTCTACTCTCTGTTTGTGTGGTTTGACTTTTTTTTTTCTTTTTTTTTCAATTTTTACGTAAGTGATTCCTTACAGTTTTTGTCTTTCTCTGTCTGGCTCTTTTCACTTAGCATAACCTCCAGGTTCACCACGTTGTTACAAATGGTAGAATTTTTCTTCTTTTTAATGCTGAATAATATCCCATTGTATGTATATGCCACATTTTCTCTAACCATTCACTCATTTGTAGACATTTAGATTGTTTCCATCTTATCTGTTGTGAATAATGCTGCAGTGACCATGGGAGTACAGATATGTCTTTGAGATGCTGATTTCATTTCCTCTGGAAACATACCCAGAAGTGGGATTGCTGATCCCACTGTGATTTTAGTTTTAATTTCTTGAGGAATCACCATATGGAATCACCATCATGTCTTCCATCGTGGCTACACCAGTTTACCTGAGTTCCTTGGATATTTTTGTTATTAACCCCTTAACAGATGATTTGCAAATATTTTTCTCCCATTCTGTAGCTTGCTTTTCCATTTTGTTGATGATTTCCTTGCTGTGCAGAAGCTTCGTAGTATGGTATAGTCCCATTTGTTCATTTTCACTTTGCTGTCTTTGGTTTTGGTCCCAAATCCAAAAAATCATTGCTAAAACTAATATTTTACCATTATGTTACCCCTATGTTTTCTTTCAGGATTTTATGGGCTTAGGTCTTAAATTTAAGTCTAACCCCATTTGAGTTGATTTTTGTGTATTGTGTAAGATAGGGGCCCATTTTCCTTCTTTTGCATGTGAATGTCCCATTTTTCCCAGCACCACTTATTAAATAGAAAGTCAGTACTTCTTTGCAGGAAGTGATTCTCTTCTAGAAGGATCTTAGTAAGAGAAGCACTGAGAAATGGCTGTTGTTTTTGGCAATTATTCATTGCAGTGCCCGAACTGGAAACATGCTGAAGTAGGTTGAGGAAACGCCATTTAAAGTTACTCAGCTAGAAAGTGATACAGAGCTGGGATTTGAACCTTGGTTGTTAGGCTCTCCATCCCATGGGAAGCTGTGCTAAGAACATCTCTTCCTAAGCTTTGACTCCCAACCCAATTCACCACACTGAGAACATGGAAATAAAACCAGCCTTGTTATGCTAAACTAGTTATTTTACTAATATATGGTAAGCTGGGTTTCTACCCATGGTAAAATGTTACAGAGAAATAATGTGCTTCACTGGTCCATAATGAACAGAATTCAGCTTTAAAATCTTTTCTGACTCTTGACAAGGTAAAGGAGACTAAGTAAGATGACTGCTTCCAGCATACTGGAGACTGAACACATAAGCCACAGTTTTCTTAACAGAGAACTGTAGTATCGGGGAAGATACCAAGTCTAGGATTTTATTTTCATTGTGTTATAAAGGTGAAACATTTTGAAAGAGAAAGCAAATGTTTGCTATTTACTGAGTTGTACACACTGGATTTTTTAAAATTAACATATAATGTATAATTTGTTTCAGGGGTGCAGGTCTGTGAATCATCAGTCTTACATATTTCACAGCACTCACCATAGCACATACCCACCCCAATGCCCATCACCCAGCCGCTCTATCCTTTCCCCGCAGCCCCCAGCAGCCCTCAGTTTGTTTCCTGAGATTAAGAGTCTCTTATGGTTTGTCTCCCTCCTCAGTCCCATCTTGTTTCATTTTTCCCTCCCTTCCCCCCACGAACCCCCACCCTGCTTCTCAAATTCCTCATCAGAGAGATCATATGATAATTGTCTTTCTCTGATTGACTTATTTTGCCTAGCATAATACCATCTACTTGCATCCACATACTTACAAATGGCAAGATTTCGGGGGGGTTGATGGCTGCATAGTATTCCATTGTGTGTGTATATATATATATATATATATATATATATATACACCACCTCTTCTTTATCCATTCATCTGTTGATGGACATCTAGGTTCTTTCCATAGTTTGGCTATTGTGGACATTGCTGCTATAAACATTTGTGTGCACGTGCCCCTTTGGATGGACACATTGGATCTTAAAGTTCTTTCCAGGATTGTCTCCTCAGAGCTCTTTTTTCCTTTATTCTTACCAAAGCTTTTTGTTGCATGTTTTCATTAAACCTTAGAAAAAATAGTTTTGCATCAACATTTCTTTTCCTGTATCTCTTTCTGAAGCTATATTGTAATTGGTGGAAAACAGTAGGTATTAAATGGTAATTAATCCTTTATAAAAGTGTAAAGCTTACCTTATTTGGACATAAGTAATAGCCTTACATTTAAAACTTTTGAAGAATGTTAAATATAAGAGTGTTAACATATCTATATATTATTAAATGGCAAGAAGTGTTGACTAAGTTATTTAAATTACATGGAATGTCTATAAAGATCTGATACTATGCTAGATTCCCTAATGATTTTTTTTCCCCCAGATCTTAGTTTTCAGGCAGCTTCTCAAATAATGTCCACTCCAGTTTATGATGCCATAAAATTAATGAAAGACATTTCACAGAACTTCCCCATAAAAGCCAGGTATGTTAAAATTTATTACTTTGATTAAAGCCAGAACCCTTTCCATTAAATAAATTTTATGAAAATAGCTGATTTCATTTTAACATAGTGATATCAGTTAGTTCTCACAGATATAGTATTAATGAAATCAGGGTATTTCTTCATTATGCATGTTTTTTTAATCAGGAAAATACTGGCTTATGTACACATGTGTGTATATTGCAGGATAGAACTCTTGAATTAGACACAAATGGAAAGGAAAAATAATTTATTGAAGTTATTTAAACATAAACAGTGATATGATAATCCAGCTATGGTAAACTTATTTAAGGAATGAATAATGAGGGAATATTTTTTCTCTTTTCTAGGTAGGGGGTTATGAAAAGTATTATTCTAAATAGATTTATGCCCAGAGTATGGCTAGATCTTGTTCTTTTTTTTTTTTTTAATTAAATTTTCAGCGTAACAGTATTCATTGTTTTTGCATCACACCCAGTGCTCCATGCAATACGTGCCCTCCCTAATACCCACCACCTTGTTCCCCCAACCTTCCACCCCCCCGCCCCTTCAAAACCCTCAGGTTGTTTTTCAGAGTCCATAGTGTCTCATGGTTCACCTCCCCTTCCAATTTCCCTCAGCTCCCTTTCAGATTCTAAACAGGTAGTAGTGTCTTATTTATGGAAAATTTTATAGAGGACTTTTTTGCCAATAGGATACCTAATGGAACTCCTTCCAGAAATACTGATTTTACATTAAATATATCTTGCAGTTCAATAGATAATACTTTAGCATGTCTAAAAGTAATCAGTACTTTTACAAAATAACAAAGTCTTGTGCATTCGTAGTCTGGTTAGGAATGACAGGCTCTACAATTATAAACAACCAGTGAAAATAAGTTAGCTTTTCTTGAAGACACAGAGCACGTGACAAGTGCAGCCATGTTTTTCTGGAAGGAACGGAAGGATGTTCCTGCCGTGGCCGCAGCCCTTCTCCACCCATGGGGGTTTGCTGTGCCTCTGTGTGTCTCAGATATTGTGTTGTACATTTGTCCACAGTGCAAATTACTGAATTTTAAATCTAGATTTTCTTTCTTTTGTAAGACAAATAAATAATATGTAGTTGGTCACAAGATAACAAGAACCTCTCCAGGGGACCCTGAAATAGAGGAGTTTGTCAACTTATTTACAGATTAAGAATTAATGTATTGATGTGATTCTTTGTGTTAATTCCAGCTTAAACAGTCAAGAACTTGAGAAGTCAGTATATACTAAAACAGAAGTATGCACATGTGTATAAATGTTTAGCTGCACTGCTGTTTCTGAAATTACTAGATCAAATACAAATTAAGTAAAATAACTCTAGTTTTAAGAAGACCATTAATTCACTCTTTTGACAGTAAGTCAGTTGTAATTCGGGGTTCTATTGCTAAACTCTGCTCTCATTTTGTGGTTGATCTCTAAAAAAATTGCAAACTACAGTAACATTGCTTAGTGGCTAACTTACAGGCTTGAGCATATCTGTAAAGCCACTCTTTAGACAATCAGTAAATGAGAAAGTATTTTATAAATGAATGAAAAATTTGTATTATCAAAATATCTATTGTAATTTCTCTCAAATGTTTTATGAGATAATACATACTTACATTGAATACATACTTGAATTGTCTTAAGATACACTTTCAGCTTGCGTTTTACTTTAAAACTGAACTTTGCATTATAAACCTTTTAATTTTTCAGTCATTTATTTGCATAAAATTGACAAATATGTAACTAATTTTGCTAGGAGTTATCAAGTCAAATAAATGTAGTTAATAGACTTGTTAAAAAAAATCTCTGTCTCTAAGTTATAGGGGATATTCAAGAGTGAATATGTGAAGTCAGTTTTATTATTTGTTTAGAGCTTACTTGCCCTGGTAGAGGTCCCAGGATAACCAAAATCTTTGTGTCCGGGTATTCTGAAAATTGCCTGTTTGCATTGGCACATTTGATGATATTGGTAATTTCATACGAAATTTCTCTGTGTGGGCCCAGTAGCACAAAACAGCATTTTCAGTCAAGTATATTTGAAAAATAAGTATCTAGTAGTAAACAAGTTCTGATAGTACTTAAAGCATACAGTTAGTACAGGTGAGCCCTTTTTTAAAATTAAGGTTTTATTTTAATTCCAGTGTAATTAACATACAGTGTTGTATTAGTTTCAGGTGTATAGTACACTGACTCAGCAACTCCATACATCACCCAAGCGTACCTGAACTCTTGACAGTCTGTAATCCACCTGAATTGAACACCCTTGTCAGATGAAAGCCATTGTACCAGTTGTCAAATGGGCTGCATGGAAATGGATACTTTTCAGTCATGAAACATTTTGAATTTTTAGGTTCTTATCCAGAGTACTACTACACTGAATTACAGATTAGTCTTAAACATTTAAGGAAGAATTAATTATATCTGTATTTATTTTCCCAGATCTCTGACCAGAATTGCTGTAAATCAACTTATGAGGGAGGAAATACAGGAAAATCAAAAGGTTCGTTTGAATTTTTTTTTTTCCAATTTACTACACTAATACCACTATTTTAGAGTTTGGATCTTCAATTTTTGTGCAAAAAAGAAAATGATAATTTGTATTTTTTAGATTATTAAAACAGTTCAGGTCTTTCCATTTTTAGATTGTCTACTTTATGTAGCTTACAGTCTGTGATTCTAACCAGTCTTTCCTGACATACAACTTACTTCTTCATTCACCTGTACTCCAGACCTTCTGCCCACGTAGTATGGTTTTCTTTAAGGATGAAGAATAAAGCTATGAGTTAATTATTCTGTTTCTCATAACTGGTTTTGCTTTAAAAGCTTGTGAGGCCTGAGTCAGGTTTGGACCACTGGAACATTCTTAGAATCGTATGTCATATAGGGCACAGTTGATCAGTAATTTGAAAAGATTCTTAAGAACCCAAATGACCCTAGCTGTGTTGGTATTTGGGAAGTGCTTAGAACACCACCTGGGTTAATGACATAGGACTGCCTTGGCTTTAAGAACTAGAACCAGATGCACAGGCCCCTGAACAGTAGGAGTTTGTTTTTCTCACATAAAGAATTCTCAGAATAGTTGGTTACAGACATGATTTTCCCCTTCTATGGCTGCAGAGTGGCTCCCACAGCTCTAGACTTCTTACTTGTATTCAAAGCAGATAGAGGCAGGAGGACAGTATTAGCCATATGTGTCCTCTCTAAAGCCTTCCTGGAACACTTCAGCTAATTCTTCCATCGGATTGGCCAGAATTTTGTCATGCGGCTGTCTCTCGCTGCAAGGAAGGCTAGAAAAGTCACGTTCTTTTCTAGTAATTGGGGCAGGCTGAGGAGAGGTGGGTTAGCTTAACCAGCCAACAGTGCCTGTCCCACGCAGACAGAGTTCTCAGTAGATGTCAGCTCTTCCGATGGCGACCAGCAGCTCCAGCAGTCATAGTGAAGTTGATGCCTGTCCGTGCCTGGAGCCTGGTGTTGGGAACCATCAGACAGCATCCCTGGGTAGGATATTCCTTCCCACACTGATCACCTAACAAATTATTGTTTATTTTCCAGAACTAGTTGTAGTATTACTCTTTTCTGTAATTTTCCTAATTGGAACAGAGTGGATTGTTTTCTAATGAAAGTTCCATACTTCCAGTGAATTTTGTTTGAATAATGTACTTTCAGTAGGAAAAGAAGAGAGGGTGGTGAAGAAAAGGGAGGAAAACTGGAGGATGCCAGAGTATCAGTGGCTTCACCCAATCCAGTTTATTTTTGTGCTCATGTAACAGCCCAGAGTGGGTGTTCTGGTCATCAGAGCTTTGCTCCAAGAGGTGGCTGAGTGTCAAAAGGCTGGAGGACTTCCTGAGGTCAAAGAAGAATATAGTGGGGATGAAAGAGAGGTCATTGGAAGGACTGAAGACCCAGGTCACTGCACTGGCAAATTTCACAGGTGGGCCAGTGCGATGGCCTAATCATAGGGTGATGACCAAAGCTGGTCGCTGAAGCAGAGTGGAAGTGGAAGGGGATAGGATTGAGGAAATCAGAAAACTCTGAATCTGGAGGCTTTGTGAGTATGGTGCCTGGTATGGCACATTCCCTCAGAAATATGTGTTGAGTTAAAAACTGTTGAATGTTTAAATGTTATCTGTAATACAGTCAGTGTTTAGCAACAGGTAGTTTTTTAAGTGGTATGTGTATTGTAGCAGGTATTAATATTCCAATTTATAAAATGAGACCCACTTATTTCTGTTGAGTCACACAGAGTTAGTCAAAGAACCAGAATTTGTGCTCTGATACACAGTTCATTTCAGATCAATTTCATAAGCACTTTGAATTTGTTCAAGGGCCAACCATCTTGCTAGGAGATTAGAAAACAAAAATATTTGAGGAGCTTAAGAAATTTGATCTACTTTTCATTTCTTCTCAAAATTCTTGACTGACTCCTATTTCCAGAAGAACAACATACAAAAATTAGAGAAATGCATTTAATAAAATGGTGGGATAGGAGAAATCTCATGTAGACTGTCAGGTCCTCTATGAAAACCCAGAGGAAAACCTGTTGATCAAGCAAACCTGAGTTTAATCACTTACTGAAGTAAGGAAGGAGACCTTGGTGGAATCTGACTCTCAAAAGAAGGATGTTATGGTAGATTATCGGTACGTTCCAGAGCTTCTGTTCAAGCGAGTTGGGTCTTTTAAGGTAGGGGAAATTTTCGGGTTTGGGTGGAATCTGTAACAGTTTGTAACTAATTGTAAATTAGTTGATTTACTTAAATAATTAGTTAATAATAATATATTGAACTAATATATAATAATAATTGAACTAATAATACATTGAACTAATAACCCACACTGTCTGCTAATGAAGTGTTGAACTACCTCTGGTTAAAAAATAAACACCATTTTTTGATGAAAAAAAAAAAGAAGCAGCACTTTGAGCGGGGCAAGTGCTGTGGTTGGCATAGGGGCAGCAGGGCAGTGGGAGTGCAGACTGAGAAAATGCAGACCACCGGGGCACTACTCATTTCTTCGGCTCTGATTTGCTGTTGTACCAGGGATCTAATCAGCCCTGTGTCTGCCTCCCTCTTGAGCAGGCCAGAGATCCCAGCTAAACAGCCATTCTAGAGCAGCTCCCTGCTCCAGGTGGCCCGACGGGGGTTCCAGACCAGTGTTGTCTCTTGGGACGTTGACACAGCAGCCAGGTTTATTGGCACTGGGGCTGCCACAGTTGGTGTGGCTGGTTCAGGGGCTGGCATTGGAACAGCGTTGGGCAGCTTGACCTTGACTATGCCAGGAACCCGTCTCAAGCAGCAGCTCTTCTCCTGTGCCATTCTGGGCTTTAGGATTGGTTTAGGATTGGTGAACACAAAAGTGATGGTTTTTTTTTGTTGTTGTTGTTTTGTTTTGTTTTTAAGATTTTATTTATTTATTTGACAGATGGAGATCACAAGTAGGCAGAGAAGCAGGCAGAGAGGAGGAAGCAGGCTCCCTGCTGAGCAGAGAGCCCGATGCGGGGCTCGATCCCAGGACCCTGGGATCATGACCTGAGCCGAAGGCAGAGGCTTTAACCCACTGAGCCACCCAGGCGCCCCAAAAGTGATGGTTTTGATGAGCAAACTTATAAGCAAGTTTTTTGCCCAGATTAGGTAACTGTTCAGATTTGCAAACAGACTGTTTTGCAGATCCATTCCAGATTTGCCTGGCATACTTTGTTTGCAAGAATTTCCTGAAGCAAATGATTATTTATTCACTTTATAGCTTTTTCTTCCTGGACAAGAATTTCCTGTTATAGTTAAGTGATACCAGCTCAAGGGATCCCTGTTCTCAGTCCCCATACTTGAGCTGTAATGACATAGGTGGTCTCATTTCCCTCTAGGAGGGCAAGAGATGACTCAAGAAGTAGACAGTAGCTAGCTAGAAAAGTGGGGAGAGACAGTGTTATTTTCCCTATAGTACTTTATGACCACAGGTTTGCTATTGCTAGTAGATAGAAAGTCATAGGGAAGGACTGTTTAAAAATTTAAGATCATTGGTTGATACATTTGCAGAGGGAAAACATGAAATATTGAGATGGATTATGTTGTTGTTCACAGTCACTCTCTTCCCTCTGATGTTGATTGATGCCATGTCACTTTAGCTAATATAAAATGAGCGGATACACACATCTGTGCAAGCAGCAGCTTTGTGGTTCGGTTGCCTTGTTGCTCCTGCTCTGTCATGAGGCATGTCCCGCATAGGCGCTGCTCCCCTGGTCTGGCGCCTGAAATGAAAAAGGCCCTGGAGTGGAACTGAAGATGACCTGAAGGTGTGACTATATGATATGAGCAAGAAGTAAATGTTTCTTCTAGTGAGCCACTGAGATTCCGGAGTTCTTTGTATTAAGAACCTGGTTACAGTAATAGCATCAAATGTATTAAATTTCATACATTACTTTTCCATCTGTTTAATTGTATTTTATCCTATGCTCTTGAAACTATACAACAACGTTTCTGTGTTTGAAAGAAATTCAGAATAATTTCTGTTGCTCCACAAAACCTGATTTTAGGGCTATTAGAAGAACTGAAGAAATAAAATAGCTATGGAAATAAGAACAGGCAGAAGTTCTGGCTTTAGTTGCTGGTACTAGCTTTGAAGAAGTCATCTTCTTCAAACCTCTTCTGTAAAATGTAATTACATGGTTCAGATTAGAATCATCTGTGAGCCTATTTTGTAAATATATACAGCGTCAAGATGGCAGAAATAGTAGAAATGTAGTCAAAATGACAAGTTTAAGGTTAGAATTTTTTTGAAGATTTTATTTATTTATGTGACAGAGAGAGAAAGCACAAGTAGGGGGAGTAACAGAAGGAGAGGGAGAAGCAGGCTCCCCACCGAGCAGGGCGCCCAATGCAGGGCTCGATCCCAGGATGCTGGGATCACGACCTGAGCCGAAGGCAGATGCTTAACCGGCTGAGCCACCCAAGTGCCCCTAAGGTTAAAATTATTACAGAGTTATTCTAATATCACATTTAAAAAGATCTTTCAGTTCATATTTCATTATGTTAATCCAGGATTAACATTATCTGTCAATCGTAGTATTTGCTGGATCTCCTCATTTTTTTTAGGAATTATTTGGATCTTTTTTAATTTTAGTATCTTTATTATTTGTATAATTGAGCATTTTATCGCCAACTTAGCTAGGGAAGCTGGCTTTGGTTAATTTTATTTAGTTATATTTTGAGTTAAAGCTGGCTTAAGCTGACATTTTGTTATTAAGAAGATAGTGATTGGCTCCAATAGGAATATGGCTGCCGCCCAATTCAAAATAGTCCCATTTATTCTCCTAAAAATCATACATAGCAACAAGAAGAATGAAACAGCATTTTCAGCAAAACTAGCAGAAGGCAAAAACCTAAATTTTGTGTGTGGTGGGAAATGCCCAGCCCCAGCAGAACTGAAGCATAAAGCCAGATTCTCATGGAGGGGAAGTGTGGGATGCGGCCGGGGTCCAGGCGCTCACTCTCCAGGGAGAGGGCTCTGCTCTGAGACGGAGCTCTTTGGGCAGGTGGGACTAAAACAGATAGAAGAGGGTACGTCTGCTGCGGGAGGTGGGTCGTGCCAAGTGCACAGAAGTGGCAGATGGAAGAAAACCTGGCTAGTTTGAGGGAACATCTCCTCCAGGAGATAAGGGCAGCATCCTTTGGTGGCTGAGTGAAGAGAAAAAGTGCCTGGTGATCAGAACCTTTGAGCTGGTTGATATTGGAGAATCTAAGGAAGACGACATTGGGAGACCTGGCTCACACTGTTGATCTCTGTACGGAAACTGCAGGCCAGGAAACCTGGAGGCTAGTTTTGCCTCTTTTACTCCAAAATGATCTCCCCTGCTAATGCCTGGTGCAAGAAAATCTAAGTGATTCAGATATGCTTAGAAAGGTGTAGACCTATTACACGCATCTCAAGATGTCCCTGTAAAGGGGAAGAGGAGGAACCAAACTATGCCGTAGATGAAGAAACTTCACTGAGCAGAGAAGGACTGTGGCACGACATTCAGACGCGTACTTGAAAAGCTAATGAAGCTGAGATGCAACACAGGAGGCAGAAGTATAGAGACTCAGGGGCGAAGATGGGCCGGAAAGAGGGGGTGATGGTCAGGTCACCAGAGAGAGTGAAACCAGAGCTGGAAGGACCTGGCGAAGATCTTGAAAGTAACCATTTTAGAAATACAGATCAAAATTACAAATGGCACAACGGAGAACTGACCTTATAAAAAGCACAGGAGGAGACCTAGTGGCTAGAATTAAGAAATGCAAAGAAGGGACGCCTGAGTGGCTCAGTTGGTTAAGCATCTGCCTTCTGCTCAAGTCCTGATCTCAGAGTCCTGGGATTGAGCCCTGCATCGGGCTCCCTGCTGAATGGGGAGCCTCCCTCTCCCTCTGCTGCTCGTGCTCTCTCTCTCTCATTCTCTCTCAATCTCAAATAAATAAGTAAAATCTTTAAAAAAAAAAAAAGAAATTAAAACAAGTAGAAAGGATTCAAGAAAAATGACAAATAAAAGGCAGATAAAGGAAATCCAACGTTCTTATAGTAGAGTCTGTGAAATGGACAGAGCAAATGTTTAAAGCTGTAATTAGGTACTTTTCTGAAATGAAAGACTTGAACACACATTATTGAAAGGGTACACTGTCAATCTGAGGGTTTTGGAGGGGCGGGGGGTGGGAGGTTGGATGAGCCTGGTGGTGGGTATTACGGAGGGCACATATTGCATGGAGCACTGGGTGTGGTGCATAAACAATGAATTCTGGAACACTGAAAAGAAATTTTAAAAATTAATAAAAAAATTTTTAAAAAGGGTACACTGTGGGGACGCCTGAGTGGCTCAATCAGGTGAGTGTCTGCCTTTGGCTCAGGTCATGATCCCAGGGTCCTGGGATCGAGTTCCGTGTCGGGACTTCTTGCTCAGCGGGGAGCCTGCTTCTCCCTTTGCCTCTGCTGCTCATGCTCTCTCTCTCATTCTCTCTCAATCTCAAATAAATAAAAATCTTTTTAAAAAAAGAAATTAAAGCAAATAGGATTCGAGAAAAATGACAAATAAAAGGCAGGTAAAGGAAATCCAACATTTTTGTAGTGGTGTCTGTGAAATGGACAGAGCAAATGTTTAAAACTGGAATTAGGTACTTTCCTGAAATGAAAGACTTGAACACACATTATGAGCCTGCTTCTCTCTCTGCCTGCAGCTACCCCTGCTTGTCCTTGTACACTCTCGCTCTCTGACAAATAAATAAAAATCTTTTTCTAAATAAATAAATAAAAGGGCATGCTGTGTAACTGGGAACATTGACCAAGAATCATCAAACGAACAAAGGCTATAGGAAAAAAGAAATTATTGGTGCATGTAGCCATAAGTATAAGGAAAGAAAACAAGGTTGGCATCAGATTTTCAAACCACAAAAGAGTCGAAAACTGTTGAGTGAGGTTGGGCCAGGCAAGAGGAGAGGCAGCAGGAGGAGATCAGAAACTAATTTTATTATTTTTTACAATAGAATCATTAGCGACCTTTTAAAGAAAGAGACGACCGAGGATGTTACATGATGATACATGTGTAATAGTAACTAGGAGAGCAAAAGTCATGCAGAGATTAGTCAGAAAATATGACCATGCTGAAATTATAGAAGTGAATTTGGGTTTGGTTTTATTCAGGAGGCAACTGCTTTCACTCCAAAGTACAGCAAATTACCCTTTGAAGTTCAGAATTGTTATTGTAATCAGATATTGGTCAGAATTAGAAATGTCAGTCCAGTGTGTATGTGTTATTGTTTACTGTAAGCTGTTTGTTTCCATAACACTTTTTTGTTTGGGGGAATAAAAGGAGATATGAGAGGGTAATCTGGTAACTTTTTTTTTCCTTCAATAGTTGTGTAATAGATTGTTTCAATCTCATAATTATGTAATTAACCAAATGCTGGTATTTAAATACAAAATCCAAGTAAAGAATTATACCCAATCCAAATAAAAGTTCATACCTTTTCTAATTATGTGAACTAATTACTTAGGAGGGATGAAAATTTTAGAATTATAAAGAAAATCCCTAATAGAATGTCCTTTCTAAGAGTTCTTCTGTAGGACATTTTAAAAAAAATTTTAATCTTCTCTCATCACTCATCCTGGAAAAAACACAACAACAAAACATCTCCTACATCAAGATATATCTGACTTCAATTTTAAAATTTGGAATGAATGCATTTTCAGCCTAGGGGCCTCCAGACATGTTTATAAACAGACTTACTGTTAGAAAGCTCAACCTGGCTTCTGAGATTCACTCAGTCAGAATTTTTTTTAGCTTCACGTAATGACCTAGCTTGGTTGGTTCTTAAAGGGAGTTAAGTTGCAATGTATTCCCTCTTTTTTTGAATGAGGTTCTGTTTCTCATTGGGAATTTATATTTGTTTCTGCTCAAAGCCAAAGAGCACTCCCAGCTTAACTCCACTTCAAATGAAAGGTCTGTGTACATTTTTGGGACCTTAAAAATAATGTGAAATTGAGCCTCAAGCTCCTATGAAGATGAAAGAGGTCATGAATTCTTATTGAAAACCTGTTCTTGGGGTGCCTCGGTGGCTCAGTTGGTTAAGCATCAGCCTTTGGCTCAGTCATGATCTCGGGATCCTGGGGTCAAGCCCCGCATAGAGCTTCCAGCTCAATGGGGAGTCTGTCTCTGTCTCTCTCTTTCTCATGCTCTCTCTGTTTCAAATAAATAAAATCTTAAAAAAAAAAAAAAGTTGATGCAAAAGTTGGGTATTCAACATGGATGGGACTGGAGGAGATTATGCTGAGTGAAATAAGTCAAGCAGAGAACGTCAATTATCATACGGTTTCACTTGAGAACATAAGGAAAAGCATGGAGGACATTAGGAGAAGGAAGGGAAAATGAAGGGGGGAAATCGGAGTGGGAGACAAACCGTGAGAGACTGTGGACTCAGAAATAAACTGAGGGTTTTGGAGGGGAGGGAGTGGGGGATGGGTTAGCCCGGTGATGGGTGTTGAGGGCACAGATTGCATGGAGCACAGGGTGTTATACACAAACAATGAATCATGGAACACGACATCAAAAACTAATGACATGCTGTACGATGACTAACATGATAAAAAAAAGAAAAAGAAAACCTCTTCTTCCCTCACCAAGAACTAAGGTGAGACCAGCAAGCTTCTATGCTGTTTCTTCAGGGCAGTTTGCTTTCTAGATCACCTTTCACACCTTTCATTTGTGTGCACAGGATATCTCTGACCCTTCTCCCTGCTCTGAGTGGGCCCAAGGCTTTGACTCTGGTCCTTCTGAGATCAGCCCTGCAAGCCCCAAGCTTTAGGCTGCCTAGGAAGCTTGAGATTTCCTTGGGACAGGGCCTTCAGTGTTTGCTTCTATCCTTGGACTCATATTCCTACTACTTCTCTGCCCTTACACAAAGTCTTTACTTAAAAAAAAAAAAAAAAAAACTAAACCATCTATTTAGAGGGCATTATTAATATTTTAATCTAACATTTTTTAGTAAGATTTCAGGATCTCTGGTTCATCATATCGCTGGAAACTGAAGTCTTAACCTCTTGATTTGCAAAAATCTATCTTAAATTGTACACTTGGGTAATTTTCCAGGATTTTAGGCTTACTCCTCCGAGGGGAAGGAGAAAGAATTTGTCAGCAGCAGTCTCCAGTAGACTAACAGTATTTCAGCAGTCAGATCCATGAGTTCAACTGGTTACCCTGTTTCGACTATCTTTGTTCAAGGCCCTGTGGCTGGCATCAACCTTGTAGAGGGTAATAGTTTAGTATAGATCTATGTGCTTGACGTGCTTTCTCCATATCGTTGAGATGCCTAAAACGAATTAGGTGCTGGAGAGAGCTTGACACATTGTGTATGAGAATTCTGTGCAAGTTTGGGGAAAATAAGCAATGAGTTCATTAGGCATCTATAGATTTTGGAGTTAGAATGCAGATTTCTTAGAATAAGTGATAGAAATCACAGAAATAGTTAAAGATAAATCAGAGTTTCAACTATGAATCTTCTCATGTTAGAGTTTAATCTCTTGCTAGTATTCTGTATAAATCAAGTGGAATTATTTTCTGTCTTGTTACAAATTTAGATCCTTCTCTTTATGTAACCCGTTGTGGTGAGTGATAACACACAGAAAAATTCAACTCTTCCAAACCTTTTCTGAATCTCTTCTTGTTACTTGCTTCACCTGCCTTTCTAGAATAATTGATATCAACCTCTGTTTTTCCTTCTAAATGAATCTGCCTGCCCTAATAGTAATGAAAGCTTCACTTGTTGAGTGCTGCATGTGTGACTAGACACAGATATAGATCACATTTATTCTTTATTACCTGTGAGATAGAAGTAACTACTCCATTTTCCAGATGAGGAAACAGAGACATATGGAAGCAAAGTAACTTGGTCCAACTCTTACCGTGACTAAATAGCAAGACTAGGATTTGAAGTGGATATGACCCCCTCCCCACTATCTTGGTAACTATGCTGTACTGGCAAGAGCACTACATCCTTTACTTCTGTTACTGCTCTAGTCCCTGAAGTGGTTTCTAGCTCATAGAAAATCTAAGTGTTTCAGATATGCTCGGGGAGCATGTACTGAATGAAAAAAAGATGAACATTGACACACTGCTTTAATGGGAACCTACATGAATTTGGAGTGATCTCCAACTGATATTTCCAAACCACCAAAGTTTTGAGTCTGTGATAGTAAGGACTAGGAGTGTGGTAACTATCATATTCTAAGTATGTGTGCGCCTACACACAAACACACACCCACACACACACACACGATACAAGATGTATTAGGTAAGTAATTGTCCTAGAGCTAGAACTTTTAATACATATTGCAGAAACATGTATCAAAATATTCAGGTATTTGTGTCTCTAAGCTATGACAAGATTTCCATCACTTAAGCTTAGGGGTGAGCAGGCTGCTAACCATGTAGAGGCCGAATCCAGCCTCCCTCCTGTTCTCATAAAGTTAAGGTTTATTGGAACCTGGGCATGCCTGTTTGCGTGTTGTCTGTGGCTGCTTTTGTGTTACGGGAAAGAGTTGAGTGGCTGCAACAAGAGATGACATGGCCAGCAAAGCCCAAAGTATTTACTCTATGACTCTGTGGAAAATTCACCAACTTCGGGCACAGGTCGCTGTTGTTAATAGGACTTGGCTAACTATTACCCTGCTCTCTTTCAAGGGTCTTCATGATAGATTTGAAATTCAGCCAGGTGATGCTTGTCTGTTCATAAATGGACTTCGTGTGGATACGAGTGCTTATGATCCTTTTAGGTAAGTGTTAAATTACTGATAGAAACTATGATTTATATGAAGGAAAATATTGTGAATTTAGTGTTTCCCAAATGCAGATAATCACTTTAAAAGTAAAGCAAATACATATTTTTGTTCAAAACAGTTCTGTTACTTTGCTAGAAAACTCTCAAGTGTCTTAGAATGCAGGCCTGGGAGAGACCCTGGAGACATGTGCTCTGATGTGAAAACTGAAGTTTCTAAACCTTGCCTCTGTACTTGCCACATTGTTGGAAACTGTCTTTCCTTATGGGTCTGTCCTTGAGCAGGGTAGTTCCATGGACTGTGCTGAGTAGGCAGGGACTCTCACCTCCGGGAAGGAAGTGAAAGGAACACAAGGCATTTTCCCAGAAGAATGGAATTAACAGAAAGAGTTTAAAGTGCTTGTATTTGTCAGAAAGGATATTTGAAATTGTAGCATTCAGGTGTTATCTGTTTTCATAGGTCCAAAAAACATTCTTCCAAAATGCCCTAGAGTAGGGGCGCCTCGGGAGCTCAGTTGGCCACTGCTCCCTCTCTCTCTCTCTGTCTTTCTCTCTCTCTCAAATAAAATCTTTTTAAAAAATGCTCTAGGGCAAAATTAGAAAGTCTTGTATTTGTCATGAGCACTGATCCACAAATTAGTCATGGGCCGAACAAGAAAAACCAAACTGAATTTATTTTACTTTTAAAGAGAAGCATACAGCTACTTTAAAAATTAGTATTTATAGGATAAATTTAGTAAACATGATGCTTAGTTCAGATATTCAATTTTAATTCAATTGAATATACTGTCATTGAACTTAATTAAATGTTTATTTCATTTTCTTACTAGTTGAGGAAGAGTGGGAAAATGTAGGAAAGACTGAGAAATGCAGTAGCGCAAATGAGGCTTTTCTCTTTATTTAGTTAGATCCTTGGGAAAAATGATAACCAAGATACATAGGGTAAGCCCTCTCCACAGCAGGGGTAGAGCCGTTGTTGGCTGCTGGCCTGCAAGCCTCAGCGGGACAGGAGTGTCACCTGTGCTCAGGAATGGTGAGAATGTGTTCAAGAGAGGGCGTAAGTTGGTGGCTAGATTTCGGGAAGGTTTTCGTAGCGGGAACGTTTTGCCCAATTACTTAGAAAGGCTGTAGGTTATTCAGAAAACACAGCCCCCTTAGGTCGTCCAGCAGGTCAGTGGGGATCTGCGCTACTTGGGACACATTTTGTTCCTCACGGATGTGATCACTGGCTGCAGCTCCTCTTAAGGCCCTTCCAGGAGGACAAGATGTGAGGCTCTTTGTATCTTCTGACACTTTTAGCACAAAATAAATTCCCAGAAAGAAATCAGAACCTGGAGAATAAAATCAGTGTGGAGCCTAAAAGAAAATGATTCACGAAAGAGGAGAAGGGAGGAAAATGACATGTTACTGAGGTTATACCCTAGATGCAGAGAGAGGTCCCGTGGAACT
This sequence comes from Martes martes, assembly GCF_963455335.1. Taxonomy (NCBI): domain Eukaryota; kingdom Metazoa; phylum Chordata; class Mammalia; order Carnivora; family Mustelidae; genus Martes; species Martes martes. The sequence continues at coordinate 14,237,790 of NC_137890.1, forward strand.
AGTACTGCACAGTTCCCTGTTTAGGGAACGAACGGGAGTGAGTGAGGAATTCTATTATGCTTCTTTCCTAGCGCCCGTCTCTCACTGCATTTTGGGTTGTAGGGGACGGATGCAGTCTTTGCCTTCAGTCCCTGGATGTAGTGGGAGGAGCTGGAGCCTCCATGAGTCTGGTCAGCACTGCTTGAGTCCAAGGCCGGGTCCAAGCCTGGCTCTCATCCCCTAGAAGGTTAGCAGTGGGAGGCCGCGGCCATGACCCGGCAGGAAGGCAGGTAGGGCCGAGTAAATTTGAGGAGGTCCATAAATGCTGTCTCACATTCTGTGCCCTAGAGCCAGTGACACATCTCTTTCTCTAAGCATAATCACCTCAACCACAGATTTGAGCAGACAAACTGGTACAAAGTGGATGTTAATCATTTTGATAGCCAACCTGTTCTGCTTGAGCATGTCCCTACAGTATACCTACCAGACAGAAAGACATAACAGAGGTATCTTGAGATCCCTACTTGTGTGGTTTTTCTCTGTATCTTAATGAAGTTGTCTGGCTTGGAGTCCTCTGGGGCTCTTGATAAAATATGTATTTGTAATGCATGAAACATTAAAATTCAGGATTATAAAATCAGTATTACAGTTCAGCTCAGTGAATATCTGAGTGCCTACTGTGCTATAGAAACTGGTAGGTGTTGGGGTGTAGTGGTGAAGACGACAGAAATAAGCGGTCTGGTGGGATAACAGATAGTAAATACATAATGATAGTGCAGGAAGGTTTGCAGGGCTCTGGAAGTATAGAACTCCAGAGATTTAGAGTAGCTTTTTTTTTTTTAATTTTTTTTTAAGATTTTATTTATTTATTTGACAGACAGAGATCACAAATAGGCAGAGAGGCAGGCAGAGAGAGAGAGGAGGAAGCAGGCCCCCCGCTGAGCAGAGAGCCCGATGCGGGCCTCGATCCCAGGACCCCGAGATCATGACCTGAGCCGAAGGCAGAGGCTTCAACCCACTGAGTCACCCAGGCGCCCCTAAAGTAGCTCTTGATGAAACATGGGGAATGTCAGATTTCTTCAAGGATGGGATCATTTATGCTAACACTTAAAGGACAGATCAGGCAGAGTGGGGAGTGGGGGTTCTGCAAGCAGTGGGCCATTTGGGAAAATGAAAATCCAGTCCTGTGGCCAGGCTGTGGAGGGAGGAGGAGCCGGAAGAAGCTGTGGTCACACAGGTGAGCAAGGGGCAGACTGTGCCACCAGGCTTCGGATTTTCACCTTTCCTCTCAAGGGCAGGAGAAGCCAGGGAAGGGTTCTAAGCAAATCTAAAAATAGTAACTATTTAAAAGAGAGGCATGAGAAATTATATTAATTTTTTCAAATCTAGAGAGATAAGGAGTTTTCCTGATAAATAGACCTAGCACATTTAAAGAACCTTTTTCTTTTAATTGGTAGCCCGAATTCAAGATTTAAAAAGAGCAAGGAAGAAACATGCTTATTGAGGGCAACTGTGTGCCCCGTAGTGAATTAATTTAATCTTAATGCCTTATAAAGGGATTCTCGCCATTCTGTTTTTTAGATGGGGAAACAAAGACTCAAGTGTCACACAAAGACAGGGACACAGCTGGCAAATAGTAGCAGGATTCAAAATCCCGTGCTCTCTCCGGTATACCGTGTAACTCCATCTGGTTTTTCCATTAATGGTTTTCCTTGGAAACTAGGTTGAGATTACAAAGATGGTAGATACAAAAGCTATGGGGAATATTAAAGTTCTTTTGCGCCCCAAAAGTGTCTGATCAGTAAGCATCATAAAATGGAGAGAACATTGACAATGCAATCCAGAATTCTTATTTTACACGTAAGAGAACTTAGACCAAAGGGGTTAAGAACTTCAAGAAACCAGGTGTGAAGTAGCATTGTAACCCAGACTAAATCTTATTAGAAGGGTGATTTGTGGTATTTAAGCTAGTGCTCTTTTTACCACACTTATCCTCTAATAGGTTGGAGGGGAGGCTAAAAAGTGTGCTTTGTAAGGCAGTGGTCAGAGCAGCCTTAGGATACTGACCTTCAGAGCTAAGTCCTCCAGGCCAGCTTGAAACACTTATAAAAAAAAAAACAAACTGCTTTTGTACAAGTTCAGGTATTAGATCTCTACTTTTTTAATGTAGATCTCTGGGGGTGCCTTTATTTTAAAAAAAAAGTTTATTTATTTGAGAGGGAGAGAGAGATAGTCACAGAGATAATGACAGAGTAGGAGTGGGGAGGAAAGGAAGAATCACGGGGGCTCGATCCCAGGACCCCAGATCATGACCTGAGCCAAAGGCAGATGCTTAACCAACTGGAGCCACCTAGGTGCCCCTAAATAAAATGCTTAAAAATAAAAATAAATGTAAATTTCTATAGACCTCCCTGAGAATGGTATTCTAAAATCCATATATTGCTTTATTCTGATTCTGTTCATTTCTAAAAAGCGAAGTGATTTCCATGATTGGATTTTTTTTAAGGAGGCAATTAGGTTAAATATTATAAATACGAATTTCAACACTTGGTTTCAACAAGTAATAACGTCCTTTCTTGTCTGGTAAACTTTTACTTTTCCAAACACAAGCACACTTTACCACAATCCGTAAAGCCTTACAGCTACAGGAAGTGGTATCTTCCCACAGCATTCACATCCCTGCTCTGTGCACCAGCTGTGGGACCGAGGCACTTACCTGGCACACAGGTGAGCTTCTTCAGTAGAAACTTAAAGACTCAAACTGCCCAGACTTTTTTCCAGTAGGATTATTTGTTGATGTTATTTTTTAGTTGTAATATTTTCTGTCATGTTCAAGTGCTCTCAGAGTATTATATATATGATTTGAAATTTTAATATGTATTCTAAACAGATGTGAACTTTCATGCTTTAATGGCTCTTTTCTGTGCTAAAATTTTGTATTTTAGGTCCTATTTGATCTTACCTTGTTTTAATAGATTTACCAAAAGAGTAACCTACTGTACTGTTCCTTTCATTTTTGGCTCACTTGGGTGAGAGAGCATATCTTCACTTCTTTGCTTAAGAATGTAATAAATAGGGGCGCCTGGGTGACTCAGGGGGTTAAGCCTCTGCCTTCGGCTCAGGTCATGGTCTCAGGGTCCTGGGATCGAGCCCCGCATTGGGCTCTCTGCTCAGTGGGGAGCCTGCTGCCTCTCTGCCTACTTGTGATCTCTCTCTCAAATAAATACATAAAATCTTAAAAAAAAAAAAAAGAATGTAATAAATATACCTTGTTGCCTTACCTCTTAAATATTAATCTTATCACTACACACAAAAAAGTCAGCCTGAGTTTACCCTAAGTAACTAATTATAACTCTTTGTCTTGTTTGTTAATGAGTTTAATAATATTTTTTCCCACTATTATTAAAAATACCAGTGGAGGGAAATTGGAAGGGGAGGTGAACCATGAGAGACTATGGACTCTGAAAAACAACCTGAGGGTTTTGAAGGGGCGGGGGGTGGGAGGGTGGGGGAACCAGGTGGTGGGTATTGGGGAGGGCACAGATTGCATGGAGCACTGGGTGTGGTGAAAAAACGATGAATACTGTTACGCTGAAAATAAATAAAAAATTTAATAAAAAATAAAATAAAATACAATAAAATAAAATACCAGTGGAATTCGTTTCTGAGGCTTTAAGAAAGCTATAAACTTTAAAGGGTTGTTTTTTTTTTAACTTGGCAAATCAAAGTAAAACTTTTTTTTTTCTTTAAAAGTCTTTTGGATATGCTGAAACTAGAAGGAAAAATGATGAATGGCCTCCGCAATCTTGGGATCATCAAAGAAGATGTTAGCAAATTTTTAAAATTAAACTCACATGTTTTGGACCATACCTATGTGTTAGATATTAGGCATTCTTCTATAGTGGTAAGTGCTTATGTAATTCTTTGTTTTTAAAAACTTCAGATTTAAGACTTAGCTTAAAACCAAATATTGGCAGGCTTTCAAATAAATTTAAGCATTTTGAAGGAGGCTGCAGGAGAACTCAGTGAGGAAAAAAGGTAAAAATACAGACTCATCCGCCTCTCATTCTCATATCTTCTCTCCCCTTCTTCCTGTTCTCTGCATTTCCTCTCAAGAACTCCCTCCCTCCGGACCCTTTCCAGCTTTAAAAACAAACACAAACAACCAAGTAACCCCATGAAGAACAGCAGCAAGACATCAAATAATTAAAATCTGAAGAATGTAAGAATACCACCTACTATGGTGAGAACCCTGCCTGGCCGGCTTACGGGGCCTCCGAGCGTTCTGGTCCGTGCGGCTGCCTACGGGAACTGGGAGTCTGCTCACCTCAGCCCTGCTTGCAGCTGGGATGCGGTCCCATCCTCAGTGTGGCCAGTGAGGCTGTCCGTGGCCGCCTCCCTCCTCTCATTTCTAAGACTGAAGTACTCCTCTCGCCACTTTCCCTTCTCTCATACTGGGGAAGCAGTGTTTCCCTCTCTAGCCAGTCAGCTCCCACTCTTTCTTCGGGCTTCTGCTCCAGACAGTACTTCTGAGAGAAGCTGACCTCAGCCACCCAGGTTGGAAAATGGTCGCAGATGCACTGTATCGAGGAGCCCCAGGGTCAACCTCAGGCTCAGTGATGTGCTAAAATGACCCAGGAAGCTAGAAGTTGTTACACTGATGGTTACAGTCTGTTAGAGCAGCAGAACACAAGCAGTATCAGCGGAGGGAGAAAGAACATGAGGCAAAGTCCAGAGGAAACCAGGCGGGAGTTTCCAAGAAGGGGCTCCTCATGCAGTCGTAGACGACATGCTTGATCTCATGTGTGATGATCTGTGCCAGACTAGCTTGAGCCGGGAGTACAGGGCTCGGAAAGGGGTCTGTCCTATGAGCATATAATGCCCATGTGACTGATCTCAGTCACTGAAGCTCCAGACCCTCAGAGGAAAGCTTGGGTTCATCCTAATGTTCCCAGAAACTCCGTACAAACCTCCACAGTGTGTAGCAAGACCCTCAGCATGGGAGAAACTCTGTCAGAACATTTCAAGAGTGAGTTCTCAGAAGCCAACCTAGAACCTTTGTCACAGAAGCAGGTCCTTCTAGGGAATGTGCAAGGTGTGAGCAAGCTGGCCAGCTGAGTTAATCTTACCCCCCAACATACACACATGTGCGCACACACACACGTGTGTGTATATGTATACATGCATTTCTATCACGTTACAGAACTACCAGTCCTTCCATATACTTTGCACAGTGAATTTTTATAATTTTCTCCTGTGATTCTTTGATGTCTTTTTTTTTAATTTTTTATTTTTTTATTAACATATAATGTATTATTAGCCCCAGGGGTACAGGTCTGTGAATCGCCAGGTTTACACACTTCACAGCATTCACCATAGCACATACCTTCCCCACTGTCCATAACCCAACCACCCTCTCCCTAACCCCCTCCCCCCGGCCCCCCTTAGTTTGTTTTGTGAGATTAAGAGTCTCTTATGGTTTGTCTCCCTCCCAATCCCATCTTGTTTCATTTATTCCCTCCTACCCCTCAAACCCCCCACGTTGCCTCTCAACTTCCTCATATCAGGGAGATCATATGATAATTGTCTTTCTCTGATTGACTTATTTTGCTAAGCATAATACCCTCTAGTTCTATCCACATTGTCGCAAATGGCAAGATTTCATTTCTTTTGATGGCTGCATAGTAGTATTCCATTGTATATATATACCACATCTTCTTTATCCATTCACCTGTTGATGGACATCTAGGTTCTTTCTATAGTTTGGCTATTGTGGACATTACTGCCATAAACATTCGGGTGCACGTACCCCTTCGGATCACTACATTTGTATTTTTAGGGTAAATAGCCAGTAGTGTGATTGCTGGGTCGTAGGGTAGCTCTATTTTCATCTCTTTGAGGAACCTCCATGCTGTTTTCCACAGTGGTCGCACCAGCTTGCACTCCCACCAGCGGTGTAGGAGGGTTCCCCTTTCTCTGCATCCTCGCCAGCATCTGTCATTTCCTGACTTGTTAATTTTAGCCATTCTGGATGTCTGTTTTTCTTCTAGACTATATAAACATCTTGAAAGTAGGAATTTTATCCATTTTTTTTTCTCACCATTCAGTCCCTGGTTTTAGTAGGTACTCAATAAACATAAATATTCTTTGAACAAATAAGTAAATATGTATCTCAAACCAACATAAAATGTAATTTTTAACAACGAAACTCTGAGAGCATTCTAATTACAGCATAATCACTATAAATATGTCCATATCACCATTTTTATTTACCATTAGTATAAAAAGTATAACTACGAGAAATGAGAAAATAATCACATGGCAGATTATGTAAGTAAAACTCCTCCAAAACAACATTTTAATCAATAAGACCTTAGAATAGGTTTGAAGTGACAGTAAGCAGATCAAAAGCTTTATTTCCAAAAACCATTTGGAAGACATGGTGATTTATTCATAATAACATAAAAATTAATATCTTTACTACTAATAATAACCAGTAAAAAAAAAAAACAAAAAAACCCCTGCAGCTTAACTGAGAAAATGCAGAAGGATAGAAGGACGCCCAGAAAGAGTAGAAATTGGAGCAGAGTTGGAAGCAGTTATGGTTATGGCGTCCTTCCAGCATTGACAGCTTTTGATCTAAGTAATTTCACTGGAAACCACTATCTAGAAATAGTAGGAAATGGAGAAAAGTATTTATTCCCAAAGATATGATCATCACTGCATATTCTTTAAACAAAATAGAAATGAATTAAATATATAACAGAAATATTGTAAATTGTATATCCGTGTGTTCAGGTATGTTATTCAGACATCAGAATTATGCTTATAATCATGCTTCAACGACCAGGAACAGTGGCTGTTCTTGCATGTTAAGTAAGAAATTACAGAATTACATTACATGATACTATCATGTGAAAAGGTGGCCGGAAGATCCAGATGAAATCAATCAAAATGTTGTTATTAATGGGTGATACGGTTTAATAGGTAGTTGGGTTTTTTTCTTCATGCTCTTTGAAATTTCCAAATTTTTAGCAATGGGTATGTATGACTTACATGATCAGAAAAAAAAAAATGGGAAAAAACATCTCTGACCATCTTGCTAATTGTCTCATATAAAAATTTAAAAGATTATCTTGGAAATGTTCCGTAATCATGGAAGGATAACAGCACCGACGAAATGCTGTATATTCCCTGAGTCATGAAGACCTTAGACTCCGGACAAGTTACATAAGTTCTGAATTAGTTACCACTGTATTTTCCAGAGCACTAAGTGCCTCATTGTAAATGTTCATTGTTACTGTTTTCCTGCTCTTTAGAGCATATTCTGTCACTGGCTGGAGTTTACTTTAACTTGGATATCTTTAAGCTCAATTAACAAATGTCTTCTCTAAAAAGGTTTTATCAGAAAAAGAAATGACTGTATTAGTAATCTTAATACTTTGGGACTTTTATGTTAAGCATTTATGCTTAATTTTAAGCATTCATAGAAGAGCACTGAGAGCCTGGGCCGCGGTAGGGAAAGGAGGGCTGTAAGTTTCAAGACTGCTCTGGAGAAGAAATACATTTATAAGGAAACTTGCAGTTCCATTCGTAAAGTAACATCCTGGTCCTCCCAGGTTTGGCAGCAGAGGCCAGTCATTGCGGGGGAGGAGCAGCCCTGCTGCGGTCCCCATCACCCACGCCCAGTCCGCTCCCCCACTGCTCTGCTGTAAGGGCTCTGACCCTGGCCCAGCTCTTGGACGCCTGAGGTGTTCTTTTCCATTCTCGCTGAGAGTGTCGGGAAGTAATTTTTTTATTGAGGTAAAATATGTATAACATAAGATACGCCCTTTTAACCTTTTTCAGGACGCCTGGGTGGCTCAGTTGGTTAACCTTTTTAAGTATGTGACTTGCTGGCATTAACTACATACACAGTGTAAAATCATTACCAGTATCCATTTTTCCAGAACCTCTTCATCATTCCAAACAGAAACTATACGCATGAAGCAGTAAATCCCCACTCCCTTCTCCACAAGCTCCCTGGTAGCCTCAGTTCTACTTTCTGTCCCTATGGATTTGCCTTTTTTAAGTGCTTCATAAAAGTAAAATTACATACTATTTGTCCATTCCTGCCTGGGGTATTTCATTAGGCATACTGTTGTCAAGGTTTGTCCATGTTGTAGCATGTATCAGAATTTTATTCTTTTTTAAGACTAAGTAATAGCTTAATTTTTTAAATATCTATTTTTTTGCATACTGTTAATGGAAGTTTTGTGTCTTAATTAAATGCTTTTGCTTTTCCACTTGGAAAGTGCCCGCTTTCCGTAGATAATTATATGTGACAACTTTATTCTCTAGATTCCTTTAAAAAAATGAACTGACACAGGGTACCTGGGTAGCTCTGTCTGTTGAGCATCCTGTTTTTGATCTCAGCCCAGGTCTTGATCCCAGGGTCGTGAGTTCAAGCCCTGTGTTGGGCTCCACACTGGGCACGGAGCCTACTTAAAAAAAAAAAAAAAAAAAAAAAATTAACTGCACAAAATGCAGAGCCCTGAGTTCTGAGCACTTTTCACCTTGGTCTGTTAGAGCAGCAATGCACTTAACTCACACTTAAGCTTGACTTTTGCTTCATAGCATTTGCTACCGCCCAATCTGATATGCATTTATTTGTTTATGTAGAATCTTCCTCCAGTGGAGTGTAAGCTGCACAAAAACGGGGAGTTGGTTAAATATCCTCAGCATCCATCAGGTCCTATCACATAGGAAGCAGTCAGAAAATCAGTTGGCTATCTTAATGCTAAAACAGTTATTCAAGAATGAAAGCAATACTGTGCTTTTAATTCTTTTTCTCCCACTGGATCTGTTTCTCCACTTTTTGTCTTCACAGAGAAAGCTGGGTCACTGAGTTACATTACTTCTGACCTCTGAATTTATACCCTCCCCCAAAACAAACCTTGGCAGTTTTTTTCTTAAAAGTTGCGCAACAGTTGAGTAAAAACTCAAGAGAGTCATTGGGGATTCTCCCATCCCTGGTTAACCATTCTAGGTTTCTCTGTCCCAGACATCAGAAGACATAATTTAAATTTTATGTAGTTTAATTTCCTGTTTCTAGCCTTGCCACAGTACCTCAGGTTTCACTCTTATTTCATTAAAGTCAGTAAAAACAACCATGTGATTGCGTGTTTGGCTCTCTTGGATTATAATTGCTTTTCAGTCCTCTGTGCCAGACCACCCACAGTGGAGGGGGCTTCGGTCATATTCCACCTAAATTACTCTGCCCCTAATGGCAGCTTTCCCATTTTCTGCCCTGTGATAGCCATGCTATAGCCATATTCCTGAGGTGCTTATGATCATTTTCTTTGATTTCCTTTTTCTGAAATTTTCCAAGTCACCCTAACCATTTGTCATTCTCTCAAAACAATTCTAATTCTTTGTTTTTGTCACCAAGATGATGGTGGTAAGATTCAAAACTGATAAACAGCAATCAGCACAGGGAGAGGAAATGATTTCTTTATCCAGGTTAAGGATGTAACTTGCTACTGACAGTGGGCCCCACCATAGACACTGGGTTTACCCCTGGACTCACAGTTTGGTTCCACTGATCTATCTCATCCCCTTATGCAAACACCACAGTGATTACTGTAGCTTTGGAGTAAGTTTTGAAATTGGGAATTGTGAGTCCTCCAACTTTGTTCTTTTTCAAGATTATCTTGGCAGTCCTACGACTCTTCCTTTCATTATGAATTACAGCATCAGCTTGTCCACTTCTGGAAAAAAGATAGTTGGAATTTTTATTGACATTTCATTGAATACATAGATAATTTAAGGATTATCACCATTTTAATAAACTGAGTCTTCTGATCCATGAATATGGGATGTCTTTCCATTTATTCAGATCTTCTTTATTTCGGTGATGTAGCTTTTGTAGCTTTCAGTATACAAGTCTCATACTTGTTAAACCTATTTCTAAGTATTTTATCCTTCCTGCTGCTATTGTAAATAGAATTATTTTCTTATGTTTGTTTTAGGATTTTTCAGTGCCTCTTAATTTTTTTATTGAAAACTGGGCATTTTGAATATTACAGTATGGCACTTCTGAAAGTCAGATTCTCACCTTCCCTGGGGTTGTTGTTGCTGTTTGTTGTTTTGTTACTTGTTTAGTGACTTCTCTGAACTAATTTTGTAAAGCCTGTGTTCTTTCTTACGCATGGCCACAGAAGTCTGTTAGTCTGCCTAGTCATCTAGTCAGTATGAGACATAGATTTACTTAAATGCCTGGACCCCAGAACTCCCAGTCTTGCATAGGGGCTCTGTGTGTTTGTGTGGCACATGCCCTGTGATGGGGGAGGGGACACACAGGAAGCAGCCCATGTCGGACCCTCAGCCAGGCAGCTTGCATCCGCCTCAGCCTTCACTTGTTGCTTACACGGAGCTTCAGAGTCAACCAGAGGAGGGAACCTGGGGCTTTTCAGTCTTCCCTGGGCATGTGCACGACCTTTTAGAATCCCAGGAATACTTCAGAACTTCTCAAAGCCCTGTTTCCCAAAACATCTCGGTCCCCAGCCTTTCCTCATTAGATTTTGGTTGCTCTGCTTTGATCCCAAGGGTTTTCTGTTGCTGCAGGCAGGAGCAACTAAAGCATTTGCCCGTAATTGTTTTCCACAAAATGGGGTAGCAGCTCTAACACTGGTATGAGTTAGGATATAGACAAACGTTTTTAGTGGGTTTTCTGGGGAGTCAACAGGCAGTTCAAACAAAAATTAAAATCCTTTCAGAATGTGGTCTGTTCTCCTTTCTCCAGTATTGATACTGGAGTTGGGGCTGTCATTTTCAAGGCTACTGATAAGCTTGGGAGCATGAGATGGGACCAGGATAAGTTTCACACCACATATCTCACAGTTCTGACTGACACTCAGCCATTTTTCTTGAATAAATGCTCTCAAGGTTGCTGCAAGTTTTCGATTTTGGTTAGTTTTCACAGTTCTTAAAATGTTGAGTTCCCCTCGATTTTCTAGTTTCTTACTGCTTTTGTGTCAGGGTGGAGTTTTGAAATTCCTTACTCAGCCATTTTAGCTGATGTCACTCCCTAGAGAAAATCCAAAAGATGTCAATTTTACATCTTTTAAGTTATTCGCATCTCTCAGAAAGTCATCCACTAACACCATGACCCATCTTATGTCCATCTGCTAAACTTTGTAGCTCCTTGGACAGTGAAGAGAATGTCTTACACGTTCTAATCTATTAATGACAAAGTCTTTTCTTCAGTGTCTTGGTAGCGCGGTAGATGCAAAGGCCAGAGTATGGCCAACGAAACAAATGGCGGCAGATCACTGGAGTGTCATGTCACTGCCAGCCAGTTCTGCATGCAACTCTGGGAGGCTGCTCTTCTAGTTAGCATTGCTGCGTCTGTAAATTTACCTGAGAGTCAGAAATGGGCAGGTCAGTCTCTGGGCCTGTGCGAAGCGATTTCAGTCTTCCCTCTGAAGCCCCTGCTTCTGACATAGTTAAATAATCCCCAAAACCTCGTGTCTGGACCACTGCAGAGGCCGCCTGATTTCTTGGGCACCACTGATCTCTTCTCTGCTCTCCTCTGGGAGAGCTAGACCACATGCCTCTGTCGTTCATCTCTCTCACCCTTCCTTCTGATTTTGCAGTGTTTCTTTTCTCTGTGCACTTGAGTTAATATACTTTGTATTGCTCTGTCATCCCGTCGACTGATCATTGTCTTCCTCCGTGTCCGCTCTGCAGTTAAATCTTCTTTAGAAGTTCTTCTTACAGTTCTTAATTACAGAGTTTTAAAATCTAGATATCCCTTTGGCTCTTCTTGTAATGGATTTTTAGTTCTCTTAACATTTTCCATCTTTCCATCTATTTTTGTTCTTTTTAAAATATATATATAATAATCATAATTATTTTAAAGTCCTTTTCTATGTCCCTCTGTATTGCCTGCTTTTTCTCTTGTATTTTAATATTTGGTCCTTTTTTTTTTTTTTTTTGGCATGGCAGTTTTTGAGAGGAGCCTGAAATTGCCTCTGCAAAGTTACAGAAGCAAACGCTTGTCAGGTGTGCCACAGCAGCCCGAGTACCAAACCTCACCTGGCTCGGTCGAGGCACGTTTCTGGGCTTCGTGGGAGCTCTTCCTCTTTGTATCTTACACCTGGCAGCTAGCCCTGTCGGTTTCTCAAATTAAAAAACAGCGTTTGCCAAAGCCTTAGCACTTCACACTTCAACTTCTGTCTCATTACTGTGTCGTGGCTGCAGCTTCAAAGTCCCAGTGTCTGTTTCCCCCGGCTCTTTTTTTTTTTTGATGGCATTGGGACCGGGCTGTTGCCATGGGTACATGCAGGTTCCTAGTCAGCAAATGAGAGGAATTTATATAGAGACAGGAGCTGTGGTTTCTTCCCTGCACTGCCCCCTCTCCTGGATTTCCCTGCCCCCTCAACTCTTACCATTTAGACAACCCTAATTTTGACTCCTGTCTTTGCAGCCCGATATGACTGTCACTTTCTGTTTGAATGAGTTCTTCCAGGCTGCAATTTGGAAAATGTCCCTAGGGATGGAATGGAGCTTCCTGCCTTCAGCACAAGCTTCATGCCTTGTAACTCGTTGACTCTTGATAATTGGTTGACCCTACCTCCATGTGTCTAAACAGTGGTTTATGTCTTCCCAGCTCTTACCATTATTTCAGGCAGGCGGCTTAGTCTAGTAGAAACTGATAGCTCTTGATTAGAATTAAACATTCAAGGTGTCATGTTTCATTTTCCTTATGTCTGAGCATTAAAATTTGAGAAGGGAGGTGGAGGACCTATACTGCTGATAATTAAGATAAACACTTAGTCTCTGCCACATGGTTTATGGAGAGTAATTTCTATATACAGTTTTTAATATGAAAGCCGAACATGAATAGAAGAAGTCAATTGTTCTGGGAGGAGGGTCAGGCTTAATCTAAAAGACCTGGGAATATAAAATTGTTGTACATCATATATTCCTTAATTTAAAGAATATTAACTGGGTTCTTATATTTAATCAGAAATATAGAAATTTCTGTGTATTTTTACTTTGAAAGAGTGAAAATTGGCTTTGGAAATGATTTAAATATTAGCTTAATAAAGCTTTCACAGATTTTTGGATTCTTCTCTAGTGGATTAATGACCTAGAAAATGATGATTTATATGTCACATGGCCTGCAAGTTGCCAGGAGCTTCTGAAGCCTGTGTTCCCTGGAACTATACCTTCCATAAGGCGTAATTTTCATAATTTGGTGAGTTTTATATGACATTTTGTATACATCTTTTATGAAGGTATAAGCATTCTTTTTGGATTACCCCGTTCTTGGTGAAGAGGCATCTGTGTAACATGGAGGAAGATGTTTGCCTGATGCGACAAGTGTGCGGTGGCATGGCCAGCCAGACATCCAAAGCCAGCAATGCCACAAAATCTGCCTCCTCCTTAGACGGACTTTTATAGTTCCTATATGAAATTGATGAGTTATGGTCACATTTTCTGAAAGGAATTTGATTGAACTTTTTTCCTTCTAGAACTAATAAGAACTAATTAAAGATTAAAGTTTAGTACGTTTCAGGGAAAATGTGTGAATATCACTTTATCATCTACGCATATGAGTTCATTGTGATAATATTAAATAACCTGTGATACAACTGTGAAATGTGCGGAATTTCTTAGCTAGGGCTTTATTTTTTTTTCCCACAAAGAAAGTGAATATGTTATTTCCGATAGCAGTGTAGAGCGAGCAGTTATATTCATGCTATTTTTTTCAAAATTCAGTTACTATCTTTTTTTGAAAAATTACAGAAAATCCAATGCACATTTAGAATAAGGTATTTCACTTGTTATTAAAAAAATTTACTTTCTGCTGTGCTTCAAAAAAAGGGTGAGTGATCTGATATTAAATTCCATGTATTATTCAGATGTGCAGCTTTTAGAAATCCTTTATTACCTATGAAATTCCTTCTTATATAAAATTCCTTAGAATTGCTGGAAATTTCTTTAGAAAAAGGTGGCACTTTAATTTCATACTTTTAGTGACAGAAACTAGACTAAACTTGAATTTCATGAAAATTCCAAAATGTTAAAACAAAATAGTGATTATAAACTGTATGCTTTCTTTTAGGTTCTGTTTATTGATCCTGCTCAAGAATATACCTTGGATTTTGTAAAACTTGCTGAACTTTTCTATTATCATAAAATTCCTCTTCGGTAATTGTCAATTTATAACATTACACGGTCAGCTGAAGGAAAGGCAGTGATGGTCATGTTGTACCACAGAGTACTCACGTGGAATTGAAAGCAGTGGTGGTCTTTAATGCCTGACACAACATGGCCGTGTTGTGAAACATCATTGACCTTTATGATAGACTTGTTAGTCAGAACTGCTGAGTCATCTCGTTAACCACGTTCATTTCCGGAGAGAATGGTCTGACCACTTTGGGTGCTTAAAAGTGGATCCATTTCCCTGAGGTGGTGTTAAGAGTATACTTTCCCTTTATTTTTCTGAAAAAACATGGTCATTTAATAATATCACCACCAGAGAGAGTTTGACAGTTCGGAGGAATCCATTAGGCGGATGTTGGTGACTAGACATTACGAATCAGACCTTTTCAATATAATACTCCCTCATCCCCCCTATTAACACACTCTATCTAGATGTTATAGTCTAGTAATGTTGAAAAATCGTGGTTGGTTGTGATTCAAGGGGTAATTGTGACATTCCTTATTCACCTTCTTTTCCCAGAATTGGTTTTGTGTTCATTGTTAACACAGATGATGAAGTTGATGGAGCAGATGATGTCGGTGTTGCTCTTTGGCGAGCTTTCAACTATATTGCAGAAGAACATGATGTCTCGCAAGCATTTGTTTCCATAGTACAAGTGAGTGCACTAGGTATCATTTCTTTAGACTGTATAGTAGGTTTTTCTGCAATATTACTGTAATTGTTGTCATTTATTTTTCAAAGTTTGTAAAAAAACGATCATGGGGCTTAATATAGACAATGAATTTGATTCTTGCATCTCCCAACTGAAATACGTAATGTCCCCACTTCATAAATTAGTCAGCTGACACGCTGCCAAAATAGATGAATTTGCTTGAGTTTCTCCAGCTGCTAATGGAATTTAAATTGTATATGTAAGTTTAAAGGAAAACATACTCCTAGAACATGATTAGTCAGGGAAGAATTCCTGAATGAGGTCTTGAAAAAATCATGAATAAAACAGATTACTGCAAACTTAAATATTCTAAATGACAAAGTATGTAGACCCTTCTTAGAGAATTTCAAAGGAGGAGAAGATCACTTCATGACAGCAAATTAGGTAGAAATAGCAGGATGAGTACTGAATTTGACAAAGAGATTGTATAAAAGAAAAGAAATTGGCAAGAACTTGATAAAGAGCAATACAAAATGGGAAGATTATTTCATAGTTAAGGTTTTGAAACTGTTATGGCCCATTGTGGAAATAGATGTATTAAAGAACCGTATTGTTATTATTAAGAAAGTCAGACCATAGCTTAGAAACTAGCTTTTGTTCATTTTAAAATTCATTGGTCTTTCGCTTTCACCCACTATTATAACAAGGAATGGTTCTTCTTCAAAGTGAGAACGTGCAATGACCAAAGCCCTGTGTACTCCCTGCCCTGCTCCCACAGCTCCTGGGAAGGCCACTGACTACCTCGTGATCTCACTGTCCTGGGCACAGAAACTACCAGTGCCTCAGTGACGTGGGGATACGCTTTGTTCTGTAAAATAGTGCTGAAGGTTACATGTCAATTTTGTATCTCAGGCTATTACTTTTATTAACTGATTGGTGTAAGAATTTATAAGGGACTTAGACTGACATAGCTTTTATTAAAGTCTGGCTACCTTATGGTGAAAGGATTGATACGGTAGTCAAAACTAAGAAACTAAGAAACTTGATGACCTTTTGAAAGTCTCCTTACCCTAAGTTATCTCAGTTCTCTCCACTGACTATTCTGGAGGCGCTTTGCATCAGACATAAATTTGCATGTGACTTCATACTTTGCAATCACTGGCCTTTTGAATTATCTGCTGCGATGTTCAGCATGATACTGTATGTAGGTTTCAATACAACCTACAGTATAGGTTCAATACAACCTACAGACCATAGGTTTCAATACAACACACCATGGAAGTATTCATTATGTGCCATAGTCTACCGGTTGTACTAAGCAATTTGAGGAAAGAGTGGGGAAAATGCGTGAGGAAGGAATACGTATAGCATACTAGAATCCACCACAGTCTGAAGTGTGCGAATGTTGGTGGTGATTCAAACTATGTATGCGTCAACCCGAAAATTTTTGTAGCCCCTAGAAAACCAAAACGTGATTGAGCTAACCTTCTATTGGGAATGTGTTGTATTGTATCCTTCAGATGACTTAGCCTCACTAATTTAGAATAATTAGAGCAAAATCAGCCTTTTAGTAAAATACGTGAATTATAAAATCTCCTTAATATGGTTTCATTACTTTTAATGAGCAAATTATCTAAACTAGATAATTTGAAAATACAGTATCAGGAAAAAGAGGAATATAGTAGAAGGTCAAAATTATAAGTATATGAACATTTTTGACATGTGATAAAGAATTATGGTAGAGTCAGTATAGTATTTTTAGAGTAAAGCAATCAGACTGTGTATCTCAGCTCTCCACAGTGGCTATGAAAACTTACTAATTTCATTTTCTCTTCCTACCTTGCAAAATTAAGATTAAAAAAAATACATGTTACGTACTTGATGAATATTTGTTGAATGTGTATTTGAGAACACAGAAATACTTTAAGCCTTCAACTTTGGCTATGTTGGGTAATTGTCAACAGATTAACCTTCTCACAGTATGTAAGTATAAAACGATGAGATACATGACATAAGTCAGTTTTCAGAAGTTGAACAAGAGCTAACATGAACTATGATCCTTGCAAAAAGATCAAAATAAAAATATTCATAGGTAGAGATGGAGAGAATTCTTGCTGCGTCAAAAGAAATGCTAAAGGAAATCCTTCAGGCTGAGAGGAAGCGACACCAGATGGTAACTCAAATTCACAGGAAGAAATGAAATGGTAGCTTTAAATAAAATGTAAATATATGGGTACATACAAAAGGCTATAAGAATATATTTTATTGTGTTTAAATTGCACAAGATTGAGTAAAACATTTTAACATATAGATATAATATATATCACCGTAATTGTATGAAGGAACAGAGGATTAGATGGATCTGTTTTGGAACTAAAAATTCGGTATTTTGTCAACATTAAGTTAGGAGTAGGAGGGAGTAGATTGTAGTAAATTGGCACAGCTGGATATCCAAATGCAAAATGATGGCACTGGATCCCTGTCTTACACCATGCACAGAGGTCAACTCAAAACAGATAAAAGGTTGATCATAGGACCTGAAACTGTTTCCTGAAAGGAAACACAGGGGTAAGCTCCTTGACATTGATCTTGGTTATGATCTTTTGGATTTAACAACAAAATCAAAGGCAACAAAAGAAATAAACAGGGTTTATATCAAAATAAAATGCATCTGCACAGCAAAGGAAACCATCGAAAGGGCAACGAAATGGCAGCGTTGCATCAAAATGCAACGAAATGGCAACTGTGGAACAGGAGAAAATATTTGCAAACTACCTATTCAGTAAGGAGTTAATGTCCAAAATAATCAGGAATTCATATAACTCAATAGCAAAATAATAATAAATAATAACCCAATTAAAAAATGGACAATAGGGGTGCCTGGATGGCTCAGCGGGTTAAGTCTCTGCCTTCGGCTCAGATCATGATCTCAAGGTCCTGGGATCAAGCCCCGCATCGGGCTCTCTGCTCAGCAGGAAGCCTGCTTACCCCTCCCCCTCTGCCTGCCTCTCTACTTGTGATCTCTCTCTCTGTCAAATAAATAAAATAAAAAATCTTTTTAAAAAATTATTTTTAGGGACGCCTGGGTGGCTCAGTTGGTTAAGCGGCTGCCTTCGGCTCAGGTCATGATCCCAGCGTCCTGGGATCGAGTCCCACATCGGGCTCCTTGCTCAGCAGGGAGCCTGCTTCTCCCTCTGCCTCTGCCTGCCTCTCTGCCTGCCTGTGCTCACTCTCTCTGACAAATAAATAAATAAAATCTTTAAAAAAAATTATTTTTAAAAACAGACAATAGATCTGAATGGATATTTTTCCAAAGAAGACATACAGATGACCAGCAGATATGTGAAAAGGTGCTCAACTTGATTAATCACCAGGGAAATGCAAATCAAAACCCACGATGAGCTGTCACCTCACACCTGTAGGGGGTTCTATTACCAGACAAACAAGATGCCAAATGCTGGCATGATGTAGAGAGGAGGGAGCCCTCTGAGAATATAACTGGTGCAGCCATTATGGAAAACAGTCTGGAGCTTCCTCAAGAAATTTAAAATAGGATGACAGTATGAACCAGCAATCCCACTTCAGCTGTTTCCAAAGGAAACGAACTCAGTATTTCGAACAGTTACCTGTACGCTCATGTTTATTGCAGCACTAGTCACAACAGCCAAGGTGTATGGAAATGACTTAAGCATCCATCAGTGGGTGGATGAGCAAAGAAAATATGTGGTATATGTGTATACATACCTCAGAATATCATTCAGACTTTAAAAAGAAGGAAATCCTGCCTTTTGTGACAATGTGGATGAACCTGGAAGATGTTAGGCCAAGTGAAATATATCAGACAAAGATGAATACTATCTAATATCACATATAAGTGGAATCTAAAAAAGCTGAACTCCTAGAAACAGTAGAAAAGTGGTTGGTTGGGGGGTGGGCAAAATGGGGAAATGTTGGTCAGAGGTACAAACTTGGAGTTATAGTAGGAGTAAGTTCTGGACATCCCATGTCCAGCATGGTGACTGTGGTTGATAATGTTGTACTATATAACTGAAGTTTGCTAAGAGTAGAATCTGAAGGGTCTCACCAAAAAAGAAAGAAAAATATGTGTGAGGTGATGGATATATTGGTTAATTTGATGGTAGGAGTCCCATCACGCTGTGTGCCTTTATCAAGCCATCGTGTTGTACATTGTAAATGTGTTACTGTGTTATTGTCAGTTACACCTTAATGAAGCTAAAAAAGGGAAAAATAAATAAAATGTATATGAGACCCCAAATTACTGTTTTTGCTTACCAAGTTAGTAAGTCTTAAAAATTTTTAAATGTATAAGAAGATTGAATCATTATGTAAGTATTTCATGCTAGACTTTCTAGCTGCCTTAGCTTAAGAATATCTACTATTTTAAAATGACTAATTTATGCAATGACTAATTTCACTAACTTTTCTTATATAATTTTTGCTTTATTCAAAATCTCATTGTTTCTAAACCCTATTTATGTTCTACAGAAGGCTAATATTTTTTGCTTTTTGTTTTTTCAGTTACTAAGATCATAGCATGCTCTGCTTGGTATGAGGAGGAAACTTGCCTATAAATTGAGAAGCTTGTAAAACTAAACTGTGGGATCTAATTATAGACCTGAGCCTTTTCTTCAAGGAATAGGTCATCTGGTTTACAGTGAGAAGAGGAAAAGGAAGAATGCTGGTTCCTTATCATGAGGAGTAACATGCGGCTTTGTCCGCCCTCATATGAGGACTGTCTCTGGCAATAATGATTTAAGCGAATCGGGACTCAACATTCTTTTTTTTAAGATTTTATTTATTCACATCTGAGAAAGAGAGTGTTTGTGTGCCCACACGTGTGTGAGCAGAAGGAGAGGGAGAAGCAGGCTCCCCACTGAGCAGGGAGTCCCTCCTGGGGCTCAATCCCAGGACCCTAGGATCATGACCTGAGCCAGAGGCAGATGTTTAATGACTGAGCCAACCAGGCGCCCCTTCAAAATAACATTCTTAACTGATGCAGGTTTCCCCAGCTTCTGAGCAGAGCATTCCTTTGAACCTTCTGTAATAAAGCCCAAATCATGTAAAAGAAAGAAGCAGTCATCATCAGTCGATATGAAAAAATTTTTGAGCATTTTCCAGAACGAAAAACTAACCTCTTTTAGGTTTATCTGACTCTTAGGACACATGTTGCTAATGACGCACGGAATAAATTGAGAGAAAGCACAGATGTTCCCAGACACAGGTGAAGCTCTGGATCCCCAGTTGTAGTTCGTGGGGAGGGAGCCTGCGGGGCTGCTCTCACTGCTTGCTGCAAAACAAACACTGAAGCCTGTTTCCACGTCCTACCATTTTTCATAAAAATGAAAATCCTCTTTGGATTTCTTTTCGATTAGTGAAAACAGATACCGATGTCACTCTCGTAAAAGAAAAGTGGCCTAACATGAACTTTTGAGAGGCGAGACATACCTTGTATTAGAATGCTACTTGATGGTATTATGTAAGTACGAGTTTCTTCTGGTCAGGAAGTTTTTCCCCATGATGCCTTCATGCTAGCTCGGTGTTCATGGTTATGTCTCAGCTGAGGCATCTACCCAGAGGTGCCTTCTCTCTCGATGCAAAGCTGCCCCTCCTCCCATCCTAGCAGAGTGTGGGGGGCTTAGGAGAGGGTCTGTGATGAGGGAGAAATGAAACCGGAAAATAGAGGAGCTACAGCTTACATCATGCCCCGTGCTTCCGACATCTCAGACGGGGGAAAGAATGGAGGGACAGAAGAAACCTAGTCAAGGTCTTTACTGGGGAGCAATCAGGAATGAAAATAAAACCTTTCTGAAATAAGCCATTGAAAATATTTTATATGGGGGCGCCTGGGGGGCTCGGTTGGGCATCTGCCTTCAGCTCAAGTCGTGATCCTGATGTCCTGAGATTGGACCTTGCATCCTGCTCCCTGCTCAGCGGGAAGCCTGCTTCTCCCTCTTTCTCTGCTTCTCCCTCTGCTTGTGCTCTCTCTCACTGTCTCTCTCCCTCTCTCTCAAGTAAGTAAAATCTTTAAAAAATACATTTTATATATACCTTTTTAAATAAAGGGAGCTGGCACATCTGGGTAGCTTAGATGGTTAAGCGTCTGCCTTTGGCTCAGGTCGTGATCCCAGAGCCCTGGGATGGAGCCCCCCATAGGAGACGCTGCTCAGCGGGGAGCCTGCTTTTCCCCTCTTCCCCTGCTTGTACTCTCTCTCTCAAAAGAGATAAATAAAATTCCCTCAAGGGAACAAATAAAATCTTAAAAAAAAAAAAAAAGGAAAAAGAAAAGGGAGCCATTATTTTACTAAGAAGCACAGTGTCTAGTTTGATCAAAATGGAACATAACATAAATTTGTTACAGTATTTTTTGAAAGCTACAAAATATTCACAAAACCATTTTTATTGGGAGATATATTGTGTGTTTAAAATGATTGATTTATCTGTGTGGCTAGAGGGCATGTGTATACATGTACGTATGTGGTATACTTAGAACTTACAAAGTATAAAGTATGTTTTTATTTTATATAAATCTGCACGCTCAGCGAAAGAAAGAAAACTGATTGCCATAAGATGAAAATTAATTGCAGGATCTTTATTTCTACAGATGTACCAAAGAGTGAAGAATGACAATATACTCACTGTGGACCATGTGAAGAGTGTCCTCCTGAAGCTATTTCCAGATGCTAATATTTGGGATATTTTGGGCGTTCACTCTAAATACGATAACGGCAGAAAGGTAGGTTGAAATGCGAATTTTCGAAAACAGGATCCAAGAAACTTTTACTGTAATCTCATGAGTAAATGATCTCAGTATAGTTAACTCATGATTTGGATTTTAGACCTTCAGAAAGAAGGGAAGTTTAAGACCCCTGACTGATGCACATTGTATATGAGTACTCAGATCACCATTATTGACCTTTCAAAAAGCACGAGAAAATATAATTGTCAGGGTTTACAGGATAGGAGACTTAAATGTAGATTTATTTGTATTTTCAACATTTGAGACAGCATAAGGAGGGAGGAGGGTCAGAGGGAGAGGGAGAGGCAGACTCCCCACTGAGCAAGGAGCCCGATGGGGGGCTTGATCCCAGGACCCTGGGATCATGACCTGAGCTGAAGGCAGATGCTTAACTGACTGAGCCACCTGGGCACCGTGAATGCAGAATTTTAAAGAATGTAATTTGTACTTTCTTAGGGAAAATGGAAAGCTGGCTTTTTAGAGAAATGCTAGGACAAGAAGCAAACTTGGGAAGATGAAGCATCCCTGGGGTCGAATTTCTCATGCCCATACAGATCCAGGTTTTTAGATGGGTTCTTGCATTTTATAAGAGTTTTTAGGCCACAGACCGGTCTCCATGCTAACAGTTGAAGGTTTGGATCCCTGACATTGTAATGTCCCACCTGACTCGGCCCGTTCAACTCCTAAGCCTCACTTCCTCGACTCTTCCTCGCTCTTCCGTTCTCCCCAGCAGGCAGACCAGTTCAGGTTCCTGAATGGGCTCCTCCTTCTCCCCAGAGGGCCTTCACGTGCTTGTTCCCACCATGGGTTCCTGCACCCTGCCTCCCTTCTCTTCTAGCCTGTGTACTCTTGGCTTTAACGTTACTTTGGGGGGGAAGTAACACTTTGGGAAGAACTTCTGGGAAGCCTTTTCTAACCCTCTGCCTGAGATTAAGCTGCTCATGCTAACGCCACATGCAAAAACCCGACTGCGTACTCCTGCATACAATGCTGGTTACAGTGGCCTGTTCTTCCCTGCCTTCCCCTGGACCACATCCTCCCTGGGAGCAGGGCCTCTGTCTCCTGCTGGGTCTTGGGGGGCGCAGTGCTCAGTAAACATCTACGTGACCGTGGAGGCAAGGCGTCTACGAGTAGGGTTGTGTGGTCGGACGGAACTTCACGGGAGCTTTGAGGTTTTAGAAGTCGCTGCTCTGGGGGCTAGGAAAGGCAGTACAGTGAAGCTATGTATAAAAATGGCTATGATGCCGAGTTTCCGCTGGAGTTGCCTACCATAAATTTACAGGAGCATCAATCTCTTTGTTTTTAAAAAGTCCAAAATCCCAGGGGCGCCTGGGTGGCTCAGTGGGTTAAGCCTCTGCCTTCAGCTCAGGTCATGATCCCAGGGTCCTGGGATCGAGCCCCCTATCGGGTTCTCTGCTCCACGGGGAGCTTGCTTCCTCCTCTCTCTCTCTGCATGCCTCTACACTTGTGACCTGTGTCTGTCAAATAAATAAATAAAATATTTTTTAAAAAAAGTTCAAAATAACAGGCACATGAATGAAGGTAGGTAGTTGGATAAAGTGCTGTGAGGTTGAAATGTTATGAGCTGCACTTGGCATTGGCATAAGAAGCCCAAAGAGTAGCCCAGGAGAAGACCTCTGGGGCACGAGCAGGCTACTTAGAAACGGGAGGGGAGCCAGGAAGCCAGAGGTCTGGTGGTCTCGGTGCAATCGAAAAGCCAGTGTGGTAGGAATTAAGGATTGTTTTTAGTTACGGAAGAATAGTTTTCCCAATGATAATTTCTGAACTGAGAATGAGTTGCATTGATATTTTTCATTACTATATTTTCATATAATTAAAAACAAAACTAAAAAGCAACCAAGATGAACTTTCTTTTAGGGCCAAAGTTGCATGGAGGCATCTCTTTTAATAAAATTACCATGGGACTAAGGAAATTTAGAAAGAAAATTATTTTTAATAAGTACTCTTCAGAGCTTCTTTGGGGGAGAAGGAACACAAATATCCTGTAGTGATTATGTAAACTCATGGAATAGAAAATCAGGAGTTTTTATATATTAAGGATCCTGTTTGCACAGGTTGAAAGCAAAAGGTTGCACCATTTGGATTTTAATATCAGCTGATGGTGAGTGGTAATGATGGGAGTCCTGGACATAATCCCATACTTAGACCTTCCATGCTCTGTTTTTCTTTTTCTTTCTTCTTCAGTGGTAGAGCACAGTTTCTGTTCAGACCTTACCTTTCTTAGGGACTGAAACTTGTGCAAGAATCGTATCTAGTAAGCATGACTGAGATGCATAATGGTGATACCAAGAATCAGTTCTCATTCGAGAGTAAAAATTTTTTTCTGGTGGATTTGCCCTTTTTTTATATGAATCTGAAACTTCTTACTGATTTTTTTTTACTAAGTTATGTGTGCTTTGTTTCTAAAGAACCCTTTTCTGGTTCAAGTTTATTATAGTGTTTAATGCCTTTTATAACACCTATGTACCTGAAGCTATGAAGTGCATTAAAATGAAATACATTCCTAAGAACAGCTGGTAAGAAATAGTCAAGCTGTTTAATTGCAATATATTGATTAAAAAGTTTAAAATATTCATAATCTTAACTTGCACGTGGAAAGAGATGGATTCATTTGTTCATGTCTGTTGTAGGTAAAAATAACAATAATATCTGCTGTGACACAAATGAATTTGAGATCTTATACAGCCAAAACATACTACTTATTATCAATTGCCATAAAAATGTCATCCGAATAACCATGTTATCCTTAAATATTGGAACTCATAATTCAATTTTTTCATTTCCCATTAATTGCCTTTCTTATACATAACCATATGTGGATATAAATATTATTTCCAACTGGACTATAACTACTTCAAGAAATGGAATTTTGTTCTTTTGTATTTTTCCGGTTTTGTATTTGCATATCTGAAGTTGTAGCTCTATTTGCTGTGTTCCTGTTACAGTAACTGGGGTTTGAGCTCTCCTCTACCTCCCTATGTTCACTTGGTCTCTCCAAGTCCGGGGCATTAGTTAAAATATTTAAAAACCGTTGTGGCTTCAAGAGCAGCCAGTCAGAGAGTGAACCAGAAGCAGATCCCAGAGCTGGAATGGAGTCTTTAGGCCTTCGTGCTGACGGTCACCCTGTAGTGTCTGAATCGTCTGAGAAAGAGGTCAAGGTGCTTCTCCTGGGTGATCGCCGTCCCAGTACTGCAGCTGTTTACTAGCTGGTACAGATGTGTTTCATTACATAAGAAGTGGTAAAGCCTGTCCAGTGCAAACCAGCTGGTTATCAGGTCTGTTTTTAACAGACTTTGGATAAGGGAATATTTAGTCTATGTGACTTTTTAAATGTTCCTTGCTTAGTAAATCAAATATTATGATTGTTTTTCCACTTTTTTTTTTAAAGATTTTATTTATGCAGAGATCACAAGTAGGCAGAGAGGCAGGCAGAGAGAGAGGGGGAAGCAGGCTCCCTGCCGAGCAGAGAGCCCGATGCGGGGCTCGATCCCAGGACCCTGGGATCATGACCTGAGCCGAAGGCAGAGGCTTTAACCCACTGAGCCACCAGGCGCCCCTGTTTTTCCACTTTTTAGCAACTTGTTTTTTTAAACTTTAAGAATTACTCTTTTTTTTTTTTTATCCATTTTCCATAGTATTCTTCTTATTGCAAATGTATCCAGATAGTCAATAGATAGGTCAGATAACCTATCCAGAAATTTTCTTACAAATAAACACAAACTAGCACCGTCCTCACACACACCAGCCCCTAGAATGCCCTTCCGTAGCCGTGCCGACCCTTTCCTTAAAGTGAACTGGTCATGCTGTTCATGAAAGTGAACCTGAGTACAGCTTCCTTTCTGGGTCCACCTTTGCCCTTCATGTTGCGGGTCTCTGCTTTATCTCTGGTTTTGTGAACACTGTGCCTTTTCTGTTTCTGATTTATTCCTAATTTTACTCCTCTCCCAAGTAAACATGCATGATAGAAAAATTATTTTAACTCTTTTATGGTTAAAAAGCTTATGCTACCTTTCCATCTTATTGGTAGTTAGACTGGGTGATCCTTTTTCTTCCAGGTTCTGGAAGTTGTCTTTACTGTCTCCTAACTCCTCATAGGCTTTGGAGACCAGTGATATCATTCTGATTTCAATTCCTTTGTCTTTCTGCTTTATTTAATTATGTGTTTATTTACCCAGTTTGAAAGCTATTAGAATCTTTTTCTCCCTGGTGTTTGGAAATTTCATGCTGGCGTATCTTTGTATTGATCCTCTTTCATTCAGTGTGTTGGGTATTTGGTGAGCTCCTTTTGAAGGTTTGTCTTCATTCTGGGAATTTCTTTATTTCTCTAATGCTTTCCTTCATTTTCTTTGTCCTGTCTGAATCTTCTCAGTTGAGTCTCTATTTGCTTTCTCTTCTTTTTTTATTCTTTTGTCCTTTTTGTTCAATTTTTTAAAATTTTCTGCAGATCTTTCTTGTATCCTATTCCTGTTTTATAGCATTTAGTTCTTCTTTCATGGACACAATATATATTTTTTTTATCTAGGAGTGTTAATTTTGTGATGTGTTATTCTGCTCCCTGCATTATCTCTGCCTTCTACAGCTTCCCTTTTCTCATTCATTTTGATTTCTCTCTTTTGTGTTTGAAGCATTTGTCAAATGTCTTATGGTATCTGGTTATTTTTGACACGTACTTATGAAACGCTAAAAAGCTGATAACGAATACTTGGTTCTTGTGAGTTGGTGAGCCTCCCTGGGGAGCTGAGCTGACTTCCTCAATTAAAGCAGATTCTTCAAATAAGAATTCTTTATTTTGATTGTAGAACGAGTACATGTGGCAGACGAGAGGATGGAAAGGGTGCACGTATCAGAGGTTATGGCACAGGGTATGTGTGGGACCAGGGTGTGGTCACCACCTGGGTGTGAAGGATGGGCACATTCCTTTAATCTCCTGCCTGGTCTCCATCCCCTTTCTCTGCCTGTCATCACCCAGGCTAGCCTTTGTGATTCCATTTCAGCAGAGAATAAGAAAAGCAGGACTGCTTTATAATGAAGCTTGAAGTCAGGTTTGTGATGCCCCTAGCTTTGGTTTTCTTTTTCAATGTTCCCCTGGTGATTCGGGGTCTTTTCTGGTTCGATCACATTTTAGGATTGCTTGTTCCAGCTCTGTGAAAAATGCCAGTGGTATTTTGGTAGGGATGGCATTGAAAGTGTAGATTGCTCTGGGCAGCATAGACATTTTCGCAATGTTTATTCTTCCAATCCAGGAGCAGGGAATGTTTTTCCATCTCTTTCTGTCTTCCTGAATTTCTTTCATAAATGTTCTGTATTTTCTAGAGTATAGATCCTTTACCTGTTTGGTTATGTTTACTCCTAAGTATCTTATGAGTTTTGGTGCTATTGTAAATGGAATCGATTCCTTAATTTCTCTTTCTTCAGTCACATTGTTAGTGTGTAGAAATACAGCTGATTTCTGTGCATTGATTTTATATCCTGCCACATTGCTGAATTGCTGTATGAGTTCTGGTAACTTGTAGGTAGAGTCTTTTGGGTTTTCCACATAAAGTATCATGTCATCTGCAAGTGAGAGAGTTTGACTTCTTCTTTGCCGATTTAAATGCCTTTTATTTCTCTTTCGTTTTCTGATTGGTGAGTCTAGGACTTCTAGTACTATGTTGAACAGTAATGGTGAGAGTGGGGATCCTTTTGTGTTCCTGACCTTAAAGGAAAAGTTTTTCCCCATTCAGAATGATACTCGCTGTGGGCTTTTCATAGATGGCTTTTATGATATTGAGGTATGTTCCCTATATCCCTAATCAGGAAAAGATACTGTATTTTGTCACATGCTTTTTCTGCATCAATTGAGAGGATCATATGGTTCTTCTATTAATATGCTCTATCACATCGATTAATTTGCAAATGTTGAGCCACCCTTGTATCACAGGAATAAATCTCATGTGGTTGTGATGGATAAACCTTTTAATGTGCTGTTAGATCCTACTGGCTAGGCTGTGATCATCAAGACAGCATGGCATTGACACAAAAACAGACACAGAGATCAGTGGAACAGAATAGAGACTCCAGAAATGGACCCTCAACTCTCTGGTCAACTAATCTTTGACAAATCAAGAAAAAATATCCAGTGGACAAAAGACAGTCTCTTCAGTAAATGGTGCTGGGAAAATTGAACAGCTGTATACAGAAGAATGAAACTTGACCATTCTCTTACACCATACACAAAGATAAACTCTAAATGGATGAAAGACCTCGATGTGAGACAGGAATCCATCAAAATCCTAGAGGAGAACACAGGCAGTAACCTCTTCAACATCAGCCACAGCAACTTCTTTCAAGACATGTCTCCAAAGGCAAGGAAAACAAAAGCGAAATGAACTTTTGGGACTTCATCAAGATCAAAAGCTTTGCATAACAAAGGAAATAGTCGACAGAACTAAGAGGCAATCCTCAGAATGGGAGAAGATGTTTGCAAATGACATTATAGATAAAGGGCTGGTATCCAGGATCCATAAAGAACTTCTCAAACACCCAAAAAACAGGTAATCAGGTCAAAAAATGGGCAGAAGACATGAACAGACACTTCTCCAAAGATGACATACAAATGGCTAACAGACACATGAAAAAATGTTCAATATCACTAGCCATCAGGGAGATTCAAATCAAAACCACACTGAGATACCACCTTAGACCAGATAGAATGGCAAAAATTAAGAAGACAGAAAACAAGAGTTGTTGAGGCTATGGAGAAAGGGGAACCCTCTTTTTTTCTCTTTTTTTAGAAAGATTTTTAGCTTCTGCATAGCGAAGGAAGCAGTCAACCAAACAAAGAGGCAACCCACGGAATGGGAGAAGATATTCGCAAATGACACTACAGACAAAGGGCTGATATCCAGGATCTATAAAGAACTCCTCAAACTCAACACACACAAAACAGATAATCATGTCAAAAAATGGGCAGAAGACATGGACACTTCTCCAAAGAAGACATACAAATGGCTAGCAGTCACATGAAAAAAATGTTCATCATTAGCCATCAGGGAATTCAAATCAAAACCACACTGAGATACCACCTTACAACCGAGTTAGAATGACAGGAAACAACAAGTGTTGGATGTGGAGAAGGGGGAACCCTCTTACACTGTTGGTGGGAATGCAAGCTGGTGTAGCCTCTTTGGAAAACAGTGTGGAAATTCCTCAAACAATTAAAATTAAGTTACCCTATGACCCTGCAATGGCACTACTGGGTATTTACCCCAAAGATACACATGTAGTGAAAAGAAGGGCCATATGTACTCCGTTGTTCATAGCAGCGATGTCCATAAAAGCCAAATTGTGGAAAGAGCCAAGATGCCCTTCAACAGATGAATGGATAAAGGAGATATGGTCCATATATACAATGGAATATTACACAGCCATCAGAAGGGATGAATACCCAACTTTTGTATCAACATGGACGGGACTGGAGGAGATTATGCTGAGTGAAATAAATCAAGCAGAGAGAGTCAATTATCATATGGTTTCACTTACTTGTGGAGCATAAGGAATAACATGGAGGACATTAGGAGAAGGAAAGGAAAAGTGAGTTGGGGGAAATCAGAGGGGGACATGAACCCTGAGAGACTGTGGACTCTGAGAAACAAACTGAGGGTTTTGGAGGGGAGGCAGGTGGGAGGTTGGGTGAGCCTGGTGGTGGGTATTATGGAGGGCATGTATTGCATGGAGCACTGGGTGTGGTGCATAAACAATGAATCCTGGAATACTGAAAAAAATAAATAAAAAGATTTTATTTATTTGACAGAGAGAGAGAGAGCACAAGTAGGCAGAACAGCGGGCAGAGGGAGAAGGAGAAGCAAGCTCTCCACCACGCAGGGAGCCCAATGTGGAGCTCGATCCCAGGACCCTGGAATAATGACCTGAGCTGAAGGCAGCTGCTTAACTGACTGAGCCACCCAGGTGCCCCTAGAAAGGGGAACCCTCTTACACTGTTGGTGCAAACTGGTGCTGCCGCTCTGGAAAACAGTATGGAGGTTCCTCAAGGTGTTAAAAATACAGCTACCCTACAACCCAGCAATCGCACTACTAAGTATTTACTCCAAAGATACAGATATAATGAAGGGACACCTGCACCCCAGTCTTCACAGCAGCAATATCCACAGTAGCCAAACTGTGAAAGGAGGTGAGATGCCCTTCAACAGATGAATGAATAAAGAAAATATGGTTCATATATACAAGGGAATATTACTCAGCCATCAGAGAGGATGAATACCCACCATTTGCATCAACACAGACAGGACTGGAGGAGATTATGCTAAGTGAAATAAGTCAAGCAGAGAAAGACAATTATCATTTGGTTTCACTCATGTGGAACATAAGCAATAGCACAGAGGACCACGGGGGAAGGGAGGGAAATCTGAATGGGAAGAAATCAGAGAGGGGGACAAACCACGAAAGACTCTGGACTCAGAATGAAACTGAGGGTTACAGAAGGAAGGGATTGGGGGAGGAGGGTAACCGGATGATGGGCATTAAGGAGGGCACGTGTGGTGATGAGCAGTGGGTGTTATACACAACTAATGAATCACTGAACACTACATCAAAAACTAATGATGTACTATATACTGGCTACTTGAACATAATAAAGAAAAAAATTTTTAAATGGTCTATTCATCCACCCCCCCCCCCCAAAGAAAGAAAGAAAGAAAGAAAAGGACACTGTGGTTTTGCAGCATTGAGAAAGGGGCCTTGAGAGGCAACTGCCCTGAGTGCAGACTCTGGGGCATGTCCGCGCTCTACTCTCACCCTCCCCCTGAGGCACCAGGTGTCTCCAGGGATGCTGAAAATGTTCATGTTCTCTTCTGTCTGCACAGGTGTGACTCCACTTTTTACTTTGCTTACCTGCTTCTTATCTTTTCTCTTGTTTTTCTTTACCCTTGTGGGCTCATATTTTCTATCGTTATATTCTCACTTTAGTGAAATATGTGAGGAGAAGACAGATGAGCATATGTGTGGATAAATCTACCATATTTAATCAGAAACCCACTTTTACTCTTAAAAAGTTAGCAGTGAAATGAGTATTTTAGTAGTGTTACTTTTTTTTAAGTGTCTGCAGTCATTGTCTCCTAAAGTTAAGAGTGTTAAGTATCTTTTTTTTTTTAAAGATTTTATTTTATTTATTTGACAGAGAGAGAGATAGAATCACAAGTAGGCAGAGCAGCAGGTAGAGAGAGAGGGAGAAGCAGGCTCCCCGCTGAGCAGAGAGCCCGATGTGGGGCTCGATCCCAGGACCCTGAGATCATGACCTGAGCCGAAGGCAGAGGCTTAACCCACTGAGCCACCCAGGTGCCCCAAGAGTGTTAAGTATCTCTGTAAAGATTAAGGACACCAGACACTCCTCAGAAGTTCCTTTTTTTTTTTTTAAGTGTGTGAGTACACAATTCCCTTTCCAGCTGTTTCACTGCTCTCCTTCCCCATGGCTGTCCTGTAACGATCTGCAGCTTCAGTCTCCTGTTGGCCCATTTTCCCCAAATCTGTCCAACCTCTAATTTAGGCCAGACTCTGTGTTAAATGAGAGCCCTTCAGTCATGCTTCGTCTCCCCACTCCTTGCCCCTCCCAAATGTTATTCTAGGCATTCGTCAGTCCCCTAAGCCCCTTGTCCATCTTCCTCTTCGGACTTAGAAAGTCCTTCTGACTCCTCCATGACAAAATAAACAAGTTTAGGCCTTCATTCTCCAAACTCCTTCCTGTAATTTTCTCTCTTCCTCTAAACACCGTCCTTTCAAGAGATAATTATTTATTGAGAACTTACAATGTTCAAAGCACAGTAGGTAAAAGAATAGAGCACAAGGATGGTGTCTTGAAAAATTTTAGTAAAATAAAAATGTAATAGAGCAGAGACAAATTCAAAGAAATGAAGGTAAGAATAAACGATAAGCAAATAGAGACTCAATCCAGAAGACTCAGAAAGAACAGAGAAAACAAAGGGAAGGAAAGCATCGGTGAAAGAACACAATGAAATCCCTGAGGTTGACGGACGCGAGTGCTGGCTGGAAGGGGCCACCAAACACACAGCATGTAGGATGAGGGAGGAGTGCTCTGGGGGTGGACGTGAGGAATTCATCCCTGAGTCCTGAAGTAGGAGGAGGAGCTGGATGCAAGAAAACAAGAAAGTGACAGGAGATCAACCTCCCAGAGAAAAAAATGTCAGGAGGTCCTGAGTCGTGAAGAGCTATGAGAAGCTGCTGTTGCCTCTGTGTGGGTCACAGCCAGATGTTGTGTTTGTGTCGTGGAGGCAAGTTCACAGGGTGAGCTGGAGAAGTAGGGGGCCGGCTTGCACAGCAAACAATATTAAACTGAGCTCAGAACAGTCAAAGACCTTGGGAACTGTAAAAAATATGAGAGGATATTAAGCAGTGAAGAGACCACGCCCTGCCGTATCTTGAAAGGGCGTTGTCCGTTATTCCGGGAGCGATTGTTGGAAAGTGAAAGTGTATGGGGTTGTCTGTAGCTCAGAAAAGAACCAACAGAAACTGCCCCACAGCTTTTACAAATGGCAAGAAAGACCATGAAATCAAAGAGTTTGCAGGCACCATGCCTGTGTTGCTGAACACCAGATCTGTTGGATAACAAAAATTCAACCAAGTAAATTTTGAAGATCTAATTGGTTTTTTTAACATGATTCGTGACTAGGGCAGGATCCCATCTAACAAACAGAGGGATGTTCTGAGGAGTTAAACCAAGTGGAAGGTTTTAGAGAAGGAGGGTGGGGCAGGTATGTTACTAGTCAAAGAAAGGGAATGTTTCGGTGAGTGGCTTTTCCTTAGGGGAAAAGCAAGAGTCTTACCAGGCAGACTACCTCATCTTTCTTCGGGGGATGGAGAGCTCCCGTGTGGCGGACTTATTGGTACTGATCTGATGGAAAAATTCCTGCCGGATGGGTTAAGACTATATTTCCAAGGGAGACTAAAGCTACAGTTAGATTAGGTATTAAGCCTGTTTAGGAACTCAGTCTAACAGGGCTAAAATTATAAAATTCAGTGTCATCGGCTTATTTGTGGTGATTAAAGGTTTTGGAATGGACAGGTTGCCTAATTAGAAGTAACACAGTAAATAAGGGGGCCTGTGTTTCTGGCAGAGACCTCTTTCTGGGGTCCGTGCCCATGTATGCAGCTACCTGGAGGCCTGCCCGTAAGCATCTTAAAAGAATCCAAAACCAAGCCCATCATCACCTTCCTTGGGGCCCCAAACGGTTTTTTTTTTTTCTTTTTTATGCCCTATCCTAGAAGCTAGCATCATCATTCCCCTTGGCCACCAATGCTAGAAGCCTAATGGTCATCCTAAGCTGCTGCTTCTCTCATACGGCCCCAAACAGTACATTGTTATGTTCTGTCCGTCCTGCCAGCTGAGTGTTTCAGAAACGGCCTCATTCTCCCTTTGCACATTACCACGAATTGCTTTGGCTCTTGCTTTTTCCGTCCCACACTAGCGCAAGAGTCCCTGACCAACATTCCCAGGGCACACTCTCCCATACCCTTCTTTCTTACCATTGCCACCGTTGTCTTTTTTAAAATGAGCAAATCTGATCATATTACTTACCATTATTTACCCTCTTCCTAGATGGAATTGACCATGCCCTCCTGGGTAGCCCTGGATGCTATGTTCACCCTTGTTTTTAATGTAGCCATCTACGTTAAAGGATAGAATTTGCATTTTATTTATATGCATTCATAAGCCTTATATACCCTAAGTGCCCAATAAATGCAGAGATAATATAGTGATTGAGAGTTCAGATTCTTGGTAAAAGAGCTCTAAGGACAAATTTTGTTTCTAAAATGCAGTAGCAACACAAGCGAAATGCTGGTTTTGGTGGGAATGCAGAGAAAGGGGAAACTTCCTGCCCTGTTGGTGGGAATGCAAGCTGGTGCAGCCACTCTGGAAAACAGTATGGAGGTTCCTCAAAAAGTTAAAAATAGAGCTACCCTACGCCCAGCAATTGCACTACTGGGTATTTACGCAAAGGATACAAAAATACTGATTGGAAGGGATATATGCACCCCTATGTTTATGGCAGCTTTATCAACAATAGCCAATTTATGGAAAGAGCCCAAATGTTCAACTACTGAAGATGTGATTGATATATATATATGTAACAAAATATTACTCATCCAGAAAAAAGAATGAAACCTTGCATTTGCAGCGCCATGGATGGAGCTGGAGAGTACTATGCTAAGTGAAATAAGTCAGTCAGAGAAAGACGAATACCATGATTTCAGTCCTATGTGGAATTAAAGAAACAAAATAGATGAACATAGAAGGGGCATAGAAAAGAGAGGCAAACCAGGAAAAAGACTCGCAACAGAACAAACTGAGGGTTGCTGGAGGGAAGGTGGACAGGGGGATGGGTTAAAAGAGGGATGAATATGGATATTAAGGAGGGCACTTGCGGTGAGCACTGGGTGTTGTATGTAAGTGATGAATCACCAAATTCTACACCAGAAACTAATACTACAGTTAACAGTTAACTAACCAGAATTTAAATAAAAACGTGAAAAATTTAAAAGAAATTTTTTTTAAATAAAATGCAGCAGCTGGATGGCATCTGTGAGATGGATGTAATGGTAGTATTTCGCTTCACAGAGTGATTTTGAGAGCATTGGCAATAATAATTAAAATAATACATAATTGTGAATAGCAAATGAATTGTTTAGTCTCACTTTATCACTCACAAGATCAAACCCAGGTGTTGAGCACCTTCAGGATCTGGCCTCTGCCCCTGGGTCTGACCGCACCCACGTATGTAACTCTGCCCATGGTAGACACAGAAAACTACTGGCCATTGCCTAAATACACTCTTTTCTCTCCCTCCATTCCTTGCTGTGCTGTCGCTTCACATGGAATCTCTCTTTCCACTTTGTCTTCCTGGCAAATGTTTACTCATCCTTTAAGACTTCCCATGCCACTCCCTCCCACAGGCTTCTCCCTCCCACTCCCCGCCCCTTACCCAAGCTTGGCTAGACTTTTCTTCCTGGCTCTGTTTTGTGTCTGTGTGAACCTCTTAAGGGCAGACTTTCAGCTCCCCATTCGCAGCATCTAGCCGAATGCCAAGGGCATGAATTCAGTAGAAGTTTATTAAACAAATGAATGCAGGGATGAATGACTCTCTGATACAGGTAAGTGGTGATTTAAAAAAAAAAAATGTTGTGCCCTATATGAGGGTCAGCAAATCCTGCCCGCCCACTGCCTGCCTCTACATACACCGTTTTCTTGGGACCTCGCCGTGGGTCTGTATCCGGGTGTTGGGATTCATGGATGGGCTCGGGAGGGCATCAAAGCTGCGTCGTTGAGACAGAACCCGGATGGCCCACAAAGCCTGAAATGCTTACTAGCTGACCCTTTACAGAAAAACCTTCCTGATTCTTGCTCTATGTGGGTGAATTCCTTTAAAAAATGTTTGGGAAGGACAGGTTCAATTAGCAAAGTTCACATTTTTTTCTATGGCATATAAAACTATGGCAGTGTTCGTATGCATTTCTTTTCCAGACAGCCATATTCAGTTTAACTCTCTGGCATTTTTAAACTAAACAGGAAGGAGCAAACTTTTACAGGATGACTGGCCTGGGTCCTTTGCCTCAAGCCCTTTATAATGGAGACCCCTTTAAGCTTGAGCAGCTGAATGCTGAAGAGCTGGAAACAAATGTTCTTCACAGAATGATGGATGCAACCATAAATTTACAGAGGGAGGTTTTCACGGTAGGTAAGCACTTATGAGAAAATACATGATAAATGATGCTTAAAAATGATTTCTGTACTAAAATATCTTTTCATGGCAAAAATTTCCATCCTGATCGCTTAGCAATTAACTTAAAAGTAGTAATTAGTTAATTAAGCTTACCTATGCATAATTACATCAAAAATTGCTTAATTGGAAAGAAAATTCAAAGGTTTACAGGCAAATTTGTTATGAAATTTATTGTATGAATCCTAATTGCCTACATTACTTATTTATTTAGATGACGTAGTTGTTAAGTGTATTCTGTGCAAAACTTTAAAATATATGCATATAAATTGCCTAGATTACCTAAGTAGTATTTTTTTGTTGTAGGGCGTATTAAATGATCGAACAAATGTAATTGATTTCCTTATGGAGAAGAATAATGTCGTACCCCATGTAAATCCTTCGATTTTGCACACAAAATGGCAGTACCTTAATTTAATATCCACATCAGGTAAAATAATCCTTCCATATACTTTCTACAAATGCTTATTGAGTTGTGAATGTTTTATTAATTGGTTATTTAACATTTAATATGAAAATTTTTCAGTAACTGCTGATGTTGAAGATTTCTCTACGTTCTTTTTCTTGGATTCACAAGATAAGAGTGCTGTAATAGCAGAGAACATGTATTATTTAACCCAAGAAGGTAATAAGCATATTTTATTTTCCTGACTTTATTCCTAAAGTAGCAAAATTTGTCATTTTGGTAAGGTGGTTGCATAGTGAATTTGTATGTTGCTCTTTGACTAGGGGTCTTGTTGTCAAGAGTTTGTCATTTGTTAGGATCTAAGCATTGTGCTGAGAAGCTGCCTTCGACCCTGCTGAATCTTACATACACAGGGGTTCATCTTGGTTTTTTGCCTTTTCTCAAAGCAGGCTGTTCCATTTTTCACCTTTTTAAGAAAGTGGTAAAACCCTTTTCAGGACTGAGTAAACTGATGCTTCACACTGCATGAATAAGAGTGTAATTCCCAGATCAGAGGAGAGTAGTTCTGCACTCGCTTAAACAACATCAAGGTTTTTGCTTACGTTGAGGATTATAACAAAGGAGGGGAGACTAATCCAGGACGGTGCTTGCAAATATGGACTTAGCCTGGACGGGGCGGGGGGCGTCTGCAGTGGGTTCACAGTGACCTATTCCGTTAGGCAAAGGTAGAGTTTGGTTGGTTTTTTTTTTCCTTTTGTTTTGTTTGACCATCTTTGCTCTAGAGAGAAAAAATGAGAGCCGATACACATTAAGATAAGAGAAGGCTGCTTTTTATCTCTGTGTGTAAAGCAGTCATCTAACAATGAGAGTGATCTCAAGATAGGATGAACTGTGTAGTAAGTGGTATATTTTTATATACGAGAGTTTTAAGCTGAGGCCTCCCAGCCAGTTTTTTAGAATGCTGTGGAATCAAGTTTGGGCCAGATGGCTGCAGAATTACTTTCTAACAGATCTTTGATATTATGTTCGTAAAGTGTTCTGTCTCCAAGAAATCCAACAAATAATAAAGTATAATGCAGTTCTGTATTATGACAGAGTAGAGTCCTGACTATGTTTAATGAAAAAGAAACAGAGAAACAAGGAATAAAAAATAGAAGAAATCTATTTATCATGTTCTGAGGTGTATTTCGAAAATTGTCTCTGGATATCAGAGTAAGTTAGCCTATAATTAATGCCCTTTGGTTAAATCTCTAACAATTTAAAAGAATATTAACTGAGAAACACCTACGTTCCTCTTTCTTGCAATTACGTAAGTGTGTAAAGAAATAATGGAGTTGTGAGAAATTTACATAGTACTTCTGAAATAATTCTCAATTTACTATGATGGTTAAAAGGGCTGCACTAAGAAGACATTAGAATTCTTTCCCTTTCTTCTTTGAAAAGAATATACCACTACCTTACTCTTAAGTTGCTTCAATGTGGACTCAATGTTAGCCTTCTTGTGAACAGTTTTTGTGTAATATTGTATAGATATTACTGAGTGTGTAGTAACTACAGCTTCACATCTCTTCAGGACTAAGTTTTGATACAGCGGATTTTTAGCACTTGTTTTAAGTAGGTCATGTGATCAGGGGGACTAATTTTTCTATAGGTTTTAAAGATAACTAGACTAGTATTATTTCAGGTGACAGATGCTGAGCCTAGGTGAAATTAAACCTATTAAACTGACTTCAGAATTAAAAGTTTCTCTTCGTGCCTTCCAAATTTTCAGATTTTTCTGAAAAAAATAATTGTATTGCTGTTGCTGGCACAAGATGATGTAGATTAGGCCAAGTTAATGACAGCCAGTTGGTTTTTTTTTGAAGTAAATGAATTATAAGCTAATAAAATATTGCTGTTTTTAATATCTACTGATAAGCTTTATTGTATCTAGTTTTACATATATAGGGGTATAAGTATCAGTTTAAAAAAAATGTGGCTGTAGCTGGAAGATAGTTTTGTTACCAACACTGAAAACATAATAAGCATAATACAATTTTCATCTACCAATAAAAGAATTCCACAGATAGGTACCTTAGGGACTATTCTTTTTGGCATCTGAGTTTCTATAAGCTTATAGAACACTCTTCTAGTATTTTTATACACATGTCAGTGTGTGTGTGTATAATCTTTAACAATATTTGCTTATTTTTTAAAAAATTAAATTTAATATTTTAATAATTTTTAATGTATGTTGTTAACTGGAAACATTCCCTGCTTTTAGTTTGATTTTTAGAAGAGGTAGTTTGACTAAACTATTTGAAACTTTCAGAGGATGATGTAATTTCTTCAGTTACTCTCTGGATTATTGCTGATTTTGACAAACCATCTGGGCGAAAACTACTGTTTAATGCATTAAAGTTCATGGTGAGTATTTAGATGTTTATTCTTACTACAAAAATTTTAACTTTTTGTTAATTTTGAGAAAGCCAAATGAAGAACATGCATTCAATCTTTATTCCCCTCCCTATTAACATTTTAAATACCTCAAGTTGTTGCTAAAGGAACTT
This sequence comes from Martes martes, assembly GCF_963455335.1. NCBI lineage: Eukaryota > Metazoa > Chordata > Mammalia > Carnivora > Mustelidae > Martes > Martes martes. Next base: position 14,276,156 of record NC_137890.1, read on the forward strand.
AGGAACTCCCTCGCAAAATTCCTGTGTTCAAATCTGATCGGCCTTGTGATGGTATTTGGAGATGGGACCTTGAGGAGGTAATTAGGTCATGAGGTGGAGCCCTTGTGAATGGGAGTAGGCCTTTGTAAGAAGAGTCATTAGAGAGCCTTGCTGTTCTCCTCCCATCATCTGTAGATACAAGGACAAATCAATAGTCTGCAACCCGGAAGAGGGTCCTCACCAGAACCTGACCAGGCTAGCACCCTGATCTCAGGTTTCCCAGTCTCCAGAACTATGGGAAATAAGTTTCCGTTCATTTGTTGCCACCCTGTTTATGGTTACTGTGTTGTAGCAGCCCAAACTAAGACTTAGCAGTTATAAATAGGCTATTAAAACAGAATGAATGGTTCTGGACCCTGCCATTACAACGATGACCCCAAATCTGCTTTTTACCAACAAAACCTCATAATAGCAGTTTTTCATCACATTATCAGGCAGCACTTTCTCTGATTATTTAAGAAAAATGGGGCACTTGGGTGGCTCAGTGGGCTAAAGCCTCTGCCTTCGGCTCAGGTCATGATCCCAGGGTCCTGGGATTGGGCCCCGCATCGGGCTCTCTGCTCGGCGGGGAGCCTGCTTCCCCCTCTCTCTCTGCCTGCCTCTCTGCCTACTTGTGATCTCTCTCTGTCAAATAAATAAATAAAATCTTTAAAAAAAAAACAAAAAAAAACTAATTTTTCTCACTTAAGAGTATTTTAAGCCTTAAATCAACCTTCATTTTTTGTTATTAGAGAATTACAAACCAATAGACTTCAACAGGATACATTTCTATAAAGAGCACCTGGGTGGCTTAGTTGGTTAAGTATCTGACTCTTGATTTCAGCTCAGGTCATGACCTCAGGGTCAGGAGATTGAGTCCTGCATGGGGCTCTGCACTGGGTGTGGAGCCTGCTTCCTTCACACCCCACCCCCCATTGTCATTCTCTCTAAGAAAAACAAACAAAAATCAGAAAACTCTTTTATAAACTTCTTTATTTCTAAGGGAGGATTAAAGTCTGTCTAGATTAAAAACACCTAAGAAACATAAACCAAAATATTTAATGAAATTGTTTTGTATTAGCTAAGTGTAAATCTGTTGCTGATAACAAATTACCCATAATTTAAGGGCTTAAAACAACAAACGGTTTTTTCCCCCATTGTCTGGGGTTTAAGAATTCAGGAGTCACTCAGCTGAGTGAGTACAAAGCATGAGTATAGAGAAGTGGGTATCATTGGTGGCCATCTTGGAGGTGCTCTACCACATCAAAAATAGTTGATACATTTTAAACAAAACGTAACATTAGCTAGGAGAATTTTCATGTCATGTTAGATAATCTCAGAACACACTGTGGCTTCTTTAAGTGGCGTGCAGACCAGCATATTCCAAAAAGGGTGTTTGGGATCAAGGGAGTACGTCACTTCTTCCTTCTCAAGAATTTCTGGTAGCATGTTCTTTGTAAGGCTGACAGACTGCCTCTTCCCAGTAGCTGCAGTGTGTATGGCTCTCCCATTATGCACATATCGTTATGTTTAATGGTGTCCCGTGTATCTCTGAGGATCTGTTCCTTTTTGTTCATTCTGTCTTACAGATTATAGTCCTATGGATTTATCTTTAAACTCAGCGATTCTTCCTTCTGCCAACTAAAATCTATTGAACCCCTCTGAGTGAATTTTTTATTTCAGTTATTGTACTTTTCAACTTCAGAATTTCCATTTGGTTCTTTTTTTTATAACTTCTGTCTCTTTGTTATTATTCTCAGTGTAATAACTTGTTATAACCATACTTTCTTTTAATTCTTTAAACATGATTCCCTTTAGTTCTTTGAACATACTTATATGTCTGCTAAGTCCATTATCTAAGGCCCCTCCAAGATTGTTTTTAATGCTTGGTATTTTTCCTTTGCATAAATCATACTGTCCTATTTGACTGCATGTCTCATAATTTTTTTATTGAAAACCAAACATTTTGGATAATACACAGTAGCACATTTGGACACCAATAACACCTCATCCCTAGGGTTACCCATTCTTTGTTTGATCATTTGTTTATTTGTTTAGTGATGGGAGGGAACTAACTCTGTTGTCTATTTCCCTCTTATTGTTTATCTCTGATGTTCCTGCTTAGACTCTTTTCCTTGTTTTTATCTTTTATCTTCTTTCCTAGAGACTGCCTCTGAGTCGGCAAAAGCCAATTACCGCTCAAAGTTTGCGCTTAAGTCCCCATAAGTGGTTAGATGTTCACACTTCACTGTTGGATGTGTACTTGACTTAAAGGCTACTTTTTAGTTCAGGGATTTTATGATTTTGCCCCACATTCATCCGTGGAATAGTGTCTTGGAATTCCCTTTCTCGTTACTCCTGAGAAGATTCAACCTTTGGCATGAAGTCTTCCAGACTGCCCAGAATGGATTTAGTATTATTTTTAAACCTGCCTTCCTCGGAGTTGCCTGGTCAGAGTAGCTTTTTTTTTTTTTTTTAAGATTTTATTTATTTGAGAGAGTGAGAGAGGTAGATCATGAACAGAGGGGAAGTGTAGAGGGAGAAGGTGGCTCCCCACTGAGCAGGGAGCCCAATGCTGGACTCGATCCCAGGACCCCGGGATCATGACCTGAGCCGAAGGCAGACACTTAACAACTTAGCCACCCAGGTGCCCTCCCAGGAGCTTTTTATTCAGCAGTGTTTATTCAGGGAACACCTTTAAATGTGTGCCATGCCCAGCTCTCATTTTCCTAAGTGAGACCAGTGTAGAATATATGCAGCTTCACAGAACCTCAGGGATGAGTGTGATCCCAGGACAGCTCTTTTCATCTGTCTCTTTCTCTGGTTCTCACTGTTAGACCTCTCGCTGCTCTATCATTTCACCTAACATTTTCTTGCCTGGAGGACTCTATGAAAATGGGCTCCAGATGGGATTTCACCCACAGGCTGTAATTTGCTGACTCCTGATCTTGTTTATTAACTAAATTATCTGTGGTATCAGTTTGGAGTTTTATTCTTTCCAGTATTATATCTTGAGCCTCTGTCATTTTCAATTCATTGTAGCCAGCTTGTTTCTTTCTAACTGCTGCCTTTATCTTAACTGGGGCCTCTCCTTAGGCTCTCTGGGGCCGTTTTTTGGAGACCGTGTTTTCTTTTCAAAACTACACAAAGTTCAAAGGACTAATGTAATGAGCACTTATATATCCAACACCTAGATTCTATAATTGTTAACATCTTGCCATATTTGATTTATCTAATTATCTGTTTGTAGGGGGGGAAGGGCAGGAATGGTCTAGACCATTATAAAGTAAGTTGTAGAAATCAGCATATATCTTCCCTTAATACTTCAACATGCATTTTCCAAGAATTAGGATATTCTTCTACATAACTGCAATAGCCCCTCACATTGTTAGTACTAAGTCTTCATTAAATCGTTCCCGCAAAGGTGTCTTTTCTTTTTTCAAAGCAGGATCCAAACATGCTTCCCACAGTGCATTTCATTGTTAAATTTCATTAGTCTCTTTTGTTGTAGAACAGTCACATCCACATTTTGTCTGGTGACTTTTTAAAGAGACCAAGCTAGTTGCTTTATAGAAAAATCCCACATTCTGAATTTCACTGATTTTTTTTTCTTGTAGTATTTTTAACTTTTCTCTAGCCCTCATATCTCCTCTGTACTGGAAGTTATGTCTGAAGCTTAATTAGATTCAGCTTCAGCATGTTCTGGCAAGAAGACTTCATGGCTAACGCTGTATTCTTCTTGCTCTGTTTGTAGAATACCAACAGGAAAAAAAATTCAGATGCCCAGCATCAGTAGAATAGATAAAATAGAGTATATTCATACTGTGGAATTCTGTACAATCCTACAGAATCCTGTGGAATTCTGTACAAAACTACAGCCACACAAAACAATGTTGGCAAATCTCACAACCAATATGTTAAGTGGAAACAGAGCAGGAAAGAATACATACTGTAGGGTTATATGTATATGAAGTTGAAAACAGCTTAAATGTTTAATGATGATACTTAGGGGATAAACCAGAAAGCAGCAAGAATGATAGAACCAATACATAACAGGGTAGTGGTGGTTTCTAGAAAAGTGGAAGGGTGTAGTGACAGGCAGGGTATATGAGAGACGACCCTGGGTTGCTGATATGGCTCTGTTTCTCCACCTGGGTTATAGTTTTATGGGCTAATTTCGATAAGTTTTGCACTTCTGTTTTGTGTATTGTTTTATAAGTGTCATTTCACACACAGAAAGAGGGTAAACAAAGTTGCATTCTAAAACACTCTTTATACTAAGAGATGAAGCACTTTGAGTTACTACAATGGCTGTTTGTAGGCTGTGTCAGTAGGTGTACGTTCAGTACAGTCCACCCAGAAAGATGCTGTGTGGTACACTGAACGGACTTGATGGGAAAGAAAATGGTTCAGCTGTACAAAGACATGCGAAATCTGATCTTTTTCACCTATAAATGTGTTTTGCAGAAAACAAGTGTTCACAGTCGGTTGGGGGTTATTTATAATCCTACTTCAAAAATAAATGAAGAGAACACAGCTATTTCTAGAGCAGTTTTGGCAGCTTTTCTTACACAGAAAAACAGCTTTTTGAGAAACTTTCTCAGGAAACTGGTGAAGGAAGAAACTGCTACAGCTATTTACTCTGGAGAAAAAATTAAAACATTCCTTACTGAGGTCAGTACCTATTTGTTTGGAATAATAAGTATCTGTTGTGTATTTAGGAAGTATAAGCCAGTGTTAACCATGTTACTGAAAAATATCAATAAATAAGTATAATCAGTTGGGCATAGTAAACATTGCTTCAAACGGGAAAAGATAAATATTAAATGATATGACTTTGCATCAAGGCATTTAGCAAACCAAATATTTCTCCTACTACTTTGTGATCCTTGAAGTTGATGACATTCTGGTTAGGACATGGACTTAAATGAAGAAATGGGAGTTAAAGGATTATGTAAATAATACTCAGGTATTTCCCTGAAGGGGCCCAGTATGAGGGACATTATAAAGATGGAAGATGATCCTCAAGAAGGAAGATTCATTAATCCTTTCAAAACTATTTTCTGATTGTCTGCCAGACAGTGGAGATGCACTTGTGAACAAGGCAGGTATATTCAGTCCCTGCTTATGTGAAGTTTACAGGGTAGTAGGAGAGACAGACAGTTCCAGTACTGAATAGTACTGGAACAATATAAAGAAAGAAGAGGGTAGGGCGCCTGGGTGGCTCAGTGGGTTAAGCCGCTGCCTTCGGCTCGGGTCGTGATCTCAGGGTCCTGGGATCGAGTCCCGCATCAGGCTCTCTGCTCAGCAGGGAGCCTGCTTCCCTCTCTCTCTGCCTGCCTGTCTACTTGTAATCTCTGTCTGTCGGATAAATAAATAAAATCTTTAAAAAAAAAAAAAAAGAAAGAAAGAAAGAAGAGGGTAGATAGTTTGAGGGATGCTCTTTTAGCTGGAGTGGTCAGGGAAGGCATCTCTAAAGAGTTTACATTTAAGCAGAGGTCTGAAACGAGAAATCAAGCCATGGAAAATCTGCAAGAAGAATGTGCCAGATTCAGGAACACAGTAAGTCTAAAGGACTGCCACAGAGGTCAGCTTTCCAGGTTTGAGGTATGCGCAGAAGATCATTATGAGCAAAATAGATGTGGAGAGTACAAGGAGATGAGGTCAGGAACAGAACCCAGATATTTCAAGCACCTGTAGGGCATGGTAAGGGCCTGAAGTCTTTCCTGAGTATAATGGGAAACCACTGAGGAATCTTGAAGAAGTGAGTAATCTTTAAAAAGATGACTTTGAATGCCATGTGAAGATTTGGTAGTAGGCAGACAAGAATGGAAATAGGATGAACAGTTAGAATGCTATTGCGATAATCGAGGCAAGAAATAATGGTGTCTTGGACTAGGTGGTGGTGATAGAGATAGGTGGTTGGCACATATATTTGTTACAACTCTAGTCAACAGGATTAGCTGATCAGTTGTATGTGACATAAAAGGTAATATCTTTACATTTTAGCTTGAGTGGCTTGAATTGATGGTGATGTCTTTTTTTGAGGTGGGGAAATCTAGATGAAATTTGGACACATAAGGGATCAAAAGTTAAGTCTGAACATGTTGGAAGTTCCTGTTGAGGAACTCCATTCAAGTGGAGATGTTGGATTGACAGTTGAGTTAATGAGTATAGAAATCAGTTCAGGGTTGTTGGGGTATTTTTAGAGTCAGACACTTTTGAGAGTTACCAACATTATACACAATTTAAAGCCAAGAAACTGGATGAGATACCTCAGGAGTAAGTTGGATGAGAGAAGAGAGGCTGAAAACAGAGCCCTGGAACATTCCAACATACAGAAGTGTGCAAGAAAAGGATGATCCAGTAAAGGAGACAGATGGAGCAGCCAACAAGTTAGGAACATAACCAGGGAAGTGTGGTATCCTGAAAGTCAGTTGGAGAAAATAATTCAAGGAGGGATGATCAACTATGCCAGATGTTCCTGAAATAGGCTTCTTAACTGACCATTTACTTATTAAGGTGGTCATTGATGAGAATTGTTTCAGTGGAGTAATGGGTATAAAAGCAGATTGAAAAGAGAATGGGAAATCAGGAAATGAATATCAGTAGCCCTTTAAAAAAAAAAAACTTCATTTTATCACGAACAGAGAAATATTTTTTATCTAGAACAGGACTTGAGGTCAAGGATTTCTAAACTGGGGAGATGCCACTGTTTTATTATGGACACAGTCCATCCAAATAATGAGAAAGGATGATACAGAGAGAGGGGAGCAGAGTTAAGAGCGAAATTCTTGATAGATGAGAGGTGCCAGGATCCAGTGGACAAGTGTTAACTGTTGGTCTTAAGAAATGTTTGGAGTGCCTGGGTGGCTCAGTCCTTTGGGCATCCGGTTCTTGGTTTCAGCTCAGGTCATGATCTCAGGGTCCTGGGATCAAGCCCCGTGTCGGGCTTCACTGTCAGCATGGGGTCTGCTTCAGACTCTCTCACCCATTCCCTCTGCCCCTCCTCCCTGTGTTCTCTCTCTCTCTCTGAAATTAAAAAAAAAAAAAAATAGAAAAGGAACTGTTTGTCTCTTTTAACCAGAAGGAAGACAGAATGTATGGGCACAGTTGTAGAAGGGTAGATTTATTTGGTGGCAGCAGGATGGAGTACTTCTAATTATATTCATTTTCAGAAGAAATTCCGGTCATTGCCAAGTGTAAGAGTAAGAGTAGGTATTATTAGAGGTTGGAGGAAAGAGGAGAAAATGCCACATATTTCTCTATTATTCTGAGAGTAAGCAAGTGAATTTAATACATTAGCATGGGAAGGTTTCTTAGGGCCCACTTGATGTTAATGACCCTAAATTGAAAGTGAGAGCAGTATTAGTTGCATGTTTTTCTCTAGCTGTATTAACAGTTTGGTTCTAGTTGCAGAGGAAGCAGAGTTGTGTTCAAACAGAGCCGGGGATTTGCCAGGTGAATATGAATTCAGGGAGGCATTCAAGGGAGCTAAGCATGGAAGGTTTTTGTTGTGGTAAAGGACTTCGGGGTGTAACTCAGGAGGAAAATTATGGGAGGTGTGACGGGCAGTAAATAAGTGGTAGGGGTTGAGGACTGAAGGGGTTGAATAATGGTCTGATGACACCAGGTTGCATGAGCTGGAAGTTCTGGAGGTTGTGGTCAGAGATGGGATGACTGAGATGGAGATTTTGGAAGTAAGCAGGATCTAAGACTGCACTGTCCACTACTGTATCCACTAAACTAAATGTGGCTCTTTAAGACTTAAATGAAAATTAAGTTAAAATTTAAATTCTGGCACATGTGGTGATGAGCACTGGGTGTTATATGCAACTAATGAATCATTGAGCACTATATCAAAAACTAATGGTGTACTGCATGCTGGCTAATTGAACACAATAAAACATTTTAAAAAATGAAATTTAAATAAATAAATAAATAATTTAAGTTCTGTGCCCCAGTCATACTAGCCACGTGTTAAGTGCTCAGTGAGTGCAGTGAAACATTCCTACCGTCGTGGGAACAATGAACCTGTTAGAAATTCAGAATTTAAGGCCCCACCCTGGATCTTCTGAAGCAGGAACTACATTTTAATAAGATACCAGGTGATGGAACATTAAAATTTCATAAGTACTGATATGGAGGAGTGTGTCTTAGTGTGCAGATGTGAAGAACCTGTTCGTGGTTTATTTTCTGTGAATGTGCATATATTTTTTGACTCTAACCAAGGATTACTTGTGTATTTCAGAAATAAAATGCATTATTACTTAATTAGTTTTTTGAGATTGGTAGAATGAGGTGAGATAGGGTATTTCTATTTTAAACCGTTGTTTTTACCAAGTGTTCCAAATGGGGGTACTGAGTTCAGAATTTAATAAACATTTGTTTCATTTCTTTAATGTTAAATTTTGTTTCTGTTGATGCCTCCCAGCCTATTACTAATCAATAATCCACCTGAAATTTTCTAAGAATGAATGGCATATATCTGCTCGTAACAAGATTTACAAATATGGTAACTGACTTGGCAAAGAAATATTCTTTTTTTAATGTTGCAGAAGAAAAATAGTACTTTTAAAAATCATAATTTAGAATAATTTCAAATTTTGCATTAATATAAAGCAGGCTTTAAGAAAGTGATTTAATATATTTTTCTCTTGCTAATTTCATCCTTCTTAATTTATGCTTTAGGGGATGGATAAGAATGCTTTTGAGAAAAAATATAACACTGTTGGAGTGAATATTTTCCAGACTCATCAGCTGTTCTGTCAAGATGTACTTAAATTGAGTCCTGGAGAACTAGGTATTGTCAGCAATGGGAAAGTAAGTAGAAAAAGCAGTTGCTCACTTTTCTCATGGACCTGTGCTAGAGGGGTTTCAAATGTGTCTGTCTCACAGCATACCTGCTACAGCACTTGCAGAGGTCGGGGCTCCTACGCCAGACACAGCACACAGGCCTGAGCATGAATGATAGGGCATGCTACTGGTTTCCTCACCCGGCCCCCACTGATGACAGCGCTGAAGGTGGTGGGTTAGACTGTCTCATGGGGAGAGCTTTTATTTGGCTGTGTTACAAGTATTAGAACGAACAACTTCATATCCACTACAGCACTGTGACTGAGAACCACTGTTGCATTGGGTGTGGAAAGTACCTTGTGACACTTTTTTCTTACTGCTTTTCTCTACAATTGACTAACTTCCGAGAAAGTATTGGATTGTTATTTTGGAGGTAAAACATAATAGTTATTAATGTAATCAGTAAAATCTATAAGGAAAACCACTCTTACTCTTACCCTCCTAATAAAATTTATTATTAATAGTTTATTGTTTCACCTTCTAACCCTTTTTTCTACTCTACATCGCCATGTCTGGTTTATAAAAATACAGAGTTGTAATCCTATTATATATATGTATGTATAAAATTTTATATCACTTTTTTTCTTAGTATATCAGAAACATTTTTCTGATTACAGAATCTTTATAGAACTACAGAATTCATGATGATATCTACTTATTTTTTGAGTATGAGAATCTGCTTTTATTTCTCAGGAATGATTTAAGTTTTAAAAAATTGAATCTGGTGCTTAGATTTATTAAGATTTCAACTAATGCAATGTGTTTGACATATCTTTGCTTGAACTACCAAATTATATATACCTATTCCAAGCTGTATATAATAGACTCTTAATGTTTTCTTTGTTTTCTACGTTATTTGAGAGAGAGAATACATGCATGAGCAGGGGGAGGGGCAGAGGGAGAGGAAGAAGCAGACTCCCCGCTGAGCAGGCAGCCCTACGAGGAGATGGGCTCGACCCCAGGACCCTGGGATCATGACCTGAGCTGAAGGCAGACACTTAACTGACTGAGCCACCCAAGCGCCCCTGTTTTCTACATTTCACCAATATTTTATTATCATATCATTTTCCCTTGAAATTATGTTTATTTGTTCTTTTTTTTTAAATTTTTAAAAGATTTTTATTTATTTATTTGACGGAGAGACACAGCAAGAGAGGAAACACAAGCAGGGGAGTGGGAAAGGGAGAAGCAGGCTTCCAGCAGATCAGGTAGCCTAACGTGGGCTCAATCCCAGGATCCCAGGATCATGACCTGAGCGAAGGCAGACGCTTAATGACTGAGCCACCCAGGCTCCCTGCTTATTCGCTCTTACTTGAATCTTTAAGTAGTAGGAATTAGAGAATAGTGAGGGACTCATATTTGCAAACCTTCACAGATCAATATATCTGCTTCAGTGTAGCAGCGTTCAAGCTAATTGCATTTGCTTCTAAAGGTTCACTTTTGTACAGTGCTGTTTTACAAATCAGTGACGACAGTTGTCATCTGTTATTACAGTAATACAAAGTATTTGTGAATTTGATAGTGAGGTATGTGGAAGCACAGAAATTGAATTGCTTTTTCTTTTTACCGGTTGCTCTAGGAAGAAATGTAGCTTTTTATTTATTTTTTGTTCATTTTTTTTTTTAAGATTTTATTTATATATTTGACAGTGAGAGAGAGAGAGAGAGCGCACAAGTAAGGGGAGTGGCAGGCAGAGGGAGAAGCAGGCTCCCCACTGAGCAGGGAGCCCGATGTGGGGCTTGACCTCAGGACCCTGGGATTATGACCTGGGCCAGAGGCAGCCACTTAACTACTGAACCACACACTTGCCCCGAAATGTAGCTTTTTAGAATGGTTTTACAGTATGTGGCTATCTTTGGCTCTGTCTGGCATTTTAAGGGATAAAGAGGAAAAAATTACACCTGATGTATCTAGTACCTTGCCTTTTGGTAATACATTATGAAAAAGCTTCCCTATGTTTTCTTTGTCATTGTTTAATGTAATTCATAAGTTGTTATCAATATTAGTGATAACAAATGTTAGTGATAGTTATGTTTATTTTTTCTAGAATAATGGTTTCTCATTGTCCTTGAAATTTACAAAAGTAATCAGATCCTAGGGGTACCTGGCATTGACTCAGTCGGGTAAGCCTCCAACTCTTGATTTCAGCTCAGGTCATGATCTCAGGGTCATGATCTCAGGGTCATGAGACTGAGCCCCATGTCAAGCTCTGCACTCAGCACGGGGTCTGCTTGAGATTCTCATTCTCCCTCTCTCTTTCTCTAAATAAAAGCTTACAAAAAAATATTTAGATCCTCATTTTGCACCAGCTGTGAACCAAACATTCTTCTAGGTTCTGAGAGTATAGGAGTGAACAAACATGTTTTTGTGAAGCTTATATTTTGGTGGGCAGCAACAGAGAACAAGTAAGATCCTTATTGATAAGGTGTCATTTGGAAAGAACCAGAGGAGGTGAGGGAGCAAGCTGTGTGGAATCTCTGGAGGAAGAATGTTCTAGATAGCGGGAACATTGAGGACAGAGGTCCCGAGGTGAGATGATTGCTGTGTGTTCTGGGAATCGCAGGTACAAAGAGAGTAGTCAGGAGAGAAGCTGAGTGAAGTAGCTGCCATACCAGACGCTGTAGGGTTTTATAGACCGTGTAAGGAGTCCTGCTTTAGGCTGGATGATGAGTCGTGAAGCTCATAGTTCTGGACAGAAGACTGACATGATCCAACTCATGTTTTATCTGGATCTCTAGTGGCTGTTCTTTTGAGAATAAACTGTAGGGGGTCAGGAAGCCAGCTGGGAGCCATTTCAGTAGTCCTGGCGAGAGCTGCTGGTGGCTTGGACCAGAATGTCTCTGGTGGAGGTAGTGAGGAGTGGCTGTGGGATGTATTTGGGAGAAAGAGTGAACAGGAATTGCTGACAGACTTGACGTGGGATGTGAGAGAACTGTGTAACCGGCAGAGTGGGCTTGCCATGTAATAAAGGCGAGGAAGTCTGCAGACAGCGTGGGGTTGTTGAGGAGGAGTGCGAGGGGAAGGAGAGTTCATTCTGCACAGAGGAGGGGTTCCCCAGTCCGTTCTGGACATCCGCCGATGCTTGTTGGGTTGGCAGTTGAACGTACGAGTCGAATGCAGGGGAGAGGTTGGAGCTGAGATAGATATTAAGTCAAATTACATTGACTTGTGTGTTGATTCATAGAAAATTTTACTTTTATTTATGGAAGTCTGTTTCAAATGGAAAAGTATATCTGAAAAGCAGTACTGTGGTTTATGAGCTGTTGTGTAATACTTAGCTTATTACTCTGTCTCCGAGTAATGCTTTAAGTTCACAATAATCACAGCATTTGTAGCAGATAGTTCCAACTCTGAACCAGGTAGTTCAGTGATTAAAATCTGACACTTTAGAATCAGTCTTAATTCTGAACCTGTCCAAATGTTTGTTAGAATTGGAACATACTCAAAGCCAAATTGTTTAATGTAATGATTAAAACTGGGGGGGGGGGGAGGCAGCAATCATCTTATACTTTTTTACTATATGCTCAAGAATTAAAAATTTATATGTTTTTAGTAGTCAATAAAGTGCTAAATAACATTGTTACTATAATTATAATGAATTTACTGTTATTAACCTACATGTTTACAAATTGGTGAAAGACAACGGGTAGCAGAAAGTAGAGAAACAAGCAAGACCTTTTTCTTAGCCAGACAAATCTGGATTAGATTCCATTTGCACCATTAATTATATGACCTCTATGAGACTTGGTTTGGAAATGTCATTTGGACAGAGAAAATGATGATAGTCTATTTTAGAGAGTCATCAGAGATTAAATATACTTTTAAACCTAAAGCACATAAAGCAGCCACAGATAGTTAATTTTCAATAAATAGTAATTCCTGTTTTCTCTTTAAATATTTGAAAGCTGTCGTAAGAAATAGTGGATACACTTGTAGTCTCCATTTGCATTACACTTGATGAGAGTCAGAAGAGAATCAAGGCCAGTTGCTGAGACCTCCATGAGTGTAGAGAGATTTTTAGCTCAGTATATGGTTGAGTACTCTTGAGTTTTCTAAAATATTAATGAGCTGTCAAAGGAGGTAATGCATTTCTATTACAACAGTTACTCTCTATAACTGAAAAATCACATTTCCAAAGTGTTGTAAAGAAGATGGATAGGTTGGGGCACCTGGGTGGCTCAGTGGGTTAAGCCTTTGCCTTTGGCTCAGGTCATGGTCTCAGGGTCCTGGGATTGAGCCCCACATCAGGCTCTCTGCTCAGAAGGGACCCTGCTTCCCCCTGCCTATTTGTGATATCTCTCTCTCTCTCTGTCAAATAAATAAAATCTTAAAAAAAAAAAACAAAAGAAAAAGAAGATGGACAGGTTGGATAGGCACCAAGTATTGTGTTTTTACAGGACTTTCAAGTTCAGTGTTCCTTTTTCCCAACTTGGACATTGTGTGAATTTTATACTCTTTAAGTTACCTTATTCCACAAATATTATGTTCAACTTTTTTTTTTTAAAGATTTTACTTTTTTCTTTTTAAGACTTTATTTATTTATTTGACAGACAGAGATCACAAGTAGGCAGAGAGGCAGGCAGAGAGAGAGGAGGAAGCAGGCTCCCTGCCAACCAGAGAGCCTGATGCGGGGCTCCATCCCAGGATCCTGGGATCATGACCTGAGCTGAAGGCAGAGGCTTTAACCCGCTGAGCCACCCAGGCGCCCCTTATGTTCAACTTTAAGTAGAAGAATTAAGATACAAAAGAATCACGTTTCTCCCAGCTATTTCATACTGAACTTACATAGGTGAAGTAGAGTCAGTTCTCTGATTTTCACTGATTTTAATCAGTGAAGATAGCTGATCTAATTAACCCCTTAAACTAATTTGAGATACTCCCTTTTTCTAAGTTATTAACAAAAGTGCTGTAATCACTAGAGGTGATATAGATAAAATCCAGCTCTTTTCCAGGCCTCTCCTAGTCATAGTCCATAAAATACAGCATTGAAAGAACTTTCAAAGTTATCTTAAAAGGGGTACCAAATCCTAAGGCAATGAAATGTTTATATGAGTACTTTTAGTTTTATAGTGCCTGTCTTTTGCATTTTTAAGAGCCCATTTTTTTATGTTTAAAGTGAAACATGGTATTTGTCTAGCTGGAATGCTGGCATCCCAGCTCATGTCATCTGTGATATGAGCAAATGAGAAGAGAGTCAAGAACTTTATCAATGTTTAGAAAATCTTGATTGCAGAAGCAGGTGAAGGGGAAGTGAGAAAGTCTGCTACAACCATTTTATTCTGGTCTTTTAACCAAGGGAAAAAAATGCTCTGGACAATATGCCTTCCAGTTGTTTGTCCTTAAGTGTAGTTGTCTAGTGCTTAAGACTATGTCAGGCTGACCTTCTACATCGGGGCTTGCGTTCATGAGTCACTGATGACCGCACATATTAGTTCCCTCGGGGAATGCTAATGGTAGTCGAGTTGGTGGTCATTGTGATGGATTAGCCATCCTACAAAATTAGGTACATGGCAGTTTGACACCTTGCCCCTCTAGAGTTACTAGTTTAAAGCTGAGCTGCATGACCTTGCTGGGCTCCAAACCGTTGTACAGCATCAGTTCAATGAGGTTGGGTTGGTACAGTTAAGTAATTATGTGATTTGCTGTTTTTTGCTCTTTTGTGCCTTGCTTATGTACTAATTTATATCAACACAGTGTAGACCACAATTTATAGGTGAATAGAAAAGCAAATTGAAAATAAAAGGTTTATAAAATATAGACACTTGCTTTCAAAATTTACCTTAGGATGAAAAACCTTTGGTTTTTGGAAGCATTATGTTTCAAAGTGAAACTTTCGAATGGAAATAATTTACTCCTTTTTTATTTTGTCAGTTTGATTTTGGGTTTATGCAAATGTTATTTGTAATATCAGAGTAGGAAACATTTTTCTCTTCTTTGTTTCCCAGTAGATTTAGTAAATTGTGGAACTGATAACCACCATCTGTTTAATCTGTAATCAGTTTTTGCTTAAATATCTATCTGATGAGAAAATATTTGTCCCAAACTGGTATCTTCTAGAAGGTATACAATAATAAAACTCCTTTCGTTTTAAGTTCTCAGGACCTTTAGGTGAAAATTTCTATACAGAAGATTTTTACTTCTTGGAAAAAATAACGTTTACTAATTTAGTAGAGAAAATTAAAGGCATTGTTGAAAATATGGAAATCAGCTCAAAGAAGTAAGTATTTAAAATTGTAAGAGCAGTTCATTTTGGGGGGTGCTATTTTGCATCTTTTTTTTTCTTTTTAAGATTAGAAAGTGTTTCAGATATGTACATAAGCTGTAATAAGAGGTATGTGGGGAATATTGAAAAAACAGAAAGCATCCATATATTCACCACCACCAAACCGTAGATGACAGTAGTTTGTTTTGTTTGCTCTGGATCTTACTGTCCTCTTTGGTTCTCACACCCCCAGCCCGTCTCCCTCCTTCCTGAGAGGTAACCATTTTCCTAAGTGTTGTATGCATGATCCCATATTTGCGTTTATGCTTTTGCTTCATACGTGGATGTCCATGATCAGTGTTGATGTGTTGAATGCCTGACTTCTACAGAGAAATGCTATTTACTGTGGCTCCTTTGCACCTTCTGCTGGAGCTTTACTACGTTCACGCACGTAGAGCTAGTTTCTGCATTTCACTTCCTCCTTAGTGTTTCATTTAATGCATATACTGTAGTTCGTTTATACGGTCCCATACTGAGATACAGTTAACTTGGCTGTAGTTTTTTACTGGGTCAGCAACACTGTAAGGAACGCGCTGTAAGTGTCTGCTTGGGGGGTGGGAGTTTCTCTAGAGCACAGGAGTGTTGCATTTGGGTGGGAGGGTCTGTGCGTCCTCTGCTTCACCACATACTGTTAGTAGTCGCAGCAGTTAACACTCCCACCAGAAACGTGAGAGCTCGTTCCCCAGTTCTTACCAATACTCGGTGTTACCCCACTTGTTAATTTTTTCTATCTTGTGGATGTGAAATTCTGTCTTTTTTTAAATTTGCATTTCTTTGACCTTAAGTAAAGTTGAGTCTTTTCATATGATTATTTTCACTCATGTTTACTTTTCTGTGAAATACCCATACGTGTCTTGCTTAGCTCTCTGTCGGGTTATTTTCTTCTTTTAATGATGTATAAATATTTTCTGTGATTCTCTATACTAATCTCCATCAATTATATGTGCCTCATGTATTATATCACAGTTGGTGACATGGCTGTTTACTTTTTTATTGTAATTTTTTACCAGATACATAGATGTTTTTAATTTCAATATGAAAATATTTTCAGGTTTTTTTCCTTCACAACATATCTGTGCTCTTCGTGTGAGCCTGTGTGTATGTGTACAATGTATAAGAATTTTCTCTAGTCTAAATTCATAAAGATATTCTCCTTTATTTTCTTCTAAAATTTTAGTTTCATTTTTTTACTGAATGATATTTTCAATTCTTCTTGGCTCTTTATTCTGTTCCAATAGTGTACTGTCTTGTGCCAGTCCCACACTCCAGTTACCCCAGCTCTATAACTAATTTTGATACTAGATAGCAGAAATTCTGCCTTTTGTTTAAAATTGTGTTGACTGTTTTTGGCTACTTGTTTTTCTGTATAAATTCGATTAGGACCAACATAGCAAGTTCCTTTTAAAAAAACGTTCCTGGATTTTTATGGGAATTTCTTTGAATTTATAGATAGTTTAAGAAGAATTGCCATCATTATATAATACTAAATTACCCTCTATTACATATAGTCATATATTGCTTGTGTATGGCTATATAAATGTATAATACATTTTGTATATACACTTGTGTATACAATTTAATATATATAAAATAATGTAGGTATATAATGTATATGGTAGATGGTAGATAATTGTGATATATGACATATATAAAAATATATATGAGAATACATAGGTAGATGGTTAGACACACTTAGTGTTTCTTGTGGGTCCTTTGTGAAGCTTTCAGTTACATCCCATGAGGTCTTACACATGTTTTTTTATTTATTCCCTTACACTTTATGCTTTTAGTTCATATTGTAAATGGTGTATTTTAAACTGCATTTTCAAATTGTTTAATGCTAAATTACAGGAACAATATTAGGTTCTATATTGATCTTTCTTGCTCAACTCTCAATTTTTGTAACATTTTGTCCACTATTAGACTCTCATGTCTTTTGTGAATTTTAACAGCTTTGTTCCCTAGCATCCAGCTTTTAAACTTCTCATTTACATTGGCTTTTCTCTTGATTTAGTTTGCTTAATTTAGTCAAAGATTTGTCTACTTTATTAGACTTACTTTACTGATTTACTTTTTTACTTTTCATATATGTGGACTTAGGACATACCAAGCTCCTAATTGGTGTTTGGTTTTTTTTTTTTTAACCAGTTTCAGTTCTTCTTATTTCTTTTTAATCTATTCTGTTTTATAAACTTCTCAAGTTGAATTCATAGCTTATTAATATCAGGTTTTCTCCCTTACATATCCTTAAATTACCAGCTTAAAGGATCTCTTACACTTATTTAGTTGTATCACATAAGTTTTAAAATATAAATATTTCATTATGATTCAGTGCTAGTATGTTCAAATTTCTGTGTTTTTTTAACATTTGTTTATTTTTTTAAAAATGTTTTGAAAGATTTATAATTCTTGACTTCATCAAGGCAAATCCGTGGTCCATTTTATTGTTTTTATCTTCTTTATATAGAATTATACCTAGATCTTGTTAGGCATCTAGTAAATATTTATTGAATAAATAAATGACTAAGATGTGCTTCAGATTTTTTAAACGGCACAGTGTATAAATGATTTCCAGTTTGTTTTGAACTGTGATTAGAGACCATGGTTTGTGAATATCAGTTATTTATTATTTATTTCTGTGAATTTTGTGAGACAAGATTCATTCTTATCATTGTCCCATGCTTCATTTTTTTAAAGGGATATTCTCA
Organism: Martes martes; assembly: GCF_963455335.1. Lineage (NCBI taxonomy): Eukaryota > Metazoa > Chordata > Mammalia > Carnivora > Mustelidae > Martes > Martes martes. The sequence goes on from NC_137890.1 coordinate 14,294,000, forward strand.
AGTTGTGAGGAGGATTTTAAACGTGTCTATTATATTGAACATGCTAGGTTTTTTCCAGCCATCGAAATACTGAATACCTTGTTTTATCTGTCAGTTACTAAAAGAAGTTTGTGGAAACACTGCTAGAATCATGGATCAATCATTTAATTCTATAACTTTGTCAATTTTTGTTTTAATTATTTTGAGCTATAGTTATGTATACCCTGATTCAGAACTGTTACATTTCTAGTGAATTGTTCCTTTTATCATTATATAAATTACTCCTTTCCTAATAATTATTTTGTTTTAAAGTCAGTGGCATCTTATATTTTAGACAGATCAGTGTCCTTTTGGGTTGTTTTTCTGTTACCTCTTTTTCTGTTCTTTACTTCAGGGTTCCCCAGTGTCTTGTAGCATACAGCTAGGCTTTGAGGTGGTTCTTGCCAGAACTCAAAGTTCTGATTCTTCCTCTTAAGTACAGAATTCTGATCCAGATGAATGGATGTCCTTTACTTACTCTGTCATTTAGGAAGTAATTCATCAGTTAGGAAATGATGTTCACGTAGAAAATTATAAATAAAGTAATGAAGTAAGGGCTTTTCTACAGTAAAGAAATAATATCCAGTTATTTTCAAGTAGAAAATATATGTTTATTATTATGTTATATGTTTATTATTATACATGTTTATTAAGTGACCATTAAGCAGAGTCCTACATGTCAGAACCTGGTAGTCCAGTAAAAAATGATATAGTAGACACAGGTTCTCAACCTACTCAGAATCTAAATTTCTTTATAAAATGGAAGTGCTTATTCTTTCTTTTCTTTTTCCTCTTCTTTCCAAAAACTTGTCTTAAAATTCAGACAACATTTTCTGCCCCAGTGTATCAATGAACATATAATGCATTTCCTCCATCATAGATTTACAAATTTGGTTATATTTAATCTAGGTATTTGTCTTATACAGTTTCAATTAATTTTCAAACTGATTTGTGACCATAGAAGTTTGGACTTCTTAATTATATTTAAAACTCCCCCTTTTGTGGTTCTTTCTGCTCTTCTTTCTTTCCTATGTGGGCCCCGTTGCTTGGACACATAACCAGCACTCAGCAAATATTGCCTTGAATTGAATGATTCACCATATGCTACAGACACTGCTGAGAACACCACTTATAAGTGTTTAAAGATTATATCAATGATAAGGAAAAGCAGGGTGGTTTTTAAAGCAACAGTCATCTTACTTTAAACTGACAAATTACTAACAAGTTTGGAAGAAAAGTTATTTACATAAAGCTTGTCTATTGGAGATATTTTAATTAAATTTCTGTTTCTCAGAGCATTTATGACATGAAATGTGGACCTTTCTCCTTTGAAATACTCACACATTGTCTTATTTTTCTAGCATGAGTGACCTTGTTATGAAAGTGGATGCCCTTCTTTCCTCTTTGCCTAACCTTGCATCTCGCCATGATATCACATTTCTGAGAGAGAATCACAGGTAAGAACGTAATAGTGTCTGCCTTTTTTCTGTCACTATGTCCCATACTCAATTATGGTTTCCATTTGTATTTAAAGTACAGCAAAATTTAAAGTAGAATTAAAAATTGTTAGAGAAGAAATGTGTTTGATGAGATTAGGAATATAAATTCCAGTTAATTATATATTCTAGCAAATAAAAGATGATGTGTAAGGATCTGAAGCTTCAAGTAAATTCTATCTAGTATAATTTGTTTAATTATCTTTCTTGTTCAAGATCATTTGGGATTTTTGTAGTATTTGGGGATTATCATTATATATAAATAATATGTTTATATTCTCAGTGTATAGAAGATTCAGTTACTAAAGAATTCTGATTAATAAAATGTAGACACAGGGGCGCCTGACTGGCTCAGTCAGAAGAGCAAGTGACTCTTTTTTTTTTTTAAAGATTTTATTTATTTATTTGACAGACAGAGATCGTACGTAGGCAGAGAGGCAGGCAGAGAGGGAGAGGAAGGCAAGCAGGCTCCCTGCTGAGCAGAGAGCCTGATGTGGGGCTCCATCCCAGGACCCTGGGATCATGACCTGAGCCGAAGACAGACGCTTTAACCCCCTGAGCCACCCAGGCGCCCCGCAAGTGACTCTTGATCGCAGGATTATGAGTTCAAGTCCCACACGGGGTGTAGAGATTACTTAAATGAATAAATAAATAATAAAATGTAGACATGTACAAGAGTGGGTCCAAGATGTGTTCAGTGGAACACTACCCTGAGATACTGACAAATGTTTTCTGAGAGGAAAACTGTTCTCTGGTCGAGTAACTTTAGAGAACACTGCATTCTTGGGAATAGGGAAAGATTTCCAGTATGCATCAGTATATTAACAGTTATGAAATATGATCTACTTAAAGGTGAAAGAAAAATTCGTTTTTGGTTAATTAGCAGTTGTGCAACTTATTTATCCATGGAAAACTTTTTGGTTAAAAATTTATTATTTCCTGAAGATTTGATTTCCGAAAGCAGCCCTCAGAGAAATACTGTTTCGGGGTAATAAACTAGTGTGTAATTTCACTATATTACACAGTTCCTCTAAGATAGTCGAAATGAAATTCACCAAGCTCTGTCTACATACATACAATTTTCTGTGTCCCCAGAGGAGAACCTTTTCTGTTGTTTTTAATTAAGGACCACACAGAATTGGAGAAAAGATAGACATCAAATAATTAAACTATAAGCATGCTTTATTATATGATCTTTTTTCTAATCACTGCTCCTATAAAACTCAATTGAGACAAATGGTTTAGCCCAGACTCGCAGTGGCTGGCACTTTATTGTAAGCTGGCTGGTTTTATGGCAGATGCCATCTCGGGTTGTCCATGTGTACCTCCAGCGGTGACACTGGCTTCAGCCGCAGGACATCTGTCTTTAGAGAGGTCTTCACACACACGCAGGAGTAAACTCGGCAAAGATTACTTTCTAAAGAAAGTAGCACTGTTCGAAAGGAAGTGTTACTGTTCTCAGATAACTGAGATTCAGTACTTGTATTTTTAAACACATCTGCTGGAATTCTTCTTAAGGATGATTTTATTATTATTATTATTATTATTATTATTTGATTTGACAGAGAGAGAGACATCACAAGTAGGCAGAGAGGCAGGCAGAGGGTGGAGGGCAGCAGGCTCCCCGCTGAGCAGAGAGCCCGATACGGGGCTCGATCCCAGGACCCTCAGAATGTGACTGAGCCGAAGACAGACAGAGGCTTAAACCACTTAGCCACCCAGGCACCCCTGGAATTCTTATAAACTTCTTTGACTCCTGCATACCACGTGCTGTAATAATTTAACACAGATTGCTCAAAACCGTCATTGTAAACATTAGCCACTAGACTGTTCCATGATGCTATATTATACTTGGGAATTTTGATACATTTGGAACTTATGCCCATGTTAAATGTCTGATACATTTGATCTTTTATAGTTTTATTGTTGGTTGGTCTCGACTTACTTTCTTTACCTGTCACATCTGTCAATGCATCTGCTGCTTTTAAGCCTACTGCCTTATTTTATAAAGATGGAAGAGTATGATGTGACTTTGTGACAGTGGTCTACAGTTCTCCCAATTTCTTCTGTTATCTCTGGGGCATTACTATAAATATAAATGGGCATGTGGCCTGTATGTATTGGCGTGCCTCTGTTTATACAATATACATCCTCATCTAATGCCCGCCTCCTAAAACTTGCAGAGTCTGTCATTTGCCATTTTCTGAGCTTATGAGTATAATTTAGGCATTCACCCTTTTTTTCTATGTTTACCCAAGTTGATATGTTTATCTTGATCAGCATGGGTTGTATGGTATAGAAGAGCTTTCTTATCCAAAACACCCAGTTTTTGAATCGTTACCATAGCCCTGGGACCTCTCATTGCTTCAGTTTCTTAATCTATAAAATATAGTGTTGATTCCCTCCCTACAGGGGTTTTATGAGACTCAGACCTACTGCCTTGAACATAATAGATAATTAATGCTTTGCAGCTGTTATGTGTAATATGTGTGTATTTGTTAGACAAATAACGAAACTTGGAAATCAGAGAAAGAAGATTGGACCTGAAAATTAAACCACAAAATCAGCTCACATTAATCTGGGAGGAGACAGGTGAATACCCACCTTAAAAGTAGGACGCAGGGGGCGCCTGGGTGGCTCAGTGGGTTAAGCCTCTGCCTTCGGCTCAGGTCATGATCCTGGGGTCCTGGGATCAAGCCCCACATCGGGCTCTCTGCTCCGCGGGGAGCCTGCTTCCCCCCCTCTCTCTGCCTGCCTCTCTGCCTACTTGTGGTCTCTGTCAAATAAATAAATAAAATATTAAAAAAAAAAAAGTAGGACGCAGGCCAGCAAGACTTTGCCATAACCCAGTTGAAGGTATTAATGAAGGAAGAATGACTTTGTTGGATTTGATTTGTGTTGGAATCGTAGGAAAAGTAGAGAGAAGCACATTAGCAATGCTGGGCTGTTGGGTCTGGGCTCAGCACTGCAGAGATGCAGCTGGTGTGTATGTGTGTGTGTGCGCACGCGCATGCCTATACCCGCGTACGCATGTGGGGGTGTGCAGATGAAAACAGATCGATTTATTAAGGAATTGTTGGGGGGTTTGCTCTTATACAGTTTTGGGAGCTGGTGAAGCAGCCCCTCTAAGTCTGTTGATACTAGAGCTTGGAGCTCCCAGGACAGGCGGGAAGGATAGGGGGCTGTAGGGAGGGGTGGCCGGCCTTTGTGCCTGCCAAGACACACCCCAAATTTAACGGTGAGTTTTCCAGTGTACACGGTTCACAGAGTTCACAAAAGAAAATAAATGAGTTGTCCAGGTGAAATAGAACTGTTCTTAGAAGAGAGAGGACACAGAAATTTCTCTGAGAAATCTTCACAGAGGGAATACTACAGGAGGCATAGTGTTTTCAACAACATCTTTAAAATAGGTGGTTCGACCTGTCTTTATACAGAAACTGATCATTTAATTTAGTGAAACAACTCTGCATGGAATGGACGGGATATTGGCCGAGTAGCAGCTTCCCCTTGCTGTGGCTGGTTTGAAATGTCCTTAGTTTCTCTCTAAGACTTGACAGACTGCATGTACCTCAAGCTGCCCTTCATGTCTTTCTCTGACTTAAGCTTTTAATAGTTATTGACTATCTGCGTACTTGACGTTATTCTTCCTGGGTAATGGCATGAAGTGTAGCAATAGTTTCTTGACAAATTGAATACAAATCCATTGCCTTAAAAGGGTGGTGTAGGTAGAGTTAGCATCTTTTTGTTGATATTGTGTGAGGAAAGAGACCTCCTACTTCCATTTTTAGTTGAGTCAATGCAGTACCTCCTGATAGGCTCAGGAGTCTGCTCAGAAAATTGTCCTGAGTCTCCACCAATGCACAGAGAGGTAGATGATGGGCGGGGTGGGGTTCTGATACATGCGACCTCACAGTATTGGCAGTCATCAGAGTAAACAGATGCCTACTTTGGCCACAAGAGCATCTCATAAAGCATACAGAAGATGCCCAGTTTTGAATAATGCTGCAAGTATGGCAGTAATTGGTAAAATTTTCACCAGGATAACTGAAGTCATTAACCATTGAGGATAGGCCCTTTAATTTTACAACATCTGATTTGTAACCCTTACGTCTAGCGGTAGTCACGTAGCAGGATCTGTTGTCTGATTCTGTCACTCCTATTTTAACTAAATCAAATCATGTCCATTGCATATAAAATAAAATGTCTTCTGTTTCTTTCTCAGGGGACCCATATTTGAAGTGACTTTTACATTAGCTTTTATTGCTGAGAAATTAACCCCCTCACTGCAAAAAGTCTAGATATTTACAGTCTTCCTGCACCAAAGAAGACTAATGTCCCTGTAATTTTACAGGTATCCATTTTGATTTGGAAATCTTTTTCCCTTGTAATATGTAAGATATTTAATTCATACATCTTGAAAAACTGGCTTCCTGTATTACAGTGTTAAAATAGTAAGTCAGTTGGAATATTCTGTACTTTTAGTCAAATATATACTTTTAACTTTGATTATAGTAAATATAGAATTTATTATCTTCCATTGGCCTTTTCTATGCTTTTACTAATTTTCCCAACATCAGTAAAGATTAGTGTATCCTCTAACTTAGAATTTAGTTCAGTGAAAGACACGAGGAAGAAGACTGAGGGGAGAAGGTCAGGAGAGGGTGACTGGAGTGAAACTAAGTATGATAAATTTGAGCTTTTTTCCCCCCAAACTTTCCTGTTATATGTTGGGATTTTTTAGATACTAAGTTTAATAAAACTACTGAACAGTTATTTTATTCTCAAGTCTGAGAAAATACATTCAACTAACACAAAACTTACCTGGGCTTTATTTTTTAATATTGTATGACCCATGAGAACTTAAGGGCGGGGGGGCTTAAAATTAGTTTTCACTCTAATACTATTGTTCTTTGAAGAGTTTTTAAAAATCACTCATTCATAGAGTCTTACTTTAACTTTCTCTGATTCTTTCCAGTTTTGTAATTTATTAAACACAAACAGTAGGCTTTTAAATTTGTGTTTTCCAGGGCACCTGGGTGGCTCAGTGGGGTAAAGCCTCTGCCTTCAGCTCAGGTCATGATCTCAAGGTCCTGGGATCAAGTCCCGCATCGGGCTCTGCTCGGCGGAGAGCCTGCTTTCCCCTCTCTGCCTGCCTCTTTGCCTACTTGTGATCTCTCTCTCTGTCAAATAAATAAAATCTTTAAATTAACTAATTAATTAATTAATTAATTTGCGTTTTCCAGAGTGGATGCACCAGCTTGCCTTCCCACCATGTAAGAGGGCTTCTTTGCATCCTTACCAATATCTGTTGTTTCCTATGCTGTTAATTTTAGCCATTCTGACAGGTGTGAGGTGGTATCTTATTGTAGTTTTGATTTGATTTGACATACACACACACACAGGAATATTTTTCAGGCACCAGATAGAATGAAATCTTGCCATTTGCAAAGATGTGATGTGGTTGGAGGTAGAGGGTGTTATGCTAAGTGAAATAAAGCACTCAGAGAAAGACAGATACTGTATGATTTCACTCATGTGGAATTTAAGAAACAGATGAACATAGCATGGAGGGAAAAAAAAAAAAAAGAGGCAAGCCAAGAAACAGACCAAATTATAGAGAACACACTGACAGTTTCCAGAGTGGAGGTGGGTGGGGGATGGGTTAAATAGGTGATGGACATTAAGGAGGGCGCTTGCTGTGATGAGCACTGGGTGTTGTATCGAAGTGTTGAATCACTCAATTCTGTACCTAGAACTAGTAGTTGCATTGTATGTTAACTAACTGGAATTAAAATAAAAAGTTGGAATGAAAAATAAATTTGCATTTTCATCTATGAAGTAATCAGGATTTTTTTTAATCCAGTGAGAAAGAAAACAATAAGAATGCATATAGCTCAGGTGTGCCTGGCTGGCTCAGTGAAGCATGTGACTCTTGGTTTCAGGGTTGTAAGTTTAAGCCCCATGTTGGGTGTAGAGATTACTTTAAAAAGGGTGGGGGGCACCTGGGTGGCTCAGTGGGTTAAGCCTCTGCCTTCAGCTGAGGTCATGATCTCAGGGTCCTGGGATCAAGACAAGCATCGGGCTGTCTGCTCAACCAGGAGCCTGCTTCCCTCTTCTCTCTCTCTCTCTGCCTGCCTCTCTGCCTACTTGTGATCTCTGTCTCTCAAATAAATAAATAAAATCTTTTTTTTTAAAAGGAATGTATATAGCTGAGATTGACTTATTAGATAATTAAATAAATTTAACTGATCATCTTTCATCTTATTTTCTGTTTTCCTAGCATCATAACGATAAATCCTGAAGAGAATGACATGTTCTTTGATGTCATTGCTATTGTTGATCCATTAACAAGAGAAGCACAGAAGATGGCCCAGTTATTGATTGTAAGATAATATATTTTTATTGTATATTTTATACATCATTTTATTATATACTTTCATTTTGAAATTTATTATTAATCTTTCAGGTCTGTTTTTAGGTATTTGTGCTCTTAATGCTTTATTCCTTGCAGGTTTTAATTAGCGTGTCATATTTCAGTGTAGAAAATGAAATGGTAGAGCTATGCCAGGGGTGTTATGCAGTCCCAAGGTTAGGTGTTGGTGTGGGCTTAATTATTGTCTTCTGCCTCCCCTGAAAGTCGTATGTTGAAGCCCTAACCCCCAATGTGACTATATTTGGAAACAGAGCTTTTTAGAGGTTAAATAAGGTTAAATGAGGTTTTATGGCATGGGCCCTAATCCAATAGGATTTATAGCCTCACAGAAGAGGAAGGGAGAGAGATCCCTTTCTCTCTTCACACACTGAAAGAAGAGTCACATGAGTACACCACAACATGGCGCCTGCCTAATTCCGCTCTTCGTCCTGTCTCCAGTTCTGAAGAATGGCTTCTGGAGAAGCCGATGGTCTAATAAGTAACAATAGCCAAACAGGTGAATAAAGGCTGTGTTCAGGAAGTCTGGCCACAGGAACAGTGGCTTCAAGACTGGAGTTTATTTCTCATCTCACAGTCCAAGCGTGAGCCCCCTGGAGTAAGGCAGCTCCACAGCGTGAGGACACAGGCGACTTTTGTCTGGTGGCTCAGTCATCCTCGGGAAGCTTCTCCCGTCTCATGATCTGAGATCACTCGCCAGGCTCCTCCACGTCACCTCGGTGTTTCTGCAAGCAGGAAGGAGAGCACGAGGGCGTATCCGTCCAGTTCCATGTCATGGGCCAGAACATAACCAGTCATGCGGCTGCACCCGGACACGGGGGGGGGGGGGGGGGGGTGGGGGGGGACACTGGGCATAAAGCTGAGTGAACGTTTGTTCGTTGAGAAAGCAGAGAGAAGGAACGCTGAGGGGAGCTAGCTGACTCTGAAAGGACATTATGTGCCTTTTCATTATACCGAAACCTTGTGATGTTCACATTGTGATGCAGCTTTCAGTGGGTAAATCACGAAAGCTCGTTATGCCGGAAATCTATATATTTCTTCTAGTGATGTTCAAAATTGTGGGGTACTCCTATTTGAAATTACTCCATACTTTTTTTAAAGACACATTTAAAATAACATTCTCAGAAGTAGAAACCATTTGTCCTCTGACAGTTGGGCTCACTTTTGGAAACAGGCAGAAATAATTAGGCATTAAGTCTGCTGGACGATGTGAGGGGTCAAGCTGGGTCATACGGGTAGACATGCTGCGGAATTTCAACCTGCAGTTTCTCTCAAATGAGTTTGCCCTACCAAGTCATGATGGACAAAGGGATTATCAATAGCTCTTACAATTGTTTGGACAAATAATTTTGGGAAGTCTTTGCCATTCTACTTATTCAGTGTATAACCAAGGCAAACAGTTCCGTACTTGGTTTACTTACCTCCGTTCTTTCTTTTACTATTTGTACACCTTCACACTTGAACTTCTGGAGACACACTATTCAGATTATTCTTTAGAAAACAGCAATCAGTAATTATACCTGTAAGGAGTGGAGCTAGATCGATCCATTACAGTGTACACATACCCTGTTTCCACGGAGCTGTTATTCAGAAAAAACATTGCTTACCTCTGAAGTTTTTATGTAAGGATAGAATTTAGAAATAAGAATATGAGATTATACAGAAATATAAAATATGGGATTGAGGATGCCTGGGTGGCTCAGTTGGTTAAGCATCTTCCTTCAGCTCAGGTCATGATCCCGGGGTTCAGGGATCGGGTCCCACATCAGGCTCCCTGCTCAGTGGGGAGCCTGCTTCTCCCTCTGCCCCTCACCCTGCTTGTGCTCACTCTCACTTGCTCTCTCTTTCAAATAAATCTTTTTTTTTTTAAGATTTTATTTATTTATTTGAGAGAGAGAGAGAGTGTGAGAAGTGGGAGGGTCAGAGGGAGAAGCAGACTCCCCGCCGAGCAGGGAGCCGGATGCGGGACTCGATCCGGGACTCCAGGATAATGGCCTGAGCTGAAGGCAGTCGCCCAACCAACTGAGCCACCCAGGCGTCCCTCAAATAAATCTTTAAAAATAATAATAATAATAAAAATATGGGATTGGATCCCAGGTTACATGATTGAAAGTAATAACATTCTTTTGGAGCACCTCAACACCTCACATTACTTATTATTGCTTACTGTAAAGAAAATTTGTGGTATAAAACATAAATGAATTTATTGAAAGAACTGGATAGTGTCTCATTTAACACTTGGCAAAAACAGTGGCTCAGCAACCTCCATTGTAGCAGGTGTGAAGAGTGATAGAATGGGAATCAGTGCTCTTCCGGCCTTTGTCTATTCTAATTCCTCCTCAAGCCTGCATCCTTTCTGTTCCAGGCACCCGGTTTTTTCCCCTCTCTTTACCTGTGTCCTTTGTTGTCTAATATCGTTCAAATCTGTGTTGACTTGCCTTCCTAGAGATAGAGACTACCAAAATTAATAATCCTCCTATGTCATATGCCCCTGGGGAAATAAAAAGAGAGTCTTTCATCCATAGCCAGGAACTTCCTACATCTCTACCATGTGGATGGAATTCTGAATGGACTCGCCATTGTTGCTGGGAGGCCGTCACTCTGTGTTTGCACATCATGCTTCTAGCAATTACTTCGCTTGTCCTGTAATGCTAAGGAAATTTGGAAATGTGGATACCATGAAAGAAAGTCACATCAGGCAAAGGGAGGCAGTGTAACCCTTGAGCCATGAAATTAGCTGTTTGGATTCAAATCTGACCTCTGCCATGACTTGCTGTGTGATCTTGGGCAAATTACCACATCTCTCTGTGTCTCAGCTGTAAAGGTATCAGCCGTTGAAGGCTGTCATGAGGATCACATGAGATAATGAATCTCAGGTGCGAATGCAGTGCCTAGTACATAGTAAATGCCTAATAAATGTTAGAAAAAAGATTACTTAATATCAAATATGGGATTTTTTTTTTCAAACAGGTACTTGGCAAGATTATCAACATGAAGATAAAATTGTTCATGAACTGTAGGGGTAAGCTTTCAGAAGCCCCTTTAAAGAGGTGAGTCTAAGTGAATGTCATTTCATTTCAAAAGCTTTGCAAATGCTAAGACAAAATAAATAAATAAAGGACCGTAATTACTGGGTCTGGTTTTTTTCTTCCTAAGATGCTTAATTGAAATAAACCGGAAGATCAAAGATAATTTATTAACCTTAACTGATATAAAATTAAAATAACCCAAGCAGTAAAATTGATCCAGTCTAATTGCAGAATTTACAAGGACTTATGTTTTTCGGTGGGTATTTTTGGAAATGTGATCTAGGAATACCTATTTGGAAATACACAAGAGGAAAATAAAGTTGAATCAAACCATTTTTGATTTAGCTGTAATTTCCTTTTTTTGTTTATAAAGATTTTATTTATTGGGGCGAGCTGGGCATGGGCAGAGGGAGGGAGCAGACAGAAGGAGTAGAAGGAGCCGACTCCTGCTGAGCAGGGAGACTGATGCAGGACTCAATCCCAGGATCCTGGGAACATGACCTGAGCCAAACACAGATGCTTAACCGACTGAGCCCTCCAGGCATCCCTGTTTAGCTATATTTTCAATACTTCAGAGCTGAATTATGAAAATGATCTTTAGGATATCATCTCATTATTTGGAAGTATTGGGATGTAAATAGTGTAGAATACTATTTCATTAATATAGAAAATGCTTATCGTAAGCCGACATTCCACATTAATACTGTACTGTTGAAATAACATTGTCTCTCAAGTAGGGACAGAAATAGACCCTTCCTCCTCTTTCAGGATCAGAATCACTATCATTTTGAGCCACTCGTACTGAGAGGAATATACAGTATCCTTCAGGTGTCATGGGACAGAAAAAAGGCTTGTTAATGTGCTTTTCTTTGTATAACGTAATTATGTAGCTCTGAAAGAATATATGCAAACACAAGAAAGTTGCATTCACCTAATCCCTTGTTTACTTATTAAATTGTATTTGTTATAATTAGTAAACATAGCAGAGATTATTGCCTTGAGCAGATATTTTAAACATGGTGAATATTTTTAATATTTGGAAAGCAATAAAATGGGAAATGTAAAGAATTTAGATGAAAGTATAGGGTACATTCATTCCTTTCCTGAACCTCCTGTCGTCATATCTTATTCACATTGTTCTCTGACTTCTCATTTATCTCGTGTATTTGAGATTATATCATGTCCCAAACCCAAACAAAAGCTGTCATCTTATCTTGGCCACTAATTGAGAGGTCGGTAAGCTCTGTGAGTAGAGAAGTTTTAGTCATACAAGTAGAGATCTCCGTAGTATCTCTATAAAGCTTTGGGTTATATAATAAAGGGTAAGAATATTGAACATAAGCAAGCGCAGTCTGTTAGGAGGGAAAGAATTTGACCTCTCTAAGGTGGTGTGACCCTTGAGGCTTCGAGTGGTTAATGAGGCTGCACAGCACAAAAACTGTGAAACGGGTTTGGAACTGTGAGCTCAGGGGAGCATTATTGGCTCAGTAGCATCTGTCAAGCAAACGAGATAACACATTGGTCCCCAGCCCTTTACTTTTTCTTTTCTCTTTCTAAATGTTTATTTCTCTTTTGTTCCATTTTATTTTATTTTTTTCAGTGTTCCAGCATTCATTGTTTATGCACCACACCCAGTGCTCCCTGCAATCCGTGCCCTCCTTAGTACTCACCAGCAGGCTCACCCGCGCCCTCACTCCCATCTGCTCCAAAACCCTCACTTTGTTCCCAGTGAGGCAGCGGAAGGGGGTGCTCTCTCTCCTCTTGCCAACCCTCTCTTTCTGCTTGATCCCATGCTTCCCACGTGTTATGGAGCCTTCCTTTATCACACAGTCCCTTTGCTCCGTATCTTTAACCTCTCTGCCAGCTCTTTCCTTCCTGAGAGTTTACTCAATTTAAAAAGAGAAATAAACTGCTCTCTCCATTTCCTCTCCCCTGGAGCCCTGACTTCTTCTCCTCTTCTGCATTCTTTCTCTTCTCAGATTCTTCGCAGATTACACACACACACACACACACACACACACACACACACTGCTCCCCCCTTCACCGTACCTCCCCCTGCAGCTTGCCTTTAACTTCCTCTCTGCTGCCAGATTGTTTTTACTAAGTCACAGACCTGACTGTTGGCAGCAGCCAACTATGACATTTCCGCTGCACTGGGCGATCCCAAGGACTCGTTTCGTCCGTGCGTTCTCTGGCCGTGTCTCTTTCACTCCGCCTGCCTGCAGTCGGCAGCTTCGGACACGGCTGCCAGTGATCATGGTCTCCTGGGGTTCATCCGCTCTGCGGCTTCTCCGTGAGCTTGGGCCGCTCCTAGTGATTCGCTTCTCATGGAAAGCACATGGCGAAAGTAATGAAAAGTTTCTTGGGCAACTAGGTTATCAGAGACTGCGGCTTGTGGGTTGCCGGCACTCTCCATGTCTTGCTCTCCCGTGCTTCTCTGACCCAGCGACATGGGGGGACCCCTGTGGCAGGGACCCGAGGGCGGTCTGCAGCTAGCCACCAGTGACCGGCTGTAGTCCTTTTTCCAGCGGCCCTGGAGGGGAGCCATACCGGCCTGGAAGTGGGTTCCCTCCCAGCCCAGCCCGGAGCTAACTACAGCGCAGCCAACCCCTTGACTGCTGTCTCCAAATAGTGGAAGTCATGATTCTTAATAATAGAGCTAATTCCTAACTGGGGGATAAGGGCAAAATACACTAGAGCTCTGTTAATAAGCCGCTGTCTTCAACTCAGTCCTGTCTGTTTTTAACTGAACTTTTACCAGAATTCTAATTTGCTTGAATTTAATTGCTTTCTGGTTATCATTTCTCTTCCTATGATGAGTGCTGCTGAGATCCAATAAAATGGCTGGAAAGTGGACCATGCTCAAATCTGAAGAAGGATTAGTGAGCAAATACAGATCAGAAACTAGCAGAACCGACCTGAGTCAGTATATGTTAATCTAATCATGTGCGTTAAGAAACAATCACCAAGGGCGAATGTAATCTTAGGGAACTGTCTGCCGTTTCCAGGCATTAACTCTTCTGCAGTATACTATGTTTTAGTTTTTTTTTTTTTTAACTTGAGACTTTTGGTCATGTTTTTAAGCCATTTTCAATTTTTAAATATTTTAAACAGAAGAAATCTGAATTTTGGTCACCGTACATATTTTTATTTATGTTCTTTTAACAGCTTCTATCGTTTTGTTCTGGAGCCAGAGCTGGTGTTGGTGGCTGATGGCATCACTGGACCCGTGGCGACATTCTTGGATATCCCTGAAGCCCCCCTTCTCACCCTCAACATGATTACTCCCGAAGGCTGGTTGGTTGAAACAGTGCACAGCAACTGTGACCTTGACAACATTCACCTCAAGGATGTAAGTGGTCTTGTCAAGTTCTGTCAGGAGAGAGGAAGGGGGTCAATTCTTAGCCTCTGTAGCCACAGCGAGCGCGTGGTCGTGCTGCGGCTGCTCCCAGAATTGTCTTCCTTATGGTTCTAGGTCCTGATCTGGTCTTTCCTTTGATTTTTGAGTTTCCCTAACTTCCAAATTCAGCCGCTCGAATTTCCCAGGTTCCTAGGTGCTCTTGCCGGCTTTGTGGCAGCGGCCCCGGGTTCTCAGGCGCTCCTCTAAGATGGACAATGTAGAGAATACAGAGCCAGAAACACAGCAGCTTAGGACAACACCGGAAATACCCTGTTTTGCCCTGAAATGTGGTGTTTAACTCTGAAAAGAGCAGTTGCATCTCAAGCTCTGTTTTGCACCACAGCTCATGGCCAGAGGAAGCAGCCCAGCCAGGCAGAAAGCAGGGAACAGTGCTCACTCAAAGCTGCAGGCTGTGTGTGCTGCTTCCCAACCCCCTGCTCTCCCTACCCACCCTCTACCCCACTGCACTCCATCCCCACCCCCCACTCCCCTTCACCTCTACCTGCTGCCCCCCTACCCCATCTCCCTCCCATCCCTACCCCTCCCTCCACCCTACCCCCTTCCATCACTTTCCTCCCTCCATCTCCATCCCCGCCTGATGATCCTCTGCCAAGAAATGAGGGGCCTTCTCTACCCTGCCTGTTGCATTCAGCCCACCACCGTAAAAGGGGGAGGAGGCTGTTTTAAAATAGGAGTCTTTCAAAACACTGTATTCAGAAGAGAGTCCAAGGCCCTCGACCTACTGAGGTACAAACATTTACTGCTGCTAATTTGGTTGAGATTACTCCCCGTGTTTGTTTCTCATGCGCTAACTTTGTCTAAAGATTCTCCTTCGAGGCACGTTTCTTCTGAGGCACTCGACTAGACTGTGTGGTTTCTTGTCCCTTGGGTGGAACACAGCCCCTGGCTGCAGAGAAGGACCTAAAACTCAGCCGTAGCCATCGCCAGACACGAGCCTGCACATCCAGGGAAAGAACAGGAAGGCAGAGGCGCCTGGGTGGCTCAGTGGGTTAAAGCCTCTGCCTTTGGCTCAGGTCATGGTCTCAGGGTCCTGGGATCGAGCCCTGCATCGGGCTCTCTGCTCAGCGGGGAGCCTGCTTTCCTCTCTCTCTCTTTCTTTCTGCCTGCCTCTTTGCCTACTTGTGATCTCTCTCTCTGTCAAATAAATAAATATAGTCTTAAAAAAAAAAAAAAAAGAATAGGAAGGCAGAAAAGTAATAAAATCCAGGAGGGAAATTCAGAAAAGAATTTGGCAAAAAGTAAAAAGTCCTGTTTTCTCTGCAATCAGCCGGCTCCCTTGAAGGACCTACTGGATCCCTCATTTGGAGAGTTCAGTGACCAATACCAGTGAAAGAGATTTACAGATTCCAGCCAAACGTAAAAAGTTTGTGGTGGGAGAGTTAACACAGCTTAGAAAAGAATTAGATTGAGTGGTGAAAACTTCGGCAGCTACGGGTCGTGATCTCGGGGTCCTGGGATCGAGCCCCGCATCGGGCTCTCTGCTTGGCGGAGAGCCTGCTTCCTCCTCCTCTCTGCCTGCCTCTCTGCCTACTTGTGATCTCTCTCTCTCTCTCTGTCAAATAAAATAAAATCTTTAAAAAAGAAAAAAAAGATTTCGGCAGCTATTAAGCAGTTAATGGAGATGAACTGACCATTGTTTGCTATGGGTAACAGGTACTGAGTGACTTTTTAGAAGCTCTTTAATTTATTGCAGTGGTCTTTACTCCCAACGTGGGGCTCAAGCCTGCAACCCCAAGATCAGGAGTTGGATGTTCCTAGTAGCTCTATAAATGAAGAGTCCTTCTGTTTATTTTAGAAGGCCATAGAGAATTCTTTCTGTCTACGTAGATCATATGAATAAAGGGAAGGAAATTGCAAGTTCTCACAGCTGCAAAGTTAACTACTTCCAAGGCTCTTCTCTTCCACTATGTTCTGTACATACTTAAAATATTACCGCCACGGTCCTGGAAGACTATGAACTAACAAAGTAGAGACACTTGCTGGGGTAGAAAGAAGGCATGGTAGGTCCAAAGGAAGGTGCACACTGAAAAACTGAGGCTCAGAATGAGAGGTTTGTGACACACGCTGGCTCATGCAAGTCCTCCCTCGCTGCGTCCAACCCCTGGACATCACATCAACACCTAAAAAGTGTGGTGGAGAAAAACTCTCCCTTACCGGGACTTTGTTCACGTGGTTTATGGTACAACTGGCATCAATGCCATAATTAAGGGGGACAGAAGTGGCTAGAGGGAGATGAGCCCTTCCGCCTGGAGCTCAGAGGTGGTTCTTCGCTGAGCTTGTCGTGAGGACCGCGTCCAGATACCTTTTGGTTGTGTTCGGTCACAGCCTAGATCTGAAAGGTCTCAAAACACCTAAAGTACTCGTGGGTGTTTACCAGGGAAGAGGGAGTGAGGAATAAAAGGTTGTTGAAGGACAAGGGGATATGGCTATACTAAAAAGGAAGTCACAGAAAACTTTATTAGCTGCTTCTGAAATGCAGTATGGTCGACTCTTGAAAAACATGGGGGTCAGGGCCACTGACCCCTCCCCCACAGTAGTTGAAAATTCATGTATAACTTTTGCCTCCCCCAAAACTTAACTACTGATAACCTGCTGTTGACAAGAAGCCTTACTAATAACATAAGCAGTCAATCAGTAGTCTTTTTTGTTTTATATATTACATATTGTACTCTAAGTAAATTCCTAATTTTTTAAATTCTTTAAGTAAGCTGAAGAAACCATGAAAATTCTTACAAAGAAGAGAAAATACGTTTACAGTACTGTACTGTATCAAAAAAACCCCCACAGGTATTAGGTCTGTGTAGTTCAAATCTGTGCTGTTCGAGGGTCAGCTGTAATCTAGATGCCCACTGCCAATGTAATTGTTAAAGAATTCCTATTTTAGCGCCATAGATAATTGTTTGTAAACCCAAATGATGATCTTTATAATTAAACTTACACTTCTTTTAAAGTAAGGAACTCACTTCTATACAATTTAACCACAGAACAATACAATAAACACTTCTATTAGAAATATTAATATGCACCCAAAGTTCTATTTGAAAGGTATAAATTCATGTCTCCTATCAACAGGTAATATTTAGAACAGGTAATATGTAAAGGAGATGTAAACATCACAAAAAATCACAAATTCCCATCCTTGCTAAAAATAAACCTTGAGAATAGGAATGGATTTAACAAATTACCTTTATGAAATTATCAATAAACTTAAAATATTTTCACTAGAAAAAACTCTTTGAAAAATGAATTGGCTAATTTTGGTGTTGTGGTTTGATTCAGTCCACAGAATTGGTGTCTGTTCTACAACTCTAGGGATGAGAGAAAGTTTCATATTAATATGAAATAAAGGTTTTTTTAGTCACAACCTGACTGAACATACTTGAACTCTGCCCTAATATCTCATGAAGAAAAATATTTAAGCTTCACACCCACTGTGGGGTACATTTCCCTTATCTGTAAAATGAAGGAATGAGCTAGAAGAGCTCTACAGCTTTTTTCTCACTTGAAATATTCTCACATTCAGAGACTATCCCACGTGAATGTTTCCATCCATGCATGATGCTGTGAGCGCTGGGGACACAGGTCAGTGAAGTATATGAAGCTTGTTACTAGGCTAGTGAGAGTTCAACAGCTGATTCAGAACCCAACTAAAGTTGAATCATGCGCCGTTGTCAAAGAAGGTACTTCTTTCTTGTTCTTAAGAACTGGACTTAAAGAGGAATGCTACACACAAGTGTTACATTATTTCTGTGGTAATTACAAAGAAAACAGCTATACAGTATAGAATATTTTCAAATACTTTATATCCTAAACACATTTAAAAAGTGTCAGAAGCCCGTAATGAAATAAGCTATAGATAGCATTACTGTCTTATCTGCTCAACAAAATTACCAAATTATGTAAAAATCACTTACCGTTTGATATATTCTCATGTCTGCTTATGTTTTTCCTATGAAGTTTTATCCCTAAAATATTCTAACATTTGCAGTAGAGGAAAATCTGGAAACAATTGGAATGCCCAGCCATTTAAAAGGGTGTTTGTAGAGACAGGGACATGTTCATAGAAAGCTGTATTTCATGAAAAAGCAGGTTACACTTTCTTAGAAAAATATTTATGGAAAAGTGAAAAAGAAATCAGTGTGTTGATTGTACAGGAATGTTTAGTCTAAGTGATTGCTGTTTTTCCTCTTTTCCACATTTTTTATTTGCAAATTATTTTGATGAGCATGTGCTATTTTGAGTGCAAACATTTTTTTTTTTTTTTTTAATTACAAGAGAGGTGATGGATGATGATAAGTTGGCTTTCTTGCCAGATTGGAAGGGGCTCTAGGGTGACAGCCAATGAAGCAAGTTCTCTGAGGAATTTCCCATCTCATTCTGCCTTGAAGAGATCTTCGAATTCTACAACTCCATGAGCTCTTCCTGCCTCTGATTCTGGTGAACAGATCATGAGGCTTGCGTAGAGCTGATTTCACAGAAAATGAAAAAAAAAAACTTATCTTGAGTTTTGGTCTTTAAGAAATTGACTCAACTATTAAGTCACTCATATAAAAGACTTGATGTTGCCCCCACAATACATTGGCCAATATTAAAATAGTTCCACTTATTTATGACAAAATTTGAATTATGAGAGTTACTAATACCAAAAGCAATGACCTATGTTCCCATAGATTGAGAGAACTGTTACAGCAGAATATGAACTAGAGTATCTACTACTGGAAGGACATTGCTTCGATACAATGACAGAACAACCTCCCCGGGGCCTGCAGTTTACACTTGGCACAAAAAATAAACCTGTTGTGGTTGATACAATAGTGATGGCCAATCTCGTAAGTATTAGAAATACTTAATCGATTGTATTTAATTACATGTTTTGGTGAAATCCTCTTAAGTTCTCCTGATAATAAGATGAAATTGATTTCATCCTGCTTTTGCTGAACAGCTCCCAGAAAACAAAATTGAATCTTTAAATAAGGTAATAAAAATGGAGGGAATCATACTTTCATGATATTGGCAAATCTCCTTTTTGGAATTCATGTACAGAATTTATTCACTGCAGTTAGTTAACACTCTCTTGAGTCGTTCATGTAGAATCATTTTTGAACAATTGGATGTTTTCGTCCTATAACTATCATCATATTTTTCTCATTCTGAAAGGGATATTTTCAATTAAAAGCGAACCCAGGTGCTTGGATACTGAAATTACGTGAAGGAAAATCTGAAGATATTTATCAAATAGTTGGGTGAGTGATATAAACCACTTCAAAATTTTTCATGTGTAAATTAAGTTTTTAATGTTTTCGTTAAGAAGAAATGAGAGGCAGGATGGTTTATTTTTCCTCTCCAAAAATTTAAATTATTTTTTCTATTTATAATTTCCAGAAAAATAGGTATGTGTCCTTTTTAAAAAATAATAATACTTCCTGAGATGTAGTGAATCCTTTCATTTTGGTAAATGGCTTTTACTGAGATACGATCTTCTCTCACATCTCATTGAGTATGTATAATTATTTGAATTCTCCCCTTTTTTCCGGCCGTAATTCTTTCTAAGTGAAGTCCTTGTCCTCTGCTTGCTTGATTAGCTTATTCTCTTCATCTAAGCTGCTGACTGTACTTATGTGTGCAATGAGTTTTAGTTGCTTAGCTTTACTTAGAAAGATCAAATAGTGCAGTTGGGAAGATCCAGACTACCTGGGCTGTTGGGATCTAAAATAATAATTGTACCCTCCTCAAAAGGTGGTTATATGGGTCAAATGAGCCAACATCTCTAAAGTGCTTGAAATGGTGCCTGAAATAGAGTAAGAATCTTCCTCGCTACTACCTCTACCATCTGGTTGGATGGAAGGAGTTTGCTTTAGATCTTGTGTGGGTCTAGCTACAATGTGTGTGACCGGGCTGTAGCCCGCTCTCACTGGACAGTGGATTCAATGGCTAAAATTGCTGATGTCCTTGAGCAACATTTATGACTGGAAGCTCTTGAACAATTTAAGAAATTTGCCATTTCTAGTACATAAGTTGGAACCCTCTCTGTTTCCTAGTGGTAACTGGTGGGTGTGGCTGTGCCTTGTACTTTGGTTTAACCACTTCAGCTGGGGAATTGGGAGAAGGAGGGAGTCAAAGGCATGCATTAGTCAGCATAGTCCTATAACCCCTCCGATCTTCATTTTAGGAAAGTGTTCAGTGTGTGTGTTATGAATCTGACTAAACTCAAAGTACCTACTAATTTGACCTCTGATTGCATTCCCTCTTTGACAAAATTCAACTTTATTTTAAATGTTTTTAACAGTATTTTATGTATTTTTCTTTACATAGAATGGTATCAAAAGTTATTGGTCAGAGCTGTCATATTTGATTTATTTATGCAGTTTTGAAAATTAGACAATGAAATACATTATAATATAAAATATAAATATTCAAGTGTTGTGGGTGACCATTTAGACACATTTTCGGTCTTACAGATTTAACAATACACTTCAAATTTTGGTGTTTGAAAATGACTGCTGAATATTGAAAAGTTGTTGGACAGTATAGAATTCCTTCAATTATGATATATAACAACTTAAAGTCTCAAAAGCATTTCATATTTTAATTACTGTAATATATCAAAGACATATGATAGATTTGACTTTTGTAATAATCTTGGTATATAGCAGTAAAGATAAGCATTAATTTGGGATTGATCAGTGGTTAGGCAATATTCAATTTTGTGAATTACTTTTATACAATT
Organism: Martes martes; assembly: GCF_963455335.1. Taxonomy (NCBI): domain Eukaryota; kingdom Metazoa; phylum Chordata; class Mammalia; order Carnivora; family Mustelidae; genus Martes; species Martes martes. Next base: position 14,315,121 of record NC_137890.1, read on the forward strand.
TTAATTTGTATTAGGTTAAAACTGGGTAATTCTGAAAATTGTAGTGTTATAGTATATCTTAATTGCAGAAAACAGCAAATATATAAACAGTGATGTTACGTTTATGCTTTTCACGAAATTAATTTATTCTGTTATTTATACCATCATAATTACTGTCTTTTCTGGAGTTGATTGTGGACATCTACATGTTTTTCTGCTTTTAGGCATGAAGGAACTGACTCTCAACCAGACCAGGGAGATGTCATTGTTGTGATAAACAGCTTCAAGAGCAAAATACTGGAAGTACAAGTGTGTGAGGCAGAAGCTCTTGCTATTTTGTTCTTAGTATTAAGAATTATCTTTTTTTACTCTTAATTGATTAATATTATTTTACAACTAATTTTGCAATTTTACTACCCAAAAAGTTATATTGGAACTCTGGCATGGAAGAAGAAGATTAAGTTCATGAAGGGAAGGCAGAGAGTTTGAAGTTAGAAGAAAAGGAACAACTTTTTCTAAGTTAGGATGTGTCTGTTAGATCTACTGTATCCATAGCCAGGTAGTGTTACAAATTAGGCTCTAGAGATGAGATCAGGAACACAGGTTGAGAAGTTAGCCCTGAAATGAAAAAGTGATGGTAAGTGATGTTTTTGAAACATCTTAAAAGCAATGACAAAAATGACAAAATCAGTAACAAAATAATAAGGATAACAAGGAAATACAAAACCAAAATTAAAAGGAAAATAAGAGCCTAGTGAAGTACGCAAGCACAGAAGCCTCTCTTGTCCTGAGAACATTTGTCCATCCTGGTACACCTGAACTATCATTTTGATTTAATTTGCAGGGTGATGGGGACAGAAGGTAAAACCCTGGACCCATATAAAGTGGGTACTGTTAGAAGACCCTCTCAGCAATAAGCTGGCTATAGCTTCAGGGTAAAGATGAACCCTAGTAAATTATTCCCAGTCTTTTAGCCCAAATTTGTTTTGTGCAAGTATCCAGGAAACCCCTGAGCCTTGAATTTGCACTAGACTAGTTCCAGATTGATGAGGTTGTGCAGGTGCTTGGCAGAAACATCCATATATCTCTGGAATAAGATTCTATCCAAATACATAGAGAAAACCAGCAGAAACAACAGAAAGCAGACACATACACACTCTCTGTATTAGAATTATTGACACTGAAACAACTGTGCTTACAATATTTAAAGAAATAAAAGACAAGCTTAAAAACAATTGCAGGGAACAGAAAACTATAAAGTGCATATCTGATTTTTTTAAAGTAGAACTTCTGAAACTGAGTGATACAGTAACCCAAATTAAAAATTCAGTGGATGACTTCTACATGTCTAAAGAGAGAATTAATGAATTGGAAGATAGTATTCCTAATGCAACAGGGACATTAAAAAAGAGGATAATGCAGCAGAGACCATAAGAGGCATAGGAAGTAGAGTGAGAAATTAAAGATTTGGTGTTTGCACTTAACCTGGTTCCACCACTTTCTAGCTGCATGACCTCAGACAGATTGCTTAGCTCCTTTCTGTCTCATTTTCCTCATCTATAAAATGTTGTAATAATGGAACCTACCTTACATGTCTGTTACAAGGATAAGATAGTTCAGTTTGTAAAGTGCTTTGTGAGTATTGAATAGTTAAAATCATTTTAAATGGAGTTCCAGACAAAGATGGAAGAGGATGAGGTAAATGTGACATTGTGTGTCAACTATACTCACATTAAAAAAAGAGGTACATTTAATATTTGAAGGAATAATGGCTGAGAGTTTTCATGAATTGATGAAAGATACCAGTTTACATATTCAAGAAGTCCAGTGATTAATGAGCAAGATAATTAAAAGAAAATTCACACCTATATTCTGATAAAACTGCAGAAAACCAAAGGAAAGGGAAATCTTTAGAGTAATCAGAAGGAAAAGGAAACATTACCTTCAAAGAGCTATAGATAGTCTGAGCGTTGATTTCTCAGTAAGAATGAAAGCCAGAAGGTTCTGGAATGATATTTAAAAACACTGAACGAAAAAAGGAATGCCAGCCTAGAATAATTTACCCTGAAAAGATATCTTTCAAGAGGAAACATAAAATATTTTCAGACAAATGAAAAAAAACTGAATTTGTCACTAGCACACTTACACTAAAGGAGAAGTACTTCAGACAGAAAAAAAAAAATTATCTCAGAGGAAACATTGGAGTTTTAAAAGAATGAAGAGAGAAGAAAATGGTAAATGTGTGGATAATTCTATGAACAGTGAATATATAAAACAATTTTAAGATCTTGGGAGGATTTTAAAAATAAATGACATTAAAAAATATAACAATAACATTTAAGCTGTAAGATAAACACTATTGTTTTCAATTACGTATGAAATCTTATACTGACCAGAGCAAGGGTAATGATTACTTTTAGACTTAAAGACAAATATAAATTTAACTTCTAAGATAACTACTAAAAGCATAGAAACAAAGTATTAATGCCGTAATGGAGAGGAAAAATGGAATAAATTAATGTAAATGGAATAAGAAAAAAGGAAGCAGAATATATGGGATATAAAGGAAGCACAAGATAATAAGTTAGAATTTCACTCAATTACATTAAATATGAATGGACTAAATGTTCTAATTAAAAGGCAAAGATTATCCTAAAGGGTTTTTTGTCTTTTTAATTACAGCTATATGTTGTTTGCAGAAAGAACACCTAATACATAAGAATACAACTTTAGTGTGAAGATGAAAATAAAACTCAAGGTTGGCAGAAGTATTCTAGGCCAGTACTAAGCTAAAGAAAATTTGCATAGCTAAATAATACCAGAGATATTACACAAGACAAATAACATTACTAAAGATAAAGTCATTTTACATATATGAGGCAGAAATAGAATTTCAAAGAGAAATTTAAAATTTTCTATCATGCTGGGATATTTTTTAAAGACTTTTTATTTATTTGAGAGGGAGCACATGTGCAAGAGTTGGGGGGAAGGCCAGAGGGAGAGAATCTCAAGCAGACTCCCCACTGAGCATGGAGCCTGATGCAGGGCTCAGTCTCTGAGATTATGACCTGAGCTGAAATCAAGAGTCAGACGCTTAACCAACTGAGCCACCCAGGTGCTCCTGGGATATTTTTAACACCCATCTCTCAATACCTGATATGACAAGCTGACCAAAAAATCAAGAGATAGAGAAGATGTGAACTGATTAAAAATTCTGACCTAGACACATTTAGAACACAACACACACTAACACCAAATGAGTAGTCTTTCAAATACACAGAAAATGTTAATTAAAAATTAACTTTACATTTGGTTGAAAGTTTCAGTAACTTTCAGAAGAATGAAATCGTACAGAGTATATTCTTTATCTACAATGCAGTAAAGTATAAATTAATTTCCAAGGATAACTAGGAAATACTGTGTGGTTGTAATTTCTAAGATCCAATAACAATAGGCTAACAAAGCTCACACCTTACATATTGGCCAAGTTCTAAACTACTGTATCACCAAATTTTACCTTGCATCCCACATCATACCCTGTTCCTAATCATCTCTGTTCTTTATCCTGTGATCAGTTATACATGTTACTTACATTTATCTTTGATCCTCTTTCTCCTGTATTGACCTTGATTTTCTCTCTCAATAGTAACACAGTCTCACCTTGAATACATTTCCTTCTGGCCATTTCAGATGAAAAATCCCATGAAACCCAGACCAGCTACTTCAGATACTGACTCAAGCCCACACCCTGTAGGAACAGTATTCCAGGTAGTTTTATCCTAGTCCTGTAAACAGGAGAGAAATACCATTTCTGCCAGGCTAGGAGCACGAAAGAACATTCCATCTTTGAGCTATTTTGACCATTGAAAAGCTGCTTAAGTTCTCTTGAACTGAATTTTTTCACTCTGTGTATTGGTTCTAATTTGAGTTGTTGGTCTGTAGTACAGAACAGATTGAACTCTTTGACTATAGCCTCCAAATCTTTGAGGGTGGTAATCATGCCCTACCTGAGTCAGACCTTCTGCAGCCCAACCACTTACGTCTTTCAACTGATTTTAATAACACATTTCTATCTCCTTTACTATCCATCGCTCACAATAATATAGAACAAGGGGAGCAGAAAAGATAACATAAGGATCAGCCCATCAACCCTAGCAACCCACGAATAGGAATTCCACAGAGAAAGAACAGGAAATGAAGGAGGGAAGGTATTTCACAGATAAGGAAAGAAAAAAATATTCATGTCAAAAGGGTCCACAGATTAGCATGAGTAAAAAATGGCCCCCATGAGACCCGAATAACTATCAAGGAAAAAAAGCAGGTCACAGCCATAGAATGACACTAACACTAGCATCAGACTTTTTGTTTTCAAGATGGTTGTTACAAGACAGCAAAACAAAGCCCTTATTGTTCTGAGGAGAATCACTTTGAAGCTAGGCTCCTTTAGCCAAATTCTTAATCAAATGTAAAGACAAAGTTATCTTCTGAAGGGTGAAGATTTAGAAAAATGATTTTTCCTACCCTTTATTGAAGGTGTTCACCATCACAGTAACAGTGGAGACCAAGAAAGAGGAAGATAGGTATTTTGAGAAATTGTGATATTAATCTGAAAACGAATGCAAAGAAAGCATTGAAAGAAATAGGCAGTTAATTGTTGAGCTCCAAGAAAAATATCTTCAAGAAGATAGGAATTCCACATGATGAACATGAGTAATAAACTGGAAAATATTAGCTAACGTGGCAAAGAAGAAATTTATCTCACCACAAGAAAAAAATAAATGCAATAAAATTCTAAGAAAAAATATTTGTCTATTGGAGGAATGCAAGAAAGCAGAATCTATCTGAAATATCAAGAGCCTCCCATGAGGGGCACAGTGGTCATGTTACTGTCACTACACAGAAGTAATCCAGTGCTGGTGGCCTCGCAGACTCTTGAGTGAATAATATTTACATTGTCACAGTAAGCGCTATCTACTGACTTTCAAGTTGTAGAATAAACATAGCAAAGTGCCGAAGTTATAATTAGGTTTTACCAAAGCAAATGTAGATATTATCTGTATTTACAATGCTAAAGTAAAAGTTGAGCTAATGTAAGGCGGGAGGGGGAGGATAAAGGTAGAAATATTATTAGTGTCCTTATCTTACAGAGTATACAAGAGAAACGTGAAGCTGTTGGTACAAAAAATATATATTTAAGTATTATTTGAAGCTACAAAGACACTGCATAGAACTAATGATAATGTTATTACTGCCAAAACTTCCAGACAGAGAGGAAGAGTGAGAGAAGTGAGCAGCTTGTCTGTCATCACAAAGAATGAAAAATATCCAAACCCCGTGGTTCCAGATACGCTTAGTAGATAATCTCTGAAGTTGATACATCAGTAAATACGAGCGTAAGCATATTACTTGGCAGTGTGGAGGTAACCACCAGAAGAACTACCAACAGGAAGCTGATCTGATGCCTGAATCCAGATTGTGTCTGTAATGTCATACTTCCCTGGCTCCGTCACTGCACCTATCTTAGAGTCACAGGGGTCACCGTGCCCTGGGTGTTTCATTTTTTAACCACGCAGCGTAATATGTAAAGCTGCACCGTTCTAAGACTTTCCTTTTCTGTGTTATCTAGGTACAAAAGAAGCCAGACAAAATTAAGGAGGATATCCTTACTGATAAGGACGAAAAGAAAAAAGGAATGTGGGATTCCATCAAAAGGTAATTACCAGTGAATTTTTTTAACCTATAAGCATAGATCCATCAGGAATCTTGTATGTGGCAGGCTTGCAGATGGTACACATCCAAGTAAAGCATTGGTCCTCTCTCGTGGGATGAGATTGATACATAAATTGTTAATAAAACAGAATAGGAAACCGGAGCTGTGGGGCAGCTGAGAGTAAGGTGCTCTGCAAACCCTGAGAGCAAAAGGCTGTATCTAGTGAGGAGGAACCTGTGACAAGATTCCTTGGAGAAGTGTGTGGTTAAGAGGGGCTCCGAAGGAGGGATAAGATCTCAGAACTGGAGATGGGAGTGAAAGTGTGAAGTCAAAAAGATTAAGTATGTTCACAGGAACAGAAAGTAGCCCTGCTTAGCGGAGACCCTGGACATTGAATATAATAGGGAATCTATAAATTAGGTTGGGGCCTGTATTAATCAAAGCAGGACTGATTGGCTCACGTGTGTTGAGTCCAGGAGCAGAGCTGGCTTTGGGCATTCAGGTGTTGTGGTCCAGAAACTCTTCCTCCATGTCTCAGTTCTAGTCCCTGGCCTCCTTCATTTTGAGATGAAGGTGTAGAAGAAGTAGTTTGCCATCTCTAGTGGGAAGAGATTGCTTCTTTCCATAAAGTCCCAGGGCTGACTCATTGGTCCACTTGTTAGCCGTTTGTCCCAAATGGGAGTCACTGTAACTCTGACCATGCCTGGGTCATATATGCCTACCTCTGGAGCCAGTGAGACGGCCTATCCCACCTAGATCTCACAGAATGAAAATGGAGAATGCCAAATACTAGGTTCTTGTTACTAGAAGTATAAAGGATGTTAGGTGAGGAAAAACAAAAGCTGTCTGCTATAGATCCACATCGTAGAGAACTCTGAAAGTCCATCTCAGAGGTCTGGGCTTTATTTGAGTTATGATGGAGAACCAGTGATAATCTTAATCGAAGGTAAGAAATAGAAACTTGAGGCCAGATAGATCCAACAACCTAGGCGGATTTTATTTTGCCAATCCGAAGCACTCCCATCATTTGGGATTGTGCACAGTTTATGCCTCTTTTTCTGTAGTTGACTTCTTGTTTGGTAAGAATGGTGTTCTTTTTCCTTTACGTGCATTGAACTGTTACTGATTGACAAGGGCTCAAACCCTCTCGTTTTGAGATCATTTGGAGAGTAGTATGTTTGACAGGATAATGAAGCAGAATGTGGGCATTTTAAAGGTATTTGTCCATTGGCTTCCATTAAAACCAGAAGGTGGAGACAAGAATGAATACAGGTGACCGTCAAACTGTAGCACAGCCCCTTGCTGTTCAGAAAGTACCAGAAGCAAATACTGCTGTGTTGGGAAAGGGGAAGTAGCACGTTTGGGACGGTAACTCCTCCAGACACATAAATACTGTGTATAATATAATGCTTTCACTTTTTTATCTTAAGTTTAATCATAACTTGGGAGTATCAACTGTATTTTTCTTATTTGGGAGATTACAATAAGAAAAGATTTGAAAAATACTGTCATAAAGATTCCTGTTTGGCAAAATAGATCTCTAGTGATTATAGTTTATTCTTTTCCAAATTTTAGTCGTTCTAAATATCTGCGCATATAAAAATAAAAATTTAATTAAATAAAATTTTTACCTAGGAAGAAAAAAATTATACATTATAAATACCCCAAATGAAAGATCCAGTCATTTTGTGTATGAGATGGGGCTTATTTTGAGAGGCTTTCCTAATTTTATTGCGTATTAAATTTAGTATTTAGGTATGTAAAGTTTACAAATCCATATTAAGAAGCTGTCAATACTCTCTTATTCAAGTTTCACAAGAAGGTTGCATAAAGAAAAAGACAAAAAGGAAGCAGATGTTCTAAACATATTTTCAGTTGCTTCTGGCCATTTATATGAACGCTTTTTAAGGTAGGTATATTTTTTATCTAATGCTTTGAAAAGTAGTACATGGTTCAAAAAGAATTTCAGGAGTTCAGAAGAACGAAAGAGCGTGCAGTGAAGTAATCCACCTGTTTTCTTATTACCCAGTCTCCTTCCAACAGGAAACCAGTATTTTCATAGCTTGCCAAAGACATACGAAGATAAGCAAATATATTTTCTTCATTTTTAACTTTTTACTTAAGTAGTAACAACGTTTGTTATTCTACACCTTGCTTTTTTCTTTCTTTTTTAAAGATTATTAATTAATTAATTTGAGAGAGAGAGAGTGAGCAAGCCTGAGCAAGTAGGGGGAGGAGTAGAGGGGGAGGGAGAGACTCTCAAGCAGACTCCCCGCTGAGCACGGAGCTTGATCTCACAACCCTGAGATTACCTAAAATTATGAGAACAGTATATATATATATATATATATATATATATATATATATATATATATTTTTTTTAAGATTTTATTTATTTGTCAGAGAGAGAAAGAGTGCACACACAAGCAGGGGGAGCAGCAGGCAGAGCAGGCAGAGGGAGAAGTCCCCGCTGAGCAAGGAGTCCTATGCGGGACTCGATCCCAGGACACTGGGATCATGACCTGAGCTGAAGGCAGCGGCTTAACCGACTGAGTCACCCAGGCCCCTATATATATATATATGTGTGTGTGTGTGTGTGTGTGTATATATATGTGTGTGTATGTATATATATTTATATTTATATACATATAAATATATATATATTTTTAAGATTTTATTCATTTAGATTTATATTTATATACATATATTTATATTGTATGTATACATTTATATACATATATATATATATTTTTTAAAGATTTTATTCATTCATTTAGAGAGCATGAGCAAGGGAGGGGCAGAGGGAAAGGGAAAGAGAGAATCTCAAACAGGCTCCACATGGGGCATGGAGCCCAGTGTGGGGCTTGATCCCGTGACCCCAAAATCATGACCTGCACTGAAATCAAGAGTTGGATGCTTAACTGACTGAGCCACCCAGGTGCCCCAAGAAGTATATTTTTAAAATACAGTTAAATTCCATGAGTTTGACTGATTTGGAATATTGGTGTTCTCTATGGCTAGGAAATGAACATACGTTGTAACAATATGATATGTGAGAGAAAGTATATGTAGTAAATTTCCCTTTTCTAGTGAGGAAATACCTTATTTTATAAAAAAGACGGGTGGGGTAAGAGGAGGAAAGCTTAATTCCTAACTACAAAGGGCTATTTTTTTAACCTTTTATATGGAAGGATATCAGAAAATTCCTCAAAACTATTTGAATATGTCTTGGTATTTTAATATGGAAATTTAGATACATCTGTATCTTCCCTGGTCAGAGATCTAGCATAGCAAGACAAATGGTCTGTCCAGTGAACTTACTAACAGAGATTATTCAACTCCTGCAGTTTTGTACACCTGGTATTAATGACACAGTAATAGAGTAGAGATGAGAAGGTAGTTCAACTAAACAAGGCTATTTCAGAGTCAACTGGAAAAAACGAAAAGCAATTGATTTATTCTATGTGGGGTGTGTGTGTGTGTGTGTGTGTGTGTGTGTATCCTTATACATTACATCCTTGATGAGGAACCATAATTTGTGAAGGTACTTCAGTCTGTTTCTCCATAATTCAGAGTGAAAGATTAATATCTTTAAGTAATTGTGTGTGTGTGTGTGTGTGTGTGTGTGTGTAATAATTAAAAGCCTTAGGAAAAACAGTGAACTCCTATTGATATTAACTTATTGGGTTTAACATTCCTATTTTATACAGAATTATGATGCTTTCTGTTTTACGTAACACCAAAACACCTGTGAAATTCTGGTTTCTAAAAAATTATCTCTCACCAACATTTAAAGTAAGTACGTTAATCTTTTTATTATAGAATAGTTTAATGTTTGAAGAGTAAATTCTTTATATCGTAAGTTCACATAATTTCAGAATGAGTCTTTTGAAATGACTACTTTTAATCAATTTTAAAACTTTGGTATTCACTGTTTTATCTGAAGAAAAATCCTGTGCTGTTTTTATTTAAAGAAGTGTTTAAAAGGACAGAAGGGGATGGCTTATTTTTAACTAAATTCAAAATCAGAAAGATTAGTGGTTTTTCATGGTAATGAATATAATTAAATAAAATTTGGCAATGAAAGACATGTACAGATTGTCAATAAAAAGAATTGAATTGTCCTAATTTTACAAAGATAGGCTGGGACAGTAGTAACAGAGAATATGAAAACTGCACCGTAGGAAATAGCTGGATAGTTCTGAGAACAAAAAGGCTCTTCTGTCTCGGTGCAGCACGCTGTTGCTGTGGGGCTGGTTTGGGTACTATATGCAAAATGGCGCCTTGCGTCTGGAGACGTGTTCAGATGGTCAACCGCTCTTACCCTTTACTCAGCCTCACGCCCCTGCCACAAAGTGTACCCTGTGTCTCCCTATTCTCACGACAGATTCTCCAGATTTCATATAAGTTAGGGTCTCATTCAGTAGGAGTTCAAAGGCTTTCTCCTCCTCTGATCCAAAACCAGGGATAAAAGCAGAAATGAGCATGGCCAGCCATGTTTGTATTCCTGTTGCCAGCACGTTGCTGAGAGCTTTTCCTATGTAGTTGCTCTTCGTAAAGGTCTATTCCCGGAAAACCAAGACTCAGAAATTATATAACCTCCCAGCCTATACAGCTGGGAGGTATCCAAGCCCACCCTCGGGTTCAGAGGTTAACTAGAAGAACTCGAAGAACTAAGAAGAGCCATTATCCTGCCAGTTAGGGTTTAGCACAGCAATACCTTACAGCTGATACCTTGTGGCTCAGAGCCCCAGCTGTACGTCCCACTGTTAGCTTAGACTCTTTGGTGTGGCCCAAGGCAGGACAGTGCAAGGGCAGAGGTTACCTCCCAGGAGCCCTGGGCAAAGGGCCCAACCTTTCTTGGAGCAAGATTTGTCCTTTAAAGCCCAGGCCTGAGATCAAACAGCTACTTAGGAACATAGCTACTTAGGAACATGACCCCAAGCATTCTGCCCTCGGAGCCCAGGTGCTTAACCCTACGTCACAGCCTCTCCTGCCACCACCACCAAGAGTGACACCTCACGTGCTCATTTAGGAGCAGATAAACAACTGAAAAAGAACCCATAAATATAAACAAGAAGTCATACTAGTTTGTTACCAAGTTTTTGATGTTATCCTATTAGGCGACCACTGCACATGGGGATTAATTCTACATAAACTGAGATAGCTCCGTCCGAAGATTCTCTCAGCAGGCATGAGCCTGTTCCGTAGAAATATATGCCGTGTCTGCATATGTTCTTCCTCTACCATGTGGCCAGAAGTAATAGCATATCTGAAATAATAATTTCCTTCTTTGGGGAATTTCATTCTTTTCCCTCAAAATGCTTATCTTTTTGAAACTTTTCAGTAAAGTACAATGTGTACAAATTGTAAGTGTGCAGCTTTGATGAATTTTTACGAAGTTAAAACACCTGTGTAGCCAGTCAGACACAGAAATTACTAGTACCCTAGATCCTTACCTTCCAGTTTTCAAAACCTACCTTCAAATCCTTGCTGACTTATACCTACTTAGGGAATAATCCTTTCCTGACCACACAATCTGAAGTTATAGTCCCTTCTGATTTTCACTCTGCTTCCCTCCCCTTTTTACTTTCCCCTAGCACTGTGTTCTACAGGTGACTCAACTGTTTCATTCATTTTCTACTTAATTATGGCCTTATGAGGGCCATAATTTGTGTCTGTTTTGTTCACTTCTGTATCCCTAGGTCCTAAAAAAGTACCTGACACCTAGTGCGTGCTCAGTGAAAATGTTAGTGCATATTTGCTGATTAGACAGCTTTTCTACTTTCTCCTAACACTTTTTTTTTAAATTTTGAAATCAAAACAATGATTCTCAGCAACTGTTCTAGCCATAATTGCAGCATTTCAATTCACAGATAAAACCAGAGCTTACAATAAGGAACGTAATTTAAATCTACACTGATCTTACAAAAGCAGGAAGAAAATTAAAATAGGTGTAAAACCAGCAACAAGCTCCAAATGAGAACTGAGGAGGAAAAAGCAAATTCTGTTTGCTAACCTGTCTTCCCTCCCCCCGACCTTGACCACACTCCCTCTCAGTTTGGGGCTCATGAGCCAAACTTAGCCAACAGTGTGTTAATGAAATACTGCCCTCAACAGGGTAAGATACTCGAAGTCTGTAAGACTCTTGAGTCCAAGGGGCACCTGGGTGGCTCAGTGGGTTAAGGCCTCTGCCTTCAGCTCAGGTCATGATACCGGAGTCCTGGGATCGAGCCCCACATTGGGCTCTGCTCTGCAGGGAGCCTGCTTCCCCCCCTCTCTCTGCCTGCCTCTCTGCCTACTTGTGATATCTGTCAAAAAAAATTATTTAAAAAAAAAAAAAAGACTCTGAATCCAATACCAAAACATCCAGAACCACAATGACTATCCTGGATTTTTAATTCTTGAATTAAATAGTCATAAATTGGGGCACCTAGGTGGCTCAGTGGGTTAGGCCTCTGCCTTCGGCGCAGGTCATGATCTCAGGGTTCTGGGATCAAGTCCTGCATCGGGCTCTCTGCTCAGCAGGGAGCCTGCTTCCCTTCTCTCTCTGCCTGCCTGTCTCTCTGCCTACTTGTGATCTCTCTCTCTCTCTCTCTCTGTCAATAAATAAATAAAATCTTTAAAAAAAAAAATAAAATAAATGAATAGTCATAAATCTCAAACATGAAACTCATGTAGAAAACCCAATTTATCAATTTACAGCTCATTTTGTGGTTTTTTCCCTCCCTCTTCCTGTTGTCTCTGGGCAGCCAGCATGTTGACACACCCATGCACCGTGTGACGCATCGGTGTTCCCAGATCCCAGACGCTTTTCCTTATAGAGTCAGGCTTTCTCAAGTCAAACGTTGGTAGTAAGAACTAGGGGAGCATTTATCTTATTTAATTAACTTGCTGTTCAATATGGCATACCTATTCCTTAATGTCATTAGATTACTTAGTTTCATGTATGCTTGTATTTTTATATTGGTCAATGTTTTCATGTTCCTCATTAATAGGTGTACGTTGTAGAAGTAGTCTAAACATTTTACCAAGTAGTTTGTAACAATTCATGGTAAACTCTGCTTTTTAAAATGTTAATTTTTTTCTCTACAACAAAAATGATTTTCTCTTCCTTGAGTATATTCTTCGGTTTGTGTTTATGTGTGTGTTTGTAGGAGGTGATTCCTCACATGGCCGAGGAGTATGGCTTCCAGTATGAACTCGTGCAGTACAGGTGGCCCAGCTGGCTCCATCAGCAGACTGAAAAACAGAGGATTATTTGGGGTTACAAAATTCTTTTCCTCGATGTCCTCTTTCCTCTGGCGGTGGACAAAATCATTTTTGTTGATGCTGACCAGGTGATAAGATTAACTCTAGTTTTTGGTAGTACTTAAACTTTTTTTGCACTTCTGTCTGGGTGTAGGGACTCAGTTTATATTGCTGCTGTTCATTATTATCTTTGTTGCTATGCTACGTAAAAATACGTGACATGAATGGGACACATAAAGGAAGTGTCTTAAAAAAAAAAAAGCTGTCAGAATTCCAGGGGAAACTCAAATGTATCTGCAAGAAGTACCATTTACTATCTGGGACCTGGCAATTTTTTCCCTGAAGTAGTAGTTTTTTTTTTAATTTTGGTAATTAAAAAAGTACTGATCCTAGTCACAATAAAAGTAGTTGTCTGAGTTCCTATGAATATGAGCTGATTATTTAAAATGAGCTCTTTCTTCTTGCTAAAAAAAAGTTGGTGATTACAGACAACTCTCATTTCCTTCTAATGGAAAAAAAATATCCCAAATTTGGCTACTAAAAACCATTATAGTACTCAGGTTTCAAAATTTATATATCCAAAAATTGTGACTTTTCACCCTTCCCTCCCTTGCATGTCTTTGTAATCATTAATGGGAAAAAATATTTGAAAAATACACAGAATTTTTAAGTAGAACACTAAAATGTAAAAATTAACATTGTATGAGTTAAGAGTACAAGTTAGTTCAATTTGTATTTAGGACAAAAAGTACATTGTTCAAATCCTATATTAGAATTTGCTTATATTGTCAACTTTTATTACTTTTATAGTATTTTCCAAATTGATCTATATGAATCATTATAATTAAAAAGTAAGAAAACAAGCAAATGTGGTTGATGAACTAAGCACTTCCAAATATACCATTTAACATAAAATATATTTCTTCTACCTTTCCCCAACTTACACAGTGATATTTTCCAGCAGGCTTGAATCTGTTAAAAAATGCACCTGGGTGATACCGTTGGTTGAGCGCTCAACTCTTGGTTTCAGCTCAGGTCATGGTCTCAGGGTCATGGGATCGAGCTCTGCATCAGGCTCAGCACAGAATCTGCTTGGGTTTCTTTCCCTCCCCCTCTCCCTCTCACCCTGCTCCCACTCACGCGCTGTCTCTAAAATAAATAAAATCTTAAAGAAAAAAGGAACTGTTATTTCATTAAAGCCACTAAGGATAATCAAGAGGTTTTTCTTTATCATTCAGACTAATATTTGCCAATATTACAATAATGGAGATTTATCATAAGATGATTTTGAATTACTAATCTATATCTTGATAAACTAAGAGTAATCAAGTAAGTAAGAATACTTGTGAAATATTTAATTTATTTCTAAAGTACATTTTGTTTAAACTATCTTGATTGAAGTGGCATCACAAGGGGCCCCTGGGTGGCTCTGAGCTCAGCTCAGGTCATGATCTCAGGATCCTGGGATCAAGCTCTTTGTCAGTCTCTGCTCTTGGCAGGAAATCTGCTCATCCCTCTCCCTCCCTGCCCCTCCCCTACTCATGCTCTTTGTCAAATTAATAAAATTAAAATGATGTAACAAACTATCCTTATTAATAAATAAGACCACTGTCATATAGACTAAGCATAGACATTTTTGGTTTCTTTTTTTTTTTTAAGATTTTATTTTATTTGAGAGAGAGCACACAAGCAGGGGGAGGGACAGAGGGAGAAGCAGACTCCCCAGTGAGCAGGGAGCCTGACTTCAGGCTCAATCTCGGGACCCCAGGATCATGATCTGAACGGAAGGCAGATGCTTAACCAACTGAGTCACCCAGGCACCCCAGTTTCTTTCACCTGAAAGAACAAGAGAAGAAATAACTTAGTAAACTCCTTGCTGCTTGAAAGAGCTGTGAGAAAAGCACAATTCTCTTTATTTCTACAATCAGGTGATTATTTGAGATTCACATAAAAAGGGCTTATTATAATAACATAATATTATTTTATAATCTTCATCAGAGAAACTATTTTAATTATTTAGATTGTGAGACATGACCTAAAAGAACTCCGAGATTTCGATCTGGGTGGAGCACCTTATGGGTACACTCCATTTTGTGATAGCCGCACTGAAATGGATGGATATCGTTTCTGGAAAAAAGGATACTGGGCATCACATCTCTTAAGAAGGAAATACCATATCAGGTAAGAAAATTTATACTTTTTATAAAGTATAAATTTATACTTTAAATTTATCACAATACTCAGTTTTCTTAGAAATCAGACAACAATGGCAACCTGTTAGTGTTTATGGCATGCCCGTCTCTCTTAAAAGACTTTACATGTACTAACCCATAAAATCTCTATGACAACATTTTGAGATGCCGTCATCCCCATTTAACAGCTGTGGAAACCTGGAAACCACAGCAGGCGGCATTCACGTGACTCTCCCAGGCTTATACCGTTAGTGCTTAGCTGAGCCAGGCATTAAACCCAATTAATAGGACTCAAGCGAGAGGCTCCTAACCACTAAAGATAAACTAGTTGGTTACGTCACAAAATGAGCGTACTGTCTTCAAAGCTGTTGTTTTGGAGAGCCATGACTTTCATGGTGTCTTGGAAAAACTTGAGGCGACTCTACGAGGATATGGATCCTAACAGTGTTATAACGAGCTTCAGACCCATTGGTCCAAACCGTGTTGGACATTGGGAGAAAATTTATGAAAGGTTTCATCATTAGTAGACCCAGGGATATCTAAAAGTCAGTCCCATCCCTGTGGACCATCACTGGGGGAAAGTAAAAGTCTATGAACAACATGGGCCACCAAAGACTCCTCACCTTTGCAGTGCCTTGTATGTGGTGGATCTCAAGAAGTTCAGGAGAATTGCAGCAGGAGACAGGCTCCGGGGCCAGTACCAAGCTCTCAGTCAAGATCCAAATAGTCTTTCAAACCTCGATCAGGTAGGTAGAATGTTCATAGACTCATTTTCTTCTCTTTTTTTCTTTTCTCTTTAAAATTTTATTTTATTTTTTCAGTGTTCCAAGATTCACTTTTTTATGCTCCACACCCAGTGCTCCATGCAATACGTGCCCTACTTAATACCCACCACCAGGCTCACCCAACCCCGCACCCCCCTCCCCTCCAAACCGCTCAGTTTGTTTCTCAGAGTCCACAATCTCTCATGGTTCGTCTCTCCCTCCGATTTCCCTCAACTCACTTCTCCTCTCCATCTCCCAATGTCCTCCATGTTATTCCTTACGCTCCACAAGTAAGTAAAACCATATGATAATTGACTTTCTCTGCTTGACTTATTTCACTCAGCATAATCTCTTCCAGTCCCGTCCACATTGATACAAAAGTTGGGTATTCATCCTTTCTGGTGGCTGAGAAATATTCCATCGTATGTATGGACCATATCTTCATTATCCATTCGTCTATTGAAGGTCATCCTGGCTCTTTCCAGAGTCTGACGATTGTGGACATTGCTGCTATGAACATTGGGGTACATATAGCCCTTCTTTTCACTACATTTGTATCTTTGGGGTAAATACCCAGTAGTGCAATTGCAGAGTCATAGGGTAGCTTTATTTTTAATTGTTTGAGGAATTTCCGCACTGTTTTCCAAAGAGGCCGGCACCGGCTTGCATTCCCGCCAACAGTGTAAGAGGGTTCCCCTTTCTCCATATCCTCTCCAACAATTGTTGTTTCCTATCTTGTTAATCTTTGCCATTCTAACTGGCATAAGGTGGTATCTCAGTGTGGTTTTGTCTTGAATTTCCCTGATAGCTAATGATGTGGAACATTTTTTCATGAGTCTGTTAGCCATTTGTATGTCTTCTTTGGAGAAGTGTTTTTTCACGTCTTCTGCCCATTTCTTGACTGGATTACTTGTTTTTTGGGTGTTGAGTTTGAGGAGTTCTTTATAGATCTTGGATACCACCCCTTAACCTGATATGTCATTTGCAAATATCTTCTCCCATTCCATGGGTTGCCTCTTAGTTTTGTTGACTGTTTCCTTTGCTATGCAAAAGCTTTTTATCTTGATGAAGTCCGAAAAGTTATTTTCGCTTTTGTTTCTTTGCCTTTGGAGATGTGTCTCGAAAGAAGTTGCTGTGGCCAATGTCGAAGAGGTTACTGCCTATGTTCTCCTCTAGGATTTTGATAGATTCCTGCCTCACATTGAGGTCTTTTATCCATTTTGAGCTTATCTATGTGTGTGGTGTAAGAGGTTGGTCTCATAGGCTCATTTTCAGTACATGGATCCAGACCGCTCCAGTTCCCTGCCTGTAAACTTCAAAATCTGACATTTGCATCCTCTTTTTCCCCTTGGTACATTCTGTATCGGATATCTTGACTGTCTCGACTTAACGTAATTTTTTCACTTTCAGCTCAACATTTTCAAAACTAATCATATTTTATCTTCACTTTTCCATCCTTAGGCCTCCTCCTCCCACCACATGCCCTGACTCACCCTCTGTACCTTTTTCTTACTCCCTTCCATCATCAGTGAAACGTGTCTCCGTCTCTGTCTTCCGTCTCCGTCTCTGATCTTTAAGACAAACTCCCTTCATCCTGTGTCCCACCTGGCTACTGCCTTACATTTTGTTTTTCCTAACAGATAAGCATCTTTTTTTCTCAATATCTGACTAATTTCCAGAGTCACTTAACCTAATGATTGGACCCAAAACCTCCCAGAATTAAGGGGATAACAAGCACAGCTTCCCCAAGAGCGTCACTGGGAGCGAGGATAAGCATGATTACTTCTACTTTGCCCCTTGGACCCATTCTTCCAGGTGGTGACACAGCACCATATGATGGTTGGTGATTTAGAACATATGCTGCACCCCACTCTTGCAGCGTCTTGTCTCCAAGGTAGCACCTCCTGTGCCTTCAGTAAATCATTTATTGCTCTGTCAGGCCAGCAGCTTCTGGGTGGTGGAGTATGCGGCCGGACCATGGGATCTCCTGGTCATGTGCCCTCTGCCAGGCTTCCTTTCCTTGCTCTAAAGTGGGTCTGTTGGTCTAATGCAATATTAAATGGAATCCTCCCTCAGTGGATAGCTCTGTAAGCCCTTGGATAATGCTGCTAAGTCTCTGCGAGCAGGAAAGACAAACCCGTATACAGAATATGTATATATTTCAGTTCAGAAGAATCTGTGGTCCCTGGTTGGTTAGGAAGAGTCCAGTCTGGTCGGCTACTTAAAAGACTTCACAGAGTAGTGGTCTCTCCTCCCAGATGGGGAAGGGAACCCTCCCCTTTGCCTCTAACAAAGAGTTTTATAAATTTTTTAAAGTTAGCTAACCGTACAGGGAGGGGCTTACTCTTTAACATTAGGCTTATACTTACATTGGGCGGTTCATTTTTCCATTGTCTTGGGGTTGTGGGATTACCCACAGAGAACAATTTTAAAAATGTCCAGCCTTTGTGGGTTTTACTGCCAGCAAGTGGGGTCTGGTAGTCTTCCATGAGTTGGATCTTGTGATTCTTTTTATGATGGGCTTTTTCTTTTTGAATAAATAAAAATAAATAAAAGACACAAACTACCAAAATGCACTTAAAATGAAATAGTTTGAGTAGTCCTATGTCAATGGAGGAAATTGAGTTTAGTTTAAATCTCCATGCCCAGATAGCTTCATTAGGGAATTCTACCAAACGTTAAAGAAAGAAACAATACCAATTCTACTCATTCTATGAAGCCATCATTAATGACTTTGACATTAAGACCATACAAAGACATTACAAGAAAGGAAAAATACAGCACAACATCCCACATGAACAGGTGTATACATCCTTAATAAAAATCTCAGGAAATCAAATCCAGCATATATAATAAAGACCCTATGTCATAATTAAATGGACTTTATCCCTGGGTTCATTCCATTTTAGAATACCAGTCAGTGTAATTCACTAATTAGCAGACCAAAAAAAGAAGAACCACATGATCAGCTTGATACAAAAGAGCATTTGATATATTCCAGTATCCATTCCTAATAAAAACTCTCAGCAACCTAGCACAAGAAGGGAACTTCCTCAGCCTGGTAAAGGACACCTATGAGGGGCACCTGGGTGGCTCAGTCAGTTGAGTGTCTGACTCTTGGTTTTGGCTCAGGTCATGATCTCACAGTCATAGGTTTGAGCCCCCATTGGGCTCTGCGCTCAGTGCAGAATCTGCTTCAGATTCTCTCTCCCTCTCCCTCTGCTTTTCCCCCCATCTTGTGCTCTCTCTCTCTAAAATGAATAAATAAAATCTTAAAAAAAAAAAAGACACCTACGAAAAACCTATAGCTAACATCGTACTTAATGGCGAAATACTGAATACTCTCCCCTTAAGATCAGGTACAAAGCAAAAACATCGACTCATCATTTCCATTCAGCATTGCAGTGGAGGTACTAGATAGTACAACAGGCAAGAAAAATAAAAGGCATTGAATTGGCAAGGAATAAGTAACTTTTTTTTCAGACAATAGAATCATTTATGTAGAATATCCTCTCTAATCTACTATAAAGCTATGTAGAACTAATAAGTATATTTAGTAATACTGCATATGTAAGACGAATATATGAAAGTCAATTCTGTATTTCTATTTACTAGCAACAGTTGGAAATGGAAGCTAAAAAGATGATACTCTTTCTAATAGCATTTAAAAAATTAAGTTCATATAGAAATGCAGTAGACCCAAAATAGCCAAAACAGCTTTGAAGAAGAACAGAGTTTGAAGACTTATTTTGCCTGATTTCAAGATTTAATATAAAGATACTGTAATCCAAATGGTGTGATTTGGTGTAAAGACAGGTAATTAAATCCATAAGTAGGACTAGAGATTCCAGAAATAACCCATTCATTTGAATAATTGACTTTTGACAAAGGTGTGAAGGCAGTGCAGTGGAAAAAGGACTGCCTTCTAAAATGACACTGGAAAAATTAGACATCCATATACAAAGCAAAACAAAAACACTCCCATTCATAACACATTTCATGTACAAAAATCAACTCAAAACACATCATAGATCTAAAGATAAAATGTAAAACTATAAAACTTTTAGAAGATAGAAAATTGTTTATGCACATGTTTTTAGACCTGTTAAAAGTGTGACTCACATTAGAAAATAATTGACAAATATATAAAAGAACTCTCAAAACTCATTAATAAGAAAGGAAACAATCTCATTTTTAAAAAATCAGAAACAAAAATGGACCCTCAACTCTGTGGTCAACTAATCTTAGACAAATCAGGAAAAAATATCCAATGGAAAAAAGTCTCTTCAATAAGTGGTGTTGGGAAAATTGGATAGCCACATGTAGAAGAGTGAAGCTGGGCCATTCTCTTACACCATACACAAAGATAAACTCTAAATGGATGAAAGACCTCAATGTGAAACAGGAATCCATCAAAATCCTAGAGGAGAACACCAGAGGCAACCTCCTTGACATTGGCCACAGAGACTTCTTTCAAGACAGGTCTCTAAAGACAAGGGAAACAAAAGCAAAAATGAACTTTTCGGACTTCATCAAGATAAAAAGCTTTTGCACAGCAAAGGAAACAGTCAACAAAACTAAGAGGCAACCCATGGAATGGGAGAAGATATTTGCAAATGACATATCAGGTAAAGGGCTAGTATCCAAGATCTTTTAAGAACTTCTCAAACTCAACACCCAAAAAACAAATAATCCAGTCAAGAAATGGGCAGAAGACGTGAAAAGACACGTCTCCAAAGAAGACATACAAATGCCAACAGACACATGAAAAAATGATCCACATCATTAGCTATCAGGGAAATTCAAATCAAAACCACAATGAGATACCACCTTATACCAGTTAGGGTGACAAAAATTAACAAGACAGGAAACAAGTGTTGGAGAGGATGTGGAGAAAGGGGAACCCTCTTACACTGTTGGTGGAAATGCAAGCTGGTGCAGCCACTCTGGAAAACAGTATGGAGTTTCCTCAAAAAATTAAAACTAGAACTACCCTACGACCCAGCAATTGCACTACTAGGTATTTACCCCAACGATACAGGCTTAATGAAAAGGAGGGGGACCTGCACCCCAGTGTTCATAGCAGCAATGTCCACAGTAACCAAACTATGAAAGGAGGTGAGATGCCCTTCAACAGATGAATGGATAAAGAAGATGTGGTCCATATATATTACTCAGCCATCAGAAAGCATGCATACCCACCATTTCCATCAACATGGATGGAACTGGAGGGAATTATGCTAATAAGTCAAGCAGAGAAGGACAATTATCATATGGTTTCACTCATGTGGAAAATAAGGAATAGCACGGAGGACCACTGGGGAAGGGAGGGGAAAACTGAATGGGAAGAAATCAAAGAGGGAGACAAACCATGAAAGACTCTGGACTCCAGGAAGCAAACTGAGGGTTACAGAAGGGAGGGGATGGAGGATGGAGTAACCGAATGATGGGAGTTTAGGAGGACACATGACGTTATGAGCACTGGGTGTTATATGCAACTAATGATTCGTTGAACACTGCATCAAAAACTAATGATGTGTTATATGTTGGATAATTGAACATAATAAAAAAATTAAAAAGCCAATCTTTAAAAAATAAAGTATTTTAAAAATAAAAATTTAAAAAATTTTAAAATATCAGATTTTAACAGACACTTCAGCAAAGATGATGATCAAGTGGCAATAAGTCCATGGAAAGATGCTGAAGATGATTAGTCATTAGGGAAATGAGAATTCAAACTACAATGAATAATTCCACACACTATTAAAATGGTTGATATTAAAAAGACCACACTAAGTGTTGACAAGGGTGCATACATTGCTGATGAGCAGGTAAAAATGCTGTAACCCTGTTGGTGGGAATGCAAGCTGGTACAGCCACTTTGGAAAACAGTGTGGAGGTTCCTCAAAAAATTCAAAATAGAGCTGCCCTCTGACCTGGCAATGGCACTACAGGTTATTTACCCCAAAGATACAGGAGTAGTGAAAAGAAGGGCCACATGCTCCGCAATGCTCATAGCAGCAATCTCCACAATAGCCAAACTGTGGAAAGAGCCAAGATGCCCTTCAATAGATGAATGGATAACAAAGATACGGTCCATATATACAATGGAGTATTACTCTGCCGTCAAAAAGGATGAATACCCAACTTCTGCATCAGCATAGATGGCACTGGAGGAGATTATGCTGAGTGAGATAAGTCAAGCAGAGAAGGACAATTATATGGTTTCACTTATATGTGGGACATAAGGAATAGCATGGAGGACATTAGGAGAAGGAAGGGAAAAATGAAGGGGGTGGGGACAAACCACGAGAGACTATGGACTCTGAGAAACAAACAGGGTTTTTGGAGGGTGGGGGTTGGGGGAATGGGTTGGCCCAGTGATAGGTATTAAGGAGTGTACGTAATGCATGGAGCACTGGGTGTTACATGCAAACAATGAATCATGGAACACAACATCAAAAACTGTACAGTGACTAACATAATAAAATAAAAAATGCTGTAGACATTTTGAAAAACAGTTTGGCAGTTTCTTATGAATTTGAATTTACTCCTACCTTATGACCAGTCAGTCTACTTCAAGGGAAATAAAAGTATAAGTCTAGGGGCACCTGGGTGGCTCAGTGGGTTAAAGCCTCTGCCTTCAGCTCAGGTCATGATCCCAGGGTCCTGGGATCAAGCCCCGCATCGGGCTCTCTGCTCTGTGGGGAGCCTGCTTCCCCCTCTCTCTCTGCCTGCCTCTGCCTACTTGTGATCTCTCTGCCAAATTTACATAAATAAATAAATCTTTTTAAAAAGTACATGTCTATATAGAGACTTGTGCATCAATAGATGTAGCAGCTTTATTTGGAAAGTCCAAATCCTACAACCACCCCGTATTCATTATCTATCGCTCCCTAACAACTTACCAGAAAACATAGCCGCTTGCAATAACAAATAGTTTCAGTGGGCCAGGACTCTGGGCCTGACGTAGCTGAGCATTCTGCTCCACAGTCGCTCACGAGGCTGAAATCATCATGACCCCAGGGATGGCCATCTCCTCTGAAGACCTGACTGGGCTCAGGCACGCACGGGCTTGTAGGCAGGACTGTGAGGTCTTTGTCACTTATGAGGTTCATTTGCCTTGTAAACTTTCTTTAACCCAGGTCTCAGCAGTCTTTGCTTAGAAAGCTTGGAGCATTATTTCCTAACAGGGAAAGAAAGGGTCCCCTCCAAATCTAAAGGGCATGGTGGCAGCACGTTGACAGCAATGGCAAGAGCGGGCCCAGTGCGGGTGACCAGTGCGCTGGTTCAGGACGGGTGGAGGCGGTGCGGCTGTCCATCTGGGGGCATGTGGGGTGGTGGATGTTTGGGCTCCCCACTGCATCCCTGATGTCAGGGGTGATGTCCAGGACTGCTTTGGGCACAGTTCTAGCCCCCGGGTTCATCATCACACAAGATGATTGGGTCATAGTAAGTATGTTAGTAGCTTAAAAATCAATATCTTAGGTCTGTGAATGTTTTTTTGAACTTGTTTTTAATCTAATTGGCATTATCAAGCTCATTCCCTCTGCCTAATTTCTGTACCTTGTTTAAATCATGTTTCTATAGGATCTTCCCAATAATATGATTTACCAAGTCGCCATTAAGTCTCTTCCTCAAGACTGGCTGTGGTGTGAAACGTGGTGTGACGACGACTCCAAGCAGAGAGCCAAAACCATTGATCTGGTGAGTGTGTGCGTGATCGTCTGTGTACAAGCACACGTGAATGTGTTCAAGGAGAATAGTTTCTCTTTTACAGCCGGGATGGCACCCCCATGGCACCCTGCTGTTTCGTCTATCATGTACTGTGGTGTTCACTTAGGTTGGCCAAGTACAGAGCTGTGTCAGGGGGCCTCCGGGACCACTCCCAGGGTTGAGGAATCACTAAAAGGACTCCCAGGACTCAGAATATCACCCTGTTCATGGCAGGGTGTCATGCCATGTACCCACAGGGAAGAGGTGTGGGGGGCAAAGTTCAGAGCAAGCCAGGGGCACGCGTCCAAGAGCCCTCTTCCTGGGCAGTCACGCGGGACCAGCTCAACCCCTGAAGCTGTGAGGAATTCCACAGCGCTGGTGAGGTGGTGTGTCCCAGGGCAGCTCGTCAGGAACCCAGTGTGCAGGATTCTTACGGGGGTCCGCTCACGAGCACTCCCCCTGCCTGTCGCATACCGGGCACTTAATACGGAAATACACTAAAAATTCCCAACATCCAAAAGGAAAGCAGGTTCAGTATAAAGCATGGGTTGGCACGGTTCGGGCACTGTGTACTAGTCTTACCAGGAATGGTGGCAACACTCCCGAAACCCGAGATCCCAGATGCCAGCCAAGGGCCATCCATGCAAGCAGGCCGTGGGAAGGACGGCGATCTCGGGCTTGCTGCATTACTCTCTTGGGCACTTTTCAGGGGCGTCTGAAAGGAGGGCCAGGAGCTGCCTGAAGTGCTCATGGATGAACTTTCATCTTAATGTATAACCAGTTTGGTTCTCCTGCCAGTATTTTTCCCAAATGAAGACTACCAAAATAATTCTGTGTCTACTAAATTATCCTTTACATGTCTGCTTTTCTTCCTTTTGAGAAATTTATTTTCATTTTGATTTTAAGCAGATCCTATGCTACACAGTGTAACTCTCCTAGATGTGAAATATTTGAAACTAATTTATTGTCCAGCTGTCTCGAACTCACATTCCAATACTTTATTATCTTTAATAGTTATGAGATATTGACATTCTTTTTCTTTAGAAAGAAAAAGAATAGTTTTTGTGCTAATTTAAGTTTTAAATAATTGTTTACAAGTTCTTCAGTAAAAAATAAGCTGCCAAAATATTAGCATTCATACAGTTTTGAACAAAAGACAGGACAATAAAATAGACATTTTTCTAGGTATGCATAGAAATGTATAGAAAAAAACATAGCAGGCCAGTATGTCAGGTTGCAATCAAAGGTGATAGAATGTGGCAGGAATGAGTAAGATGGCATTGTTAAGAAGAAAGTAGGGAATTTTCTAAAGAGAGGTCAAGAACATTACTGAACGAAACTCCTAAGAGATTGTTAAGGTTTTGCTGGGACATAAAAAGTGGTGACTCGTACATTGGTGACAGAGGGTCTCCTGGGGGGTCTCTAGTACTTAGGTTAGCATGAGCTAACTATAACAAACCCTTAATTTCAGTGGTTTCTCCCTCACCTGAGTACAGATCCATATGAGTATTCTGTCCGTGAGTAGCTTCCCTATGATTCAGGGACCACCCTCCGTCCACTTGGGGCTCCTTCATCCTCTGAGGTCCTGTCATCTCTGTATCCATCTGGGGCTGATCTGTCCAGGATGGCGGCCACATGCCACATGTGACCCCTGAGCGCTTAAAATGTTGCTAGTCTGAACTGAGATGGGCTGTAAAGTGTAAGATAGATTTTCAAGACTCGGTACAATAATAAGGTAAAATAAGGTTAGTAATCTTATTACTAACTTTTATACTTATTACATATTGACTGATAATTTGGACATAGTTGGTTAAGTAAAATACAGTATTAAAATTGATTGCACCTGTTCTTTTTGTACTTTTATATGTCGCTCCTAGAAAATTTAAGATGACATATGTAGTTTCTGTTGTGTAGTGTTGATCTGGAGGGGAGGGAAGAAGTGGCAGGAATGCTTCCTGACCCCCAAAAGCCATGGCCCCCTTGGGTGGGCATTGGTCGTGTGGCCACATGTAGATGTAAGGGGGCTGAGAAATGGCGTTCCCAACGGGCAGCTACTGCCTAGGGATGGGTCTACATAGAGAAAAGGTGGCGTAAATTTGGGTGGACAGCTAGCCATCCCTCCCACAGAAACACTTCAAAATGAGAGAACATGCTAATTCGGGCCAGCTCCTTGGGGAAAAAGTTAAGGGAGTGCAGAAAAACCCCAAGGAAATGGCCTAATGAAGAGAAGAAAGCATGATTAATGGCATTGAAGGTGAGGAGAGCATTTGTGAATGTCATAATACTCTGCGCCGTTTCAGTCAGGGTTCTCAACCTGGGCGTTACTGACATTTAGGACCGAGTGATCCGTAACTGTGGGGACCTTCCTGCACTCTGTGGGATGTTTCGCACGTCCCTGGCCTTACCCACTAGATGGCAGTAGCACCCCACCCCCGGGCCTGACACCCAAAATGTGTCCAGACCTTGTCAGAGCTCCTCTGAGGGGCAGAATAGCCCTATTTAAGCACCACTGATACAGATTATAGGGGGAAAATACCGTAGCACAAAATATTAAGGAAAACAGTATTTTTAACAGTTTCTGACACAACTAAAATGAAAGAAAATAGTTCGATTATCTTCACTTTATAGAATGTATTGTCTGTAAGGTTAATTTCTGCGAAGAAAATCCTCTTTTCCCACTTACTTCAGGAGTATATCACTAGAAAAAAAGCCACAGTGGAATGAACTGAAAATATCTGGTGAGGAAAGGATCAAGACACTAGGCTCGTGGCTCATAACCAGTAGCTTTCGCACGGGAATTAAGGAGGAAGCAAGTTGAGGCAGCTACAAGGGAATGTCGTGCAGAGCGGCTTCCAGGTGCGGCCTCTGTGAATGCCTTGTAGGGAGCAAGCGGGAGGCTTGTGGAGCTGCGGGGCGTTTGTCCTCCCGCCACCGCCCTTCGTGTCTCTGTCAGTGGCGTCTCCATTCCTCACATGGTCCAGCCGCGCACGCTGGGGGCCCCTGTGGCCTCTCTGCTCACACCTCCCGTGCAGCCCATCGGCAGGCCTCGTCCTCCGCACTGTCACCTACGTCCACAGTCAGATCCTTCTCCTACGAGACTTTTGCCTTTTAACCTTTTAATTTCCCGAGGAGCTCCATGCTAGGACCAGTTGCTCGCTGAGTAGTTTAACTGGGTCCTGTGTCAGGGGAACCTCGGAGACTGTCTTCCTCCTCTGTGTGGAGCACTAGACACGCCCCCTACACACACACACACACACACACTGTATGGGTCTCACCAGACAACCCCCCTACACACACACACACACAGACACACCCCCCACACACACACACACACTGTATGGGTCTCGCCACTAGTGAGTGTGCGGTTGGAACCTGACTGCGGAGCCGCGCCCACTGGTTTTCCACTGTGTCAGGTAAACTAGTTAATATTTCTAGACATGAGATTTATAAACTACTCTGAATTTCACACCTGTCAATATTTTGACAAATGAGTTCCAGTTACCTGATTTTCTTTTTCCAGTTAACTGACTTTAAATATCATCACAGTTGCTAAATAGAATGAGGCGTAAGAAGTGGCATGGTCGTTTTTGCTCAAGAAACTCATGGGATTTCTAAAGGCTAACCAATACTTTTGTCTGTGGAAAACGGAAAGCATATAAACCAGACATTATTCCAAAGAAAAGATAAGAAAATATTTGTTAATGTAGTCTATGTTCTTTTACAGAATGGTCACGGAATTAGATCTTTTGTCAAAACAGTTCGCAGAATTGTTTGACAAACTACTTGTTAACCATCAGAATGTTTAGGGCGCCTGAGTGGCTCGGTCGTTAAGCATCTGCCTGTGGCTCAGGTCATGATCCTGGGGTCCTGGGATGGAGCCCCACATCGGGCTCCCCGCTCGGCAGGGAACCTGCTTCTCCCTCTCCCACTCCCCCTGCTTGTGTTCCCTCTCTCACTGTGTCTCTCTGTCAAATAAATAAAATCTTCAAAAAAAAAAAATCAGTATTTTTTAAAACAATTTTTGTTTAAATTTCTGATGGAGGGACACCTAGGTGGCTCAGTTGGTTAAGCATATGCCTTTGGCTTGGGTTATGATCCCAGCGTCCTGGGCTCAGGTCCCTCATCTGGCTTCTCCCTCTGCCTGCTTCTCCCCCTGGTTGTGCTTTCTCTCACTCTCTCTCTCTCTCTCTCTCTGACAAAAAAATAAGTAAAATCTTTAAAAAATAAAAAATTTCTGATTGAGGTGTTTGCATTAAACACTTATTGCTCCCATAAAGTATGATTCGTCATTTCACTTGATCCTTTCCCTATTCAACTAACTTATGAACTTTAAATATTTAGTACTTAGGACTCAGCTTTTTACAAAATGCATTTTTGTTTGCTCTAGTGACTTAGTAATGTCCTCAAGCATTTCCTTTATGTTTCCTGAACAATGGTCAGTCCTTCCTTCCTCCCTCCCTTCCTTCTTTCCTTAGTTGAAGTATAACTAACATACGAGGGCAATAGTTTTTCGTTAACAAAACTTTATTTAAATTTTCAGTGCAATAATCCCAAAACAAAAGAACCCAAGCTACAAGCTGCTGCCAGGATTGTCCCAGAATGGGTGGAGTATGACACCGAGATCCGACGACTGTTAGATCACCTGGAAAACAAGAAGAAAAATGCAAGTAAGTCACCCTTCTGCGGTGGTGTCGGAACCACGCATTGCATTAACTGAGAGTATAATAGATTACAAACTCATTTCTTGATGAATTTATTAAAGGATGAGATCAGAATTTCCTTAAGAAATTTCCTTTTTATGTGGACTAAGCTCACAAATTAAAGACGTGGGCAGAGACTCTCTTCCCCGTGGAGAGAACTTCATTCCATGTCACCGCAGAGCCCAGTGCTGCGGCATCAGCCTCCTGACACAGCAGTAAAAAATCGAAGTAGAAAAAATGCTTGTCTTTAACATTACACCGAATTTCCCAAATGGGAAAATTCAAGCCCTGAGTTTAAGAAAAGACTTACATAGTAACTAGAAATATTACCTCCTATCTCTTAAATTAATCTCCTACAGAATAGGGATTTCCCGTGGGCTCCTGGTTCGAGCAGCCTTAGTCAGGGCTGCAGCGTGACTAGGATTCCATGTGCTTCCATTTCCAAGATTAAACTGTGGTTACCTGGGCATTTCATCACTCTGCATAAACCTTCAACAAATTAGTGTTGAATATTCCTTTAAAGCCGATATAAACTTCTTGATTGCCTCATAATTCTCTTTCCTCATCAGTGCCTAGTTCTCTGTTTTTCTTTACTCTTTTTTAAAAATAGCACTGAGCTCCAGTCCGTGTTAGCGACTTTTCACAGGTTATATTAATCCTCAATAATAATTCTTTCCAGTGGTTCAGAATAAAATTCTTAATTTTATTAAGCTTTATTTTTCAAGACATTCAAACGTTAAATACAAACATAAAAATGTTGTATGTAAACTTTCTCACATAAGCATGAAGTTGTGTTCATCTTGACTTTCTGTATTCCTTAACAAAACCAGTGTGGTTATTTTCTGAGAAGTTCAGTATTTAAAACACACTCATGTATTTTTAATTAATAAATTAAATAATTTTTTAAAAGATTTTGTTTATTTATTTGACAGATCACAAGTAGGCAGAGAGGCAGGCAGAGAGAGAGAGGAGGAGGAAGCAGGCTCCCTGCCAAGCAGAGAGCCTGATGCAGGACTTGATCCCAGGACCCTGAGATTATGACCTGAGCCAAAGGCAGAGGCTTAACCCACTGAGCCACCCAGGCACCCCAGTAAATTAAATAATTAAGTCACCATTTCAATGCAGAAGAAGATTCTGTCAGTGTTGTGATATAACTGTTTCAAAGAGAAAGATAAGACAGAGAAGGAGGGGGGAGAAAGGAAAAAAGGAAAAGGAAGAAAGGGAATTTTACATAATTACTTAAAAAATTTTTAATGCACAGAACATGAGATGAAATGTTTCTCTTTCAAATTGGAAAAAGTTAAAGGGTTAATAATATCCAGTGTTAGCAAGGATATTGACAAGTGAGCACTCTCATATACAGTAGCTGTATAAATTAAGGAAATATTACCATATGTATAAAAATTTAAAATATGTGTGCCCGTTGATCCAGCAATTCCCTTTAACACATTTACATTATAAGAGAAAAATGACGGGACGCCTGGGTGGCTCAGTCGGTTAGGCCGACTCTCTGATTTCAGCTCAGGTCTTGATCTCAGGGCTATGGGATCAAGCCCCCCATTGGGCTCGATGCTCAGTAGGGAGTCACCTTGAGATTCTCTTTCCTCCTCTCTCTCTGCCCCTCCCTCCCCACAGAGACACACATTCTCTCTCTCTCTGTCAAATAAATAATCTTTTAAAAAATAAATAATTTAAAAAAGAAATATATGTATACATATGATTATTATACTATTGTTTTTAATGAGATAGAAATAATTTCTCCATTGGGGCACCTGAGTGGCTCAGTTGGTTAAGCTTCCAACTCTTGATCTACTCAGCTCAGGTCTTGATCTCAAGGTCATGAGTTCAATCCCTGCACTGGGCTCCATGCTGGGCATGACCTACTTTTAAAAAAGAAATAATTTATCCATTAAGAGACTATTGATTATAAAAACATTATTATACACAAACAGTGAAATATAGTGTAGCCTTTCAAGAGAATTGAGATAAATATATTTTGCTGACAGCATATTTTAAGTTAAAAACATAAAGTAATATTTGTAATATGATTGACTCCGTCTTAAAGAAAAATGTCATGTTTGTGTTTACGTATGTATTTATATATAATAATAAGAGAAGTTTAAAGAAGTTTTATGAAAGATTATTGCATTTACTTAATTTTCAATTACAAATGTAAGATATGTTATAAACAGTAAAACAATATGGAAGTATATAGTATAAAGTTGGAAGGCCTCTTTTACTCAGACACAAAGGGGCAGTCATTTTTAAGGCTATGGTATACCTTTCGTAACTCCTGGATTTCTCATTGCAGCTGTATTAGTTTTCTAGGGACCACAGCCTAAGTAGCTTAAACAAAAGAAATTTTTTGTCTCACAGTTCTGGCAGCTTGAAGTCCAAGATCCAGGTGTCATTAGGGTTGGTTCCTTTTGAGGGCAGTGGGGGAGGATCTATCCCAGGCCCTCTTCCCAACTTGTAGGTGGCCGTTCTCTCTCTGGCTCCCTTTACCTTGTCTTCTCTCTCCATATATCTGTGTGCAGATGTCCTCACCCAACAAGGACACCGGTCATGTTGGATTAGGGTGTTACCCTAATGGCGTCATTTTAACTTCATTACCTCTGTAAAGACTCTATTTCCAAATAAGGTCACTTTCTGAAGTTCTGCAAATTAGAATTCCACCATATAAATTTTGGAGGGAAACAGTTCAATCCATAACATGAATGGAGTTAAGGATATTGTCGTATGCTTAAGGGCCATTTGTCATTTGTTTTGTTTTCCGTTTATTCTTGTCCTTTTGTTCATTTTTTCCTAGAGGATTGTTGTCCAACACTGGAAAGAAATTAATGATCTTTATTCCAGAGATTTGTGTTGCCACCTTTATTGTAAACTAAATCCCAGTATTATTTATGTCTCATGTGGCACATTTTTTATCCTGTTCCATTGATCTCTGACTGTACATGTGCCTCTTTCACACTCCTTTAATTATTGAACATTTGTAGCATGTTTTAATATTGAGTAGGACTTATCTCCCTTCATTGCTAATTTGTTTTTGTTGTTTTCCTGGTACTCCTGTTCATTTTTCCATACAAGCTTTAGAATCATCTTATCTAGGCTGAAATTTTTCAGGTTTTTTGCGGGGAGGGTAGGGGTTGGAGGAAGATTACGTTAAATTTGTTAATTAGGTTAGGAAGTACTGACATCTTCATGAAAACTGTTCTTCCTGTCTAAGAGCATGTTGTATCTTTCTATATGTTCAGGTTCATTTTATGTTTGTCAAGAATCAGAACATTTTAGTCATCTAAGTTTTATATGTTATCTTTTTAAGCTCATTCCTAGACATTTCATCTTTATGTTAGTATTATGAATGGGATTTTCTCTTACAATGTTTCTTCTTACTGGTGGTTACTTGTACACAGAAAAACTATTGTTTTTTGTGTATGAATTTGTATTTCTGTGATCATACTGGGTTTTCATTTATAGTAATACTTAAATTGATTCTCTTGATTTTTCCCCCCAAAGATTATTTGCAAACAAAAATGATTTTTCCTCTTCCTTTCTAATGTTATACCTCATATTGCTTTTTCTCATCTAATTGCTTTGGTTGATATCTCTAACAGGATGTTAACAATAGTAGTGCACTAGGCCTCTTTCTCACTTTGCCTGGCCAACCTTCTGTGTTTCCCTATTAAGTAGGATAATCACTTTGGACTATGAAAATTTATCACGTGGAGGAAATAGCCATTGATTCCTATTTCAATGAATTTTTTTTATCAATAATGAGTTGCATTTAGCACTGCATATTAACTAACTAGAATTTGGAAAGAGAAAAGAGAATGGGTTCCTTCGATCGACTGCCTCCTCAAGAGCAATGGAGGTGACTGTCTGTTTTTTTATATTTGATTTATTAATATGACAAATTTTATTAATGTATTTCCTGATATTGACTCATCCCTGTGCTCCAGGTTTAAACTCAGCTTGGTCATGACCTATTATTCTTTATTTTTCCTTTTTTAAAGTTGAGATATAATTGACAGATACAACTTTATATTAGTTTCGGGTGTATAACATGACTTATTACTCATATGTATTGCAAATGCTTCTTCTGCATCCATTGAGATGATCATATTTTTATCCTTTCATTTTGTTGATGTCGTTTATCATGTTGATTGATTTGTGGATATCGAGCCATCCTTGCATCTCTAGAAAAACCCCACTTGATCATGGTGTGTGATCTTTTTAACGTATTGTTGAATTTGGTTTGCTAATATTTTGTTGAGGATTTTTACATCTTTGCTTATCAAGAATATTGGTCTGTAATTTTCTTCTCTTGTAGTGTCCTTTTCTGGTTTGGGGGTCAAGTTAATGCCGGTCTTATAAAGTGAGTTCAGATGTGTTCCTTCCTTGTCTATTGTTTGGAAAAGTTTAAGAAGGATTGGTATTAATTATTCCTTAAATGTTTGGTAGGATTCACCAGTGAAGCCATCTGGTCCTGGACTTTTGTGTCTCAGGAGGTTTTGATTACTGGTTCAGTCTCCTTGCTAGTAATTGGTTTGTTTAGGTATTCTATTCCTTCATGAATCACTATATTCATGATAAGTTGAATGTTTTTAGGAATTTATTCATTTCTTCTAGGTTGTCCCAGTTTCTTGGTATATCATTGTTCATAATAGTCTTTTATGATCCTTTGTATTTCTGTAGTTATATTTTCTTTTTATATTTCCTACTTTTCCCCTCTGTTCAGGGAATTTTTTTTTTTTTTACTTCTATTGATTTTTTTTTTAAGAGGGCAATCGCACCTTAATTTTTGACAGATCTTTTTCTCTCCTTGTTACTTTTGAATTTCAGTTTCTTGTTTCATGGTTTCATTGAATTTCATTTTCAGAATAATCTGGAAAATATTAGAATTATCGTAAGTACCTCTTTGGTTCTCTTTCTTATCTTCTTTCTTTTGGGTATGGTGTTTGTTTATCTTGGGCCTTTTTTCTTTTGCTATTGGTCTTCCTCAAATGTGTGGAGATCCTTGGCTATTTTTATATTTTTAAGAGTAAAAGATTAGATTGATCAATACAGAGAGCTGGCAAGGGTCTTCTCTGTGTAAAAATGTCTGTTTTTCCAGTAGGCTTCTTCCCTGAGTGGGAGGGTTGATCAGTAGCTCTGAGTACATTAGCATGTGCAGAATTGACAGATTTCTCTCTGGACATACGGGCATGGAACAGATAAAGGTCATGCTACACACACCAGCCTGGACAAAAGCCAAAATGATGGCATTTTATTCAAGAGCATTGACTCTCATCTGAAAATCAGTCTGTCTCTCAGTCGCTCTCTCAGTAGGTTGTTGAATTTTTCTTCCAAAAGTCATTTTCTACTTTTTGTCTAGTAATAAACAGCCTGACCAATTCCCCGTGAAATGCAGGGGACAGAATGAGAGTGGGAGGCTGAGAGGCACAGATTCTCCTGACAGTGTTTCAGTTACTGCTTCACATTCTCACTCACGCGCCACCAGTGTTTGCTGTCAGGAGGTTCTCTTCAGTTGGAAAAATCACCTCCTCTTCCCTGCCATGTGGTCGTGTATCAGCTTTATGTTCTGTCTTCCATTTTTAGAAATTCATTCATAATTCTGCTCCAGTGATGTCTCCTAACCACTTCCCCCATTCTCATTATTGTTGCTCCCTTTTGTATTTCTTTATTATCTCTCAAGTGGAATTTAGTCAAAAGAGAAACATAGTCTAACATCTCAAACTGTGGAATAATAGGATGCATGTAAATTGTACTTTCATTCATTTCTGCCTGAAAATGTCACTTTAAATATCAGTGTTTTAAAATCAGTTCGTGTGTGACACCTCAGTGATGCAGAAGACACCCTTTTGGTCTCCAAGAGTCTTCGCTAGGACTGATCCTCTCACGGCCGGCCGTGTCAGCATCTGTCAGTGTTGGAGCGCTCCGCCTCTGCCACCTCCAAGGAGGACCACATGTGGCTTCTGCTCTCTGCTGTTCCGTTATGTTAACAGTAGGCTCTTGGTACACGCTGAGTAAACGATCAGGAGTTTTCAGGGCTTCCATGGCCAGGCAGTGTGCTAGGTTTCAGAGAAAACAGAGATCAAAAAAGATGTGGTCCTTGCCCTACTAGACTCATGAGAACCCCCTTCTAGGTGATAAAATGTTAAGCGTTTGTGATACAATATAGTAAGTGCTGTCATGTACTTAGAACTGATCTCATTTCCCATAAGCAAATAGGTACCAAACAAACGAAAGGATCCTCAGTCAGCAGCTGTGCTTTTTCTGTATCTCTTACTTTGGTGAGAGTTAGCTAATAAGTGAATTTGATATTCAAGATTTCAGTAACAAGTACATTTTCCTCCTCTACAGTTTTGACGCACGATGAGCTCTAGCGCTGGCTTCCAGGAGAAAGACAGAATGAGAAGAAATCTGCCACCTGCTGGGGAAGTGTGGAACTACTGCTAAGACTTTTGGAAATTTCATTAAAGATCAGTGACATATTCTTCAATTTAACTAATATTAATTATTTAAAAATACATGTACTTAATGTATTGAATAAGTTTAAGTTATATAAAAAATGACCATCGAGTATTTAAAACTAGATTTTTTTTTCTTTATTGCTTGAAACACTGGGTTTTCACCCATTAAAGTGGTACTTTGCCAGATCGCCCAGTAGAACATAAGCGGACTAGCTGGTCTTCACGGGGACGTAGCAAACCAACTCCGTCTGTGCTTTCCCTCTTCGTGCATTCATATTTCTTCAATTGCAAAACACACTTAAAATTAGAGAAACCTCTTGTGGTTTTTTCTTCTGAGAAAGGAAGAGGACCCATGGTTACCTCTGAATAATAAAAAAAAATTAAGCCCATTTATAACTTACTTTAAAACGAAAGAAGTGTGGTACTATACTATAATCCTGTATTCATCTTAAACGATACGATACAGTTCTATGCTGTATTTGTATTTTCTTAGTTTCTAATCTTTGAGAAAATTACATTCATGGGCTTACGAGGTATGTATGCTTTTAAAGGAGGAGTATAAAAAGAAGCATCAAGTAGTCAATTTTATAGAAACTAAGAAGATGAAGTTTGTCTTCCTGCCGTGTATTAATAATAGATGCATAGAAACAGTCAGTGCA
This sequence comes from Martes martes, assembly GCF_963455335.1. Lineage (NCBI taxonomy): Eukaryota > Metazoa > Chordata > Mammalia > Carnivora > Mustelidae > Martes > Martes martes. The sequence continues at coordinate 14,350,565 of NC_137890.1, forward strand.
CAAAAACTATCCGCCTATTCTAGGAGATCTGGATCTTGGGAATGGAAGAGACCTCGGTGTCATTTGAACCCCGTCCCCTGAAAAAGCTGATTCGACAGGGTTGGGCTGAGCATGGGCGATCGTGGTGTGAGGGGCTCTCCCTGGGATCCGCTGCCGAGTGTGGTGTGGTGTGGGAAATAACCTCCGTGTCCCGGAGGTTAGCCCCAGCCACCGAGGCAGGCCCCCTCCCAGGCCCCGTCCAGTGGAGCCTGGGACACCCGGGAGCCCGGCCAGGCCACGGGGAGCCGTCTGCCTCGGGAGACGGGCGGGTCCCTCTGAGCTGCACAGCGAGCCAGCGCTGCCTACTGAGTGTCCCCTCTCGTTCTTTGAGCTCTCCTGAGCGGGTCTAACCCTCCTCCGTTCGGCGGCAGCGCGGCCCGCAGAGTATTTGAAAATAGCCGCCCCGTTCCCGGCTGCTTCCTTCATTCCTAATTGGAAGTCACAAGAGCTCTCCCTCTCCTGGTCACCCTCCCTTTGTCACTTGTGCCCACCTGTCTGTGATAAAATGGAGTGTTCCAGGTGTGGCCTCCCCTGCGGAACCCGAGGGTTCCCGTGAGCTCCAGGGACCCCGAGGGAGGCTGTGGAAGGCTGCAGCGGAGACGCGGCCTGGGCTGGCCGGCGCCACGGGGCCGCCGGACTCACACAACCCCGCGCTTGCTGAGGTCAGCGGCTCTTCTCGCGGAGCCCAGCTAACCGAGGTGCGCTCTGGGGTCCAGGGCAGAATCCCCGCCTGATGGTAAGATGGCGCTTTGCTTTCCTTTATTGTCAGCTGAGTTTCCCTTCCACGAGACTCTGGTGGGGAGAAGGACGGGCTAGACAAAGGCGCCTGGTCCCCATGCCCGTGACTGCCATCTCCGGCGCGCCAGACTCCGTATTTCACGGAGCATAAGCTAAAACGGCAGAATGCTGGAAACGGTCTTGATGCCTCCCTTCAGGTTTGTATGTCGTGATTCGAAGGGCACAGTGTCCGTGCCTCATTTCCGGATGAGAGAGCTTGTGGCTAAAAATCCAGATCGGGGGGGCGCCCGGCTTGCCGTCCGTAGAGCCTGTGACTCTTGGTCTCAGGGTTGAGTTCCAGACCTGTGTTGGGTGTGGAGCCCACTTAAAAAGAATAAATGTTTAAAGTTCTAAAAATCATTTATTAATAAGATGCTTCTGTACGGGGAGATTCTTTTATAAAATGGCTCACTTTTAAATTTGTATGCTAAGTGCACACAGACTGCTGTGCGATACAAAAGTCCGCCCTTGTCAGGGACCCAGGATGCGCACTGCAGCCCTCACAGAGAAAGCCACCAGCTGCACTGAGCGGAAGTGCTCAGACGTAGCCCCGGGGCGTCTGTGGCCCTCCTGGATCAGGTGCAGGCCCCCTAGCATGCGCTCACGAAACTCAAATCCTGAGAGAAAAACAAAACACTTTCCGTGAGAAGTTATAATCCACTTAGCTCTCCCTGTCCTTAAAGGAAATGGTCAACAGTTGATTCAAGAAGTAGGAGACTTTGAGCTTATCATGGAAAGACCTGTAAGCTTTAGGCATCGAGTAAACCCAAACTACGAGACTGAAGACCATCCAGTCTTTGTACCACTCAGAAGCTTATGTTCAAAAGGTTAGATTTTAAAAGTAACCATCCTTTGGCTCCCGGTATCCAGTTCAGAGGACAGTGGAGCTGAGAGAGAGAGAGAGAGAGAGAGAGAAAACCTCCGGAAAACACATGGGCCATCTCAGCCGGGAGTGACCGATAAAATCAGGCTTTTCTTTAATGGGAGAAATGTGGTCTGACCCAAGTGGGAGCGAGCTCCTGACTCCGGGCCCCTGGGAAGCGGCCCGCCCGCTGCCCCTGCCCCTGCCCCTGCCCCTGCCCCTGCCCCTGCCCCAGAAGGGGCTTTTGTAGGTAGACGCCGAGTCAGTATCCTTCAGTGACTAAAGTGTGGCTAAGACCATTTTCTTCTTTGCTGCTGTATCTCAGAAGTTAGTGACATTTAGGGGGCAGCGGAAGAAAATTAATGACATTTAACTTTCCGCTGGAACAAGTAGGACTATTCACCAAAGGACCCGACGGGTCTCAGCTCCAGGGATGAAAGGTGCCGAGGAGTCGGGCTCAGTATCACGAAGTGTAAGCTACTGTCCACCCCCTGTCCGCCTGCTTCTCTCACTTGACTTGGAAGAATTGAGGCAGTCCATTCACTTCGAAAGAGCCAGTGAGTTTGTTAAAATCTTACTTTCGGTGGCAGCGAGGGAGGGGTGGCAGGAAGACCCAAGACCCTGAGGGCCCGGACTCCGCTTAGAGGCAACCGTGTGGCCCAGCGGTGCGTGGTCGTGGTACGGGCCAGGCTGCCACTGCCCGGCAGTCTGGAGGGTTCCTGGAAATGGGAAAGCGGCTCCCGGCTTGCAGCGGGTTATAAAGCTCAGATCAGCAAACGTAAACTGTTCGCTGGGACATTCCAGAGTGGAACCTCATAACTTAAAAGGTCCTGTTAATAACGTTGTCCAAAGATTCCAGATTTGGGAAATAATGTTCCCTACAGTTCTTAATTACTTGAATTTTAAAAGCTTCTTTGATCTCGTGGACACGCCCAAATGTATCAGGCTTGTTTCCTACCTGCTATGATTTCACTTTAAAATGTTTAAAATAAAAAAGTTTTTAATTAGAATTGGGGGAATAAAAATTAACTCAAATTTTAAAAGGCTGGTTCAAAACGAAAACATTTGAAAGACAAAGATCTACCTCACGTTTAATTTAAAACTGGGGGAGAAGGCGGAGAAGGAGTAACAGGGCACCACCCCTGCTGAGGAAGGTGACTTGTGAGGTTAGCGCTGGAGAAGCTCGTGTGGGGGAGCGGGCGCCTTCCCACCCGGCAGTCGTTAAGGCCCCCCCGGCAGAGCCTTTCTTTTGTCTTCCCTCAGTCCGCGGCTGCCAGCAAATGTTTGTTTCTAAAAGGCTTCATCCGAGGAAGGCCGAAATAGAAGCCTCCGGAACCTGGACCAATCCAGTGACTATTTAAGTACCTACTGTGTGTCCTTTTGAAGTCACCGGACCAGAGTAAGTGGCATTCAGTAAATATCCAAATGAAAATGTTACGAAGAGCAAGTGTCAGGAAGTGACATCGGGGATGAAACTTAGGGAGAAGCACACCAGCCAGGAGGAGGAGGAGGGCTGGGGGTGGCGGGGGAGGCCCAGGGTCACGCAGGGGAGTTTGTAGGCCCCATAAAGGGCTCTGGGGCTCCGGTCCTAAAGCGCGGTGGTGAGCTTTGACCTCCATTGACACTTAATGCAGAAGTGCTCGCTGAGGTCTGTCTGCCTGCACAGTTTCCTGACGGTCCTGTTCATCGTGCCCTACAGCCGTCTGTCGGGCAAGCGCACTCAGACGCCGGGGGTCTGGGACTCATAACCCTGTTCTCCGCTGGGCGGTGGGTCTGCGGGAAATGCTGTCGGCCTGACGTAAAGGCCACGCACCCCCCCCACCTGCCACAGGTCAGCGTAGCAGAGGGCATCCGGGAGGAGGAAGATGTGCTATTTTGTCTGCACCAAAATTGTACAATTTCCACTTTCGTGGGGTCTTAGGGACTTGAGATAAAAGGCATTAAACCACAGGAAACAAAACACTGCCGTAGGTGACAGGGAGAGTTAAAATCCTAAGAAAAACGTCCCATGGTGAGATGTCACTTAGGAGAGCTATCCTTTGCTGTCAAGAGTCCTGAGGATCTGGGAAGAGAAAATAGGTCTGCCCTTCCTCTCCCTTCTGGCAGCCCTCACGCCTGGGGGATTTTCATAGGAATTTGGAAACAGTGCACTTTCTGAGAAGGTTCTAAGTAAGTGTTCTAGTCCTTTAATTTTAGGGTGTGCGGAACACTTGAGAAGAAAGTTGCTTGGGCGTGTAGTTAGAAATCCGGGACGGGGCGCCTGGCTGGCTCAGTCGGTAGAGCATGTGACACTCGATCTCAGGGTTGTGAGTTCAAGCCCCATGTTGGGTGTAGAGATTACTTAAAAAGAAATAAAGAACTCTGATTGAGATGAACAGTATTCCCCTCACCCCCAAGCAAACCTCTTTTAAGACTTTTACAGAAATATACAAATTATGATATAAAACCCAAAGGCTTCAATCAAAGCTAATTTAAATATTAGATTTTAATAGTATTGAAACCAAAGAACTGTCCATTTAAAGTCCTAACTATCCCAGGACCTTGGGGTCAAGAGGTTTTAACCATTTCTTTTCGTGCTCAGACCTTCCTTCAGCTCCACACACAGGAGCCGCCCTCCCGTCACCCCAGCCCTGGACCACATACAAAGCAAAGCTGGAAGGTAGACTTCTCATGAATCGAAAGCAAGAAAATACTGATTTGACCATAAATATTTTTATTAAATGTGAAAATACACAGGCATAAAAATAGTACCCATATTTGCAGACATATCTGAGACCCATTTCAATTAATTTTGTTTCTTTATTAAAACACTAAATTGAGATGGATTAAATTAGTCTTGTCTCATTCAGAACCAGCAAGAGCCTTACAGTAGGAGTAGTAGTTTAACTTCTCAAACACCGCCACGTTTTCTTCCTCCACACTCTGCTTTCCACTGCAGGCAAGAGGCCACCGCAGACCAGTGCAAAACCTGTCACTATACATAAAGCCACGCAGTGGCTAACTGTACTCTTAAATCATTCAGCAAATGAGATCATCCATTTAAAAAAAATCCACCTATTAATATCATTTGCAATTGCAGAACAGACTCTGCTACTAACAAAAGGAATGATCTGATTTAGAATAAGGATATTATTTGCCGACAAATTAGCATTTGCCTTCCTCCTTCCTTTGTAAGTAGGGGGAAGTCCACTACATTCAATTAAGTTGCATGGAGTCCACTAGGTCACAGCACGGTTGGCACTCAGAGCTTTCGCAAGGCCCTCGCCAGCGCCCTGTGCTTAAAGGGAGGCAGCTCCAACCCAGCCCGAGGAAGCGTTTTTAACTTAAGCATCTTACACATTTTTTTCATGGCAAATGTCACAACTTCTGACCGTTTTCATGCCTTTGAAGTGAAATCTTCCATTTTCCACCACGAGTAGGAAATGCTGCCAATTTCAAATTGTAATTCTATTAACTTTTTTCCCACTTGGTTAGTTTCCCCTTTAAAAAAAAAATATATGGGTAGTTTTTACATTCCATTATCAGAGTCCAAAAAAGTTGTTTTCATACTGATTAAAGATACATTTTTAATACTGACCAAAGAGAAAGATGTTTTAAAGTTAGCATAACGTCCCTCCAGTTCACAGTAGTAAACTATTCCAGTTGTTTTCGTTTTCAAGTTTTCATTTATCCATGCCAAAAAGCAGAGTTTCAAAAATGGGCAATAAATTTATTCTCCTTTTAGAACTTTCTCATGTTTTTAGGCTGTTTAATACTTGCTGCTGTGGAAAATATCCACAATGTCCAGACAAGTGATACTCCATTTCAGAAGCTTTCCAAAAAGCAAGGAAGGAGTTTAAGAAAGGAATCTCATACAGCTAAGGCTAGGGACCCCTGTGATTTTACTTTTCCAGAAAGAGCCATTTACCGGGCAGCTGCAGGCCCCAGAAACAAGAGCCAGGAGACTGGCAAGTGGAAGGAACCCCAAAACAAGTCAAATGCCTGTCAGTCCCATGCGGTCCATTATTGGGCGACCTCTCCCAGCAGGCCGGCGGGACAAAGGCCTGGCCCTCTGCACCCGGAGCCTCTCTCAGGGCCCGGGGGGGGGGGGGGGGGTGCAGGGCTGGACTTCCAGGCTGGCACTTGTCCTCAAGTCTCTCTGTGGCGCTGGCACTTGGCACACAGCTCCTCTCTGCACTGAAGACCAGCAAGTAACCGCACACTTCAGTTAACGGTGACTAAACTGAGTCCGCGGTAAATTTCAGGAACGGGAATTACAGGTTTATTACCGGTAGGGACAAAGTCACGCCAGCAGCCGTCTGGGCAGCGCCTGACGGTGAGCGATGGAACCCGCACCCAGGACGCGGCTCCCACCGGCCAGCCCACCACCGGCCAGCCCACCACCGTCCCGACTCCCTCCGGCTCCTTGGGTGACTTCTCATCGTCTTCTCTGAATGGAAAGGCAAGTGATTTCATATTACTGTTCTGATTCTGGGTGAAAATTCTTACTTTAAAAGTAGGTAGAGGCCATTGCTAGACCGCAAAACGGTCACAGTGACATCATGTGCCAAAGGACCAGGCTGGCAAACAACATTGCTGATGTAGTGGAGTCATGAGATTGCTAGGATGAAAGAAACAAAACGAATTTCCCTCAGAGATCCTTTCAGCACTGGCTTGAATTTTGAGACCTTAAAACAAAAGGAAAGCTGCAAACTATTCACTAATTTTCAAAATGCATTAAGTTTATTGGTACGAAACAGACTTCTAAATAGGATGCGGAAAGCACACAGGCGTTTTGCTCAGTTCAACTATGTGACTTTTTTCCCTCCGTTTAGAGAAATCTCTCCACGTATATTTCAGGATGGCTGTGGAAGGAAAGGCTCTGTGCTTGGCTGCTGTGGCCAGGACCCCTCCCGCCACGGAAATTAAAATGCTTGATTTCAGAAAAAACAATATATTAGACCCATACTCATCAAAATGCTCTGAGGCCAAAACAAAAAAACCTTTCCAGAATGAAAGTAGTAATTCTTGACTAAAGTAATTCTCTTAGAGTTTAAATGCAGCATCAGTAGTTCTGTAAATATTTAATGTTCTTAATTAAAGTTAACACTCAGTTTTTAGGGAAAAAAAATTATCCAGTATCCAAAGACTGAATAAGTTCGTCTCTTAAAAGGTAAGAAGGTATCCCCGGAAGAGATGCCTTCTTGATGGTGGAAATGCAGCCAGAGCGGACATTTGTAAACGTGTATTTTTTTTCTAGGGACGACAACCAGAGGCATCGGGGGCGGGTCAAGGGCGGGTTCCCTGTCTAACGCCGGCCTCGGCCTCAGCCCACAGGCGGGGACTACAGTCCGAGAGGGTCGGCCAGGACGGAGGAGAAGCCGCCCCGCCGCCTTTATTAAAAGTGGGGAGCATGGCGTTCTCTCTGCCCACTGGGCAACTTTCCATTTCTAAGGCAGTCCTGTTGCAGGAAATTCTGTGTAACTCACGACTTCAGTTAGAGTATTTCACTCTGCACTCGAAGCCTATTTCGAGTGACACCACTGCTCTCTGATCTGGACCTACGTCATGTCTGACTTCTCTTTTGTTGCACGTTAAACAGAAGGGCCCAGATGTGTTTACGGCTAATTCTACGTCCGCGGTCTTCGTGTTCTCTCGCAGGTGCCCGACACAGAAGACGCGCGGCACGTCCATCCAGAGTCTACACCCGCAGCGCCACTACCACCTGGCAGCAGGTTTCCTCAAAGGCTCCGTCCCTCCTGCTGCGGCAGCCGCGCTCAGGCCGGCGGAGATGGAAATGCGTGTGGCCGCGGCGGCCCCGCCACTTAACAGGGATTTGCGAGACCGCACGACCGGAAGCTAAGCGAAGGCGTCCCTAGGAACGTACAACTCAAGATGCTGGCATTCTCTTCGCGAACCCTAAAACACGAGCTCGGGGCTCCGCACCCACGGCGGCACCGCTGTCCTCTGCCGGGGACTCCCGCGCGGCCCGCGCCGTGGCCCCGCCCCAGGCGCCCCCCCCCCCCCGCAGACCCTTCCAGACCCTCCGCGGTTCACAGGGGCTGCTCTGCCTGACACAGAGCCGGCCTTCGCCTCCCTGCCTCCAAGCACCCACCAGCCTCCGGTCTAAAATGGATAAAACGATCTTTCCTATTAAAACAACTCTTTGGTCATGGACAAATTAAAAGATTTGAATTTTTTTTTTTTCATTAGGATCCTGGAACAAGGTTTCTTTGTGTTTAATCTTTAAAAAAATTAAGGAAGAGGAGCAGAAAAACAGCTGGTTTAATTGAAGTGGAATTTGAATCTGAAAGGTCCGCCTGAGCTGAAGGGATTGAAGCCCTGCCAGGAGTTCCAGCTCCTGTGGAAAGGGTTGCCGCCGCCTCCTTGCTGGCTCTCTGCGTCCAGCGGGTCTTCGCCGTCGTCGAACTTCTTCCTCATTTCTAGGAAAGAAATGCGCGCATCAGAACGCAACTGGGCTGGGGAAGGACTCCCGACTCCTCTCATCACAACAGCCGGGCCTGACACACACATCTGGGCTCTCCCATCCCCAGCCAGCTCCCAGCCTAGAGGAGGCCCAGCCCGCAGAAGGCGCGACGTTCAGGGCCGGCAGCGCCAAGGCCCTGAGATTCGGGCCCCCTGAATCCTCTCGCCTCACAAGCATCTGCCCAAGGAAAATCTTCTCTGGGAAAAAAAAGCACCGCGGAGGAGGAGAGCTCCAGAAGTCCCACGCTTAGGATCAAAGGGCCATGTCCCCATCCCGGCCCCAGCAACGCAGGCCCAACCGCGCCAACCCTCCAAGCGTCTGCCTGGCTTCCTGGGCCTCGGGCTTGGATCCGAGCAGGGGTAGGGTTCCCGGGCACAGGGCTCAGGAGGCCGCCTGCGCGGCAGTCCCCGGCAGTCCCGAGGAAGGTCCCTGATGAGACCGAGACTAAGGCGGACAAGTGGGACAGAGGAACGCTGCGGCGGGGGCGGGAGGGCAGACTACCATCCTCCGAGACCAAGAGAACGAGTTCCTCCTTAAAGCAGGAACAGGGGCTAAGGAAAAGCGACAACACAAAAGAACTCTGTAGCGACTACAAGGGCAGTTCTTGAAGCCTCCGTGACCGTCCGTCCCCCGTGCTCGGTGCGAGCTCAGGGGACAGACGGAGGACGGCGGGGACGCGCCCTGCTGAGCACAAGGACGGAGCCTCCTGCCGGACTCCGAACGTGCGCGTCTGCCTCTCTCGTGGGGTTACACGCGACAGCAGAGGGCCACAGAGCTTCGATTCCAGAGCTCAAGCAGATGTTCAAAAAGATTTGCCAAATGGGCGTCAGATGTGATTTCCTTCTATTTCTGACGAATTTGTCTAGCTCAAGTCCTAGCTCCTGCTGACGCGGAAAGACATAAAAAGGGAGTAGTTATTAGCTTACGTTAAATTCCCTCCGGAAATGTCTAAACATGGCTCAGTATTACCTAACTTCTTTGCCTTCTCTCTCATTTTCCAGGCCCTTTCAGCACACGGGAACAGCCTTTCCAGCAACCAGGAAAGCTAACGGACACCGGACGTGGGGCAAGATGCCCCCGGAACACAGAGGACAGGCAGCCCCCGGGCTGGGGGTACGTTCCAGCCTGGCATCCCGGTTCCCTAGTCAAGCTCCTCCAGGTTCCCGAGGAAGAAGTCATCCTCGGTCTGGGGAAGTGGAGGGAACCTAAAACCTCCCCCTCGCTGAGGTGCTTTCCTGTCACAGGTGGGAGGGCGGAGACTCGGCTCTGCTCCCTTGTGCAGGAAGGGGGGCGTCAAACCGGCCGCCTGCTTCCGCGTCTGCCGCTCCCCCGCCAGCGCGCGGGGCCCACGAGGGCCGGAGTGCGGAGGGGGCGGGCCTGGGGCTGGACTCGGAGCTGCGAGGCGGGGGAGCGCCCGCCCGGCACCCGCGTCTGCCTCCGCCCCAGGTCAGCGAAGGAGCAGAGCTAGTCAGTCACGGACCGCGGACTCGGCGCCTGCAGAGACCAGCCGTACCTGGGTCCGAGAGAACTTCTTTAGCAGCCGCTATGTCGATGAACTTCTTCTCCGCTTTTTTCTTTTCTTCTTCATTCTGGAAGTTATCTGGGTGCCACTGCAGAGCTAATTTTCGGTATGCTTTAATGATTTCTTGCTTTTTGGCGTTTCTGAGCAGTATTAAGATTAACGCTCATTAGTCAAGAAGTGCCACCTCGCCGCCCCCGAAACTCAGACAGTCACGATCCCACGGCAGACCCGCGGCCTGCTCCTCCCGTCCGCGCCAGGGTGGCCACGGCCGCGCACCTAACGTGCGCTTCTGGGGGATCATTAAAGCTGCTTCAGAATCTCAACGGGAAGAAATTACTTTTGATCTTTGCAGTCTCTCTTAAAAAAAAAAAAAAATCACACAGACCCATTTTTAAACTTTCTGAATGTCCAACCTACCTGATAACAATTCCTGGCATTAAGAGCTAACTCTGACTCTGAACCACACTCCTGTTTTGCTTCTGGTTTCCTTCCTTCTGGTCAGACTTTGATTGAAAGACGGATGGTTCCCTTGCTCAGAGAAGGTGGATCTTGTATCATTTAGCTAGCTTTTGTCTCTCTGTGCCTGTAAGTTAATTCTCGAAGTGCCACTTTATTCTTCGGCCTGAAGAAGTTTGCTTTTCCCCCTCCTATCCCACCAAAAGAAAAGCTCCCTCCTCTTCACCCTTCCCAAAAAATCTAGGCTGGGGCCTACTCATGCTACAGTGTCATCCCTCTGTCACTAACTACTAATTCCCCCATCCCTGCAGTCCTAGTCTCTTTAAAGAAATCTACCTGTAACAAAATAGCTCTCTGATGGTGGCAATGTGTAAGATGGTTAGGTTTAATCCAGGACCGAAATTATATAAAGTAAGGAACTCAATCAGAGGAGGAAAAAAGAAAATAATGTAAATTTTAAATAACTCACCTTTTTACTCCCAAGATTTTATAATAATCTCGTTTCTGTGACTGTTTCAGTAGCCTCTGTGCCTTCTCTAGACCTTCCCGAATCTGCTGGTCATTTTCATTGTGCTCCTGTGCAGTTTCGTAATCCTGAATAGCTGTCACGAGGTTTAAGATAACGCTGTTAAAGGAACCGCAACTTATAAACCTCTACGTATCCTGAAAGGCTGATACTCAAGTCACCGTCCCAGCCTCCTCACTCTCGCCATTACTGCTAAGAGCCTAAGAGATGGTGACGATTTTGTTAGGCAACTTATAAAAGGCATAATTAAGGCTGAATTTAGGTAGCTTTTTCCTCCCATTCAATGAAACTCACTGTTGTTTACTCGCCCACCTTCCCTTCCGCACACCTTCATATCCATACTTTACACAAGGCAGCCTTTCCATCACTGTGACTGAACTGATCATTATATAGGAAAATAAGACCGTGGCAAAGGAAATCTGCACCATCAGCTACAGGTCCACAGTTTAGAAGACTCAGAGGCTTAGAAAGGGAGCAAGGAGAACCACCAGCAATCAGAATGTCCAAGTCCTAGGGATTTCAGCAGGAACTATTACAAAGCTGCTGTTTTTAAGCTACTGATCAAAGCAGATGACACTGTCCTGGTGTGGGAAGTCTGATAACAACCCACATCACAGCTTTTGCCTTATTTTAGAATACCTGAATATCTAGAACACAAGGCTTCAGGAGATCTAAGTCACATAGAAAACAGTCAACACAGCAAGCCTGAGACTGTTATCCTTCGACAGGCTCGCTGGCAAGCTTGGTTCTGGCTGGCATCGCAGAAGATGGCCTTCAGGAGCGTTCCCACCGTTGCCTGGTAAGAACGGCTCACCAGGCCTCAATGTCGCTTATGTGAAACGTCGTCTTTCCTTCTGGGAATCTGGCTGCTGGCACGGCAGGAGGTGCCCCGCTGACTGACCGCTCATGAATGTCCCGGGCACGAGCGCTCCAGCGAGCTCCCCCGGCAGACAGCACCTTGCACGTCTGGAGGAATTACAGCTTGTCCTATCATTTCAAAGAGAAAGATTCCTGGAATCCTCTACCTGCTTTTCTCTGCAGTTTGTGCCACGTGTCTTTTCCCTTTCCTGATGTTACTCTGTATCCTTTCAGTAGAATAAATCTCAGCCTGAGTCCAACTGTGTGCTGAGTCCCATGTGTCCTACTAAGTCACCAAATCTGGGAGTGGTCCTGAGAAGCAGACACCTCAAATAAGGGACTGTTAGGTCCAAATTCTAGTTTTTATGTTAGTGCATTTCACTATGGGGAAAAACATCTCTCTGGATAACATGTCTGAGGATTCGTATTGGCCACGGCTCATCCTGGAAGGGATTCAGGGAGGCACATGGTCCTCCTGACCAGCTGCCAGAAGGTCCCTAGCGGCCTCACGCCACGTCACAATGCCTAGTCCTTCCCCTCACGCTATCTCAGCACACAGACATCAGCCATTTTGTTTCCCATCATCACAAGAACAGGGATGAGTACAGGACAATAAGATATTTTGAGAGAGACCACCTTCACATAACTTTTATTACACTGTATTATAATTACTCTAGTACTATTAATCTCTTACTATGCCTAATTTATAAGTTAAACTTTATCATGGGTATATATGGGTAAGAAAAAAAGTATATTTCGGGTTGGATGTGATCTGCAGTTTTAGGCATCCACTGGGGGTCTTGAAAAGTATCCCCCGCAGATTAAGGGAGAATGACTGAAATTTGCCTGAACTACAGAGAAAAATGAGCCAATACTACCTCTGGTCCATGGCTGGGGGGGTAGAGAGGGGGAGTGACACACATTTCAAGCTTTTATCCTAAGTCCTGCCTCAATGCATTAATATTAAAAATATGAAACATTACTACAGTCCCCCAACTCACAGTGACAGCATAAAATACCTTTCCAATTTAGTACACAAAACTATCATAGTAGTGAGGTTTAAATTAACAACTACTACCCATAGCACTCAATATCGCAAGCTAGTAAGGAAATGTACTTTGAGGGAATTCAATACAAGAGGAAAATGTTTCAATACATGCAATTCTGCTATTTATGCAAACTCTACATTTAAAACATATTTTCATTCTTAAATGTTCAGAGTATCTCCTCCAAAGCAGGCTTCTATACCCTATTCTTTTATTAAAACTTAAGGGAGACACATTTTTCCCAATCCAGAAAAAATATAAGGTTGTTTCCTACATTCACATCATTACAGGTAGGTAATTTAATTAGAAACTTAGTATGGGTGATGTTAAAACTTCCCATAGACATAAATGAGACAGATCATTTTTAATTATATTTTCTCAGATTCTACCCTCCAAGGAGTCATCTTTAAAGAAAAAGTAACATCCAATTATGTTGCTCCTATACTGTAATTAAGCATCCACACAAAGTAGAGTAAGTTAGAAATATTAAGACCCTGAAAAAAAATCTATTACATATTAGCCAATTCATTTTCTATCCTCTGAACCTAAAAAAAACCTCCCAAATCCGTTCTCTTCCCTATCCCCCCACTCAGCTCTTCCTAAGGAGCAGTGCAAACAAGGGAAGCACAGGAGCGGCCTCCCTTCCATCCCCCTCCCCCGCCGAAAGGCCAAGATGATGATGGAACCGTGGCAGCACTCAAAACAGACCAGAAATTTTCCTAAATTTCTGAAAGAGAGGAAGCAAATGGGATATTAATAATGAATAAACCTGAGTAGAGAAAACCACCATCCAAGTAGAAACCCTAGCAGACCGCAGAGCCGTTCTTTCCGGCCCGCGCTCCTCAGTTTGGCGTTCAGCAAGCAGCAGCGGCTTTGAGGCAACCACCGAGGGTCTGCGAGACGGTGAAGCTCCCCTCGGGGGTGAGCGGCGCAGCAGCCGCCCCGCGGGGCCGAGAACCAGCCCCGAAGCTGAGTCGCAACTGTGCCCAAGCAGGGGCCGCGGGGACCACGAAGAGACGCAGAGCCCAGCCCCCAGGCCCTCGAGATCTCTACGGCAGACCTGGAACTCACCAAGGAAAAGCAGCTCCCCCCGGAATGTAAACACACGGAAGGACCCGAGCGGGAGAGTCCGGCGAGAAACGCGCCGCTCACTCCGGCAACTAGGCGAGACGGCGAGGCCCACGGGGGAGTCTTCCGGTGAACCAGTCCTCCCCACTTCAAGCCTGCCCGCAGCTCCCCAGGGCAGAAGTGGCATTTCAAAGACAGATGTGCACGGCTGCAGATGACTGCCCCCTTTCACTCCACAGTCCATTAGCAAATCCCAAATCAGCTTCCCTTCAAAACATACCCGGAATCGCACGGCTTCTCGCCACGTCCACTGCGCCGCAGTCCGCCATCAGAACACCTGAGCAGCTGTCACAGCTTCGGAACAGCTGCTCCGCGCTTCCATCCTCCTTCCCCTCGAAGTCTGCTCTCAGGACAGGGACTCAGAGGGCCTTTTAAAGAGCACATCAGACCCCAGTATAATATGCCCACGGAATACCAATCTCCTCCTCCAGAGTATCGTGCAAACAGTCTGCACCAGGTCTGCTAGAATGAGCTCATGTCAGCTGAATCCAAGATGAGAGGGGGAAGCAAACCGTGAGAAAGCTCAATGGCAAAAAAAAAATCACAGAAAGTGCCAGAAAATACACTTCCTGGGTGTATGGGTTCACCCTACAGTGTCAGCTTCTATCCTTTGCCTACCGTAAGAACCGTGAAATCCAGAGCCGGACGGTGAGTTAAAGCAGAGGCCTTACTGGGGAAAAGACGAGAACAAAGAGAAGAGCAAATCATCTTGGGCAGCACATGTCAGGAGCCCCCCGCAACCACGTGCGCTCTGAAGGTGAGGGGCTCACCCTCCGTCCAAAAAGATCTACCCCTCTGGGAGCAAAGGAGCAGCCGGGCCGGCAGCAGATGACCTGGACGTGGTGTGGTTCAGAGAAGCAGAGAGGGCAGGGCCGCACAGAGAGGCCCTTTTAGCAGGAGGCAGGATGTCTGTGCAAACTGAAGCCGAGACTAGTGCAACTGTTACATACAGAAGGCTGCCCCGTCCCTGGTGCTCCGTTGCACACACACACACCAGCGCTCCCTTACACACACACACACACACACACAGCCAAGGCACTTTCCCACAAATAGGGCAGGGTAAGTCAAGTCCTTTTATGATCATTTTTTTTTAAACAGTACAGCATCAATTCAAAGACAATTTTTAAATTGAAACAGGAAGAGAGCACCTAAACTTGCCTGATGAACATACATCAGAACAACAGCCAAATACATGAAAATTCTGAGCAGACATTATGGCATGAATTTTTTAAAAATCCAATCACCTCTTTTAAGGGTACTCACAAAGCAGATTAAGTTTTTTTTTTTTTTTTTTTATTTATTTGACAGACAGAGATCACAAGTAGGCAGGAGGCAGGCAGAGAGAGAGGAGGAAGCAGGCTTCCTGCTGAGCAGAGAGCCCGACGTGGGGCTCGATCTCAGGACCCCGAGATCATGACCTGAGCCGAAGGCAGAGGCTTTAACCCACTGAGCCACCCAGGTGCCCCACAAAGCAGATTAAGAACTCAACAAAGAGGGGCACCTGAGTAGCTCAGATGGTTGGGCATCTGCCTTCGGCTCCAGTCATGATCTCAGGGCCCTGGGATCGAGCCCCACATCAGGCTCCCTGCTCGGTGGGAAGCCCGCTTCTCCCTCTCCTCTGCTTCCCCCCTGCTTCTGCTCTCTCAAATGAATAAATAAAATCTTAAAAAAAAAAAAAAAAAAAAACTCAGCAAAAAGACAAAGGGAAGATAAAAATGTGAGTACTCAATACTCAAAAAGATCAAAACTACCACAGAAGTACAGATGAAATGAGGAGCAGCCCAGGAAGCAGAAGCAAATGGAAAAAATAAATAAATAAGGACATAACAAAATGGAAATAAAGAATTTAAAAGGACTAGAGAAAAAAATGGCAGCTTTACATAACAACTGGCTAGGAAAGCGAGAGGGCCCAAATCTTTTGAGTTCTTACAACCAGTGGGGCTTAAAGCCTGGGATTTCAGGGGTCAGGGCGCCTGGCTCTGGGAGAGCTCGGAGGCCACGGCACCGCTCTGAGCGAAGGCAGAGCAGACGCCCGTGGACACACGGCGTGGAAACAGCCACGTGAAGAACACCCGGGCACACAGCACGCAGGTTACTCGCTCATTTCAGAGTGTGTCCCGGAGAGGCAGCATTCACAGAGAGAACCCTCTGGGGACAAAGGAACTGGTGGCCAGTGCCATTTCCCTGCCCCATGGCTCAGAGTAAGTACAGAGCCACCGGCAGGAACCAGGGCAGTGCCAACGCTCGCCACCTAATTTGCTTACACCAAGCCCCACCAACACTATGCTGCAGAAGAACCGCCCATCACGGGCACTCCTGCCTCAGTCCCAGTAGGCGGGCAGCCTCCCCGAGACCCACACCAACTCCTGCCGGCACTGCGGCTCCCGGTCTGGGAGTCACGTGAGGCCCTGGTTCCAGCAGCAACAGGTCACATCTCACAAGGCGACCAGAGCACATCTGGCTAAAACTCACCGCAGTCAGGCCAGGGACCAAACACTGCCCACAACTGGCACACAGAGCCTCTGCAGATGATGGCGCGAAGGATGAAGCGGCCAGGACACGGGAGGGCACACCCTGGACACACTCCCCGGAGCGCCAGGCCCTGCGGGACGGGGGACACTACGTGGCGGGGGACTGCTGCGCCTCTTCTTCAGAAGGCCGTCCCCCTCGAGAACGGGAGACAGAGCTGACCTTCCCAACACACAGAAACAGGCACAGAGACTTCGGCAAATGAGAAGACGGAAGAATTTATCCCAAATGAAAGAAGAGGACAAGGCCACAGCCACAGATCTAAGTGAGAAAGATCTAAGTAACATGCCTGATAGAGAATTTACAGCAATGACTGATTGGTCATAGGGATACTCACTGGACTTCAGAAAGAGCAGAGAACATTAGTGAGATGATTAACACAGAGATAAGGAATAACACAGCAGAAATAAAGGGCCCAATAAACAAAATGAGAAACACACCTATGGAAAGACCACCCATCGCCATCTGATCACAACGACCACCTTGAAAGACCCACATTTTTCATATCAAAACAGTCCCTTTTGGTCTTTTGCCTTGGACCTGTGACTTTCGGGACTAATTCTGTTTTCATTCATAGCTGAATGTAACACGTACAATGAATCATCTCTTCTGCTATCTTACTTGAAGAGAAAAAAAAGATGCTAGCAAACCAAATCCAACAATATATTAAAAAGATCATTCGACACCATCAAGTGGGATTTATTCCTGGGTGCAAGTGCGGTTCGGTATTTGCAAACCAACCCCAGCAATGATACATCACATCAGTAAGAGGAAGGGTAAGAACCATATAATCATTTCAGTAGATGCAGAAAAAGCACTGCACAAAGTACAACATCCACTAATGATAAAAAAAAAAAAAAAAAAAACAACCAACCCTCAGTAAAGCAGGTTTAGAGGGAACACACCTCAACATAATAAAGGCCAGATATGAAAACCCCACAGCAAACATCATCCTCAATGAGGAAAAACTGAGAGGCTTTCCTCTAAGGTCAGGAACAAGATAAGGATGTCCGTTCTTACCACTTCTATTCAACAGAGCACTGGAAATCATAGCCACAGCAATCAGACAACAGAAAAAAATAGAAGGCATGCAGATCAGTAAAGAAGAAATAAAACTTTCACTATTTACAAATGACATGATACTATACACAGAAAACCCAAAGACTCCACTGAGAAACAGCTAGAACTGATCAAGAAATTAATTAAAGTCACAGGATATAAAATCAATCCACAGAAATCTGTTGCGTTCCACCAATAATGAAGCAGCAGAAAGAGAAATGAAAAACAATCCCATTTACAGTTGCACCCAAAAATAAGATACCCGGGGATAAACCTAACCACAGAGGTGAAAGCCCTGTACTCCAAAAACTATAAAACACTGATGAAAGAAATTGAAAACGACACAAAGAAATGGAAATACATTCTATGCTCTCAGATTGGAAGAACAAATATTGTTAAAATGTCTACACTACCCAAACAATCTATACATTTAATGTACTCCCTCTCAAAACACCAACAGCATCTTTCACAGGCTGGAAAAAACTATCCTAACATTTGTATGGAACCACATTAGACCACAAATAGCCAAAGCAATCTTGAAAAGGAAAAGCAAAGCTGGAGGCATCACAATTCCAGGTGCTACGTCAAAATAAAAAGCTTCTGCACAACGAAGGAAAGGATGAACAAAACTAAAAGGTAACCTACAAAATGGGAGAAGATCCCTGCGGGTGACATACCCAGTAAAGGAATAGTATCCAAAATATATAAAGAACTTATAAAACTCAACACCCCAAAAAACCAAATAATCCAATTTTAAAATAGGCAGAAGACATGAACTGACATTGCTTCAAAGAAGACATCCAGATGGTCAACAGACACCTGATAAGATGCTCATCATCACTCTCATTAGGGAAATGCATATCAAAACTATAATGAGTTATCGGCTCAAAGTTGTCAGAGTGCCTAAAATCAACACAAGAAGCAACAGGTGTTGGCAAAGATATGCAGAAAAAGGAACGCTCTTACACTGGTGGTGGGAATACAAGCTGGTGCGGCCACTCTGTAAAACGGTACAGAGGTTCCTCAAAGTTAAAACTAGAACTACTACAACCTAGGAATTGCATTACTGGGTATTTACCCAAAGAATACAAAAATACTGGGGCACCTGGGTGGCTCAGTGGGTTAAGCCTCTGCCTTCGGCTCAGGTCCTGATCTCGGCGTCCTGGGATCGAGCCCCGCATCGGGCTCTCTGCTCAGTGGGGAGCCTGCTTCCCTCTCTCTCTGCCTGCCTCTCTGCCTACTTGTGATCTCTCTGTCAAATAAATAAATAAAATCCTTTTAAAAAAATAAATAAATAAATAAAAAAGAATACAAAAATACTAATTCAAGGGGATACAAGCACTTCTTTGTGTATAGCAGCATTATTCACAACAGCCAAAATATGGAAAGCCCCCCAAGTGTCTCTGGATAGATGAAAAGATAAAGATGTGGTTATTCAGGGGCGCCTGGGTGGCTCAAATGGTTGAGCATCTGCCTTCAGCCCAAGTCATGCTCTCGGGGTCCTGGGATCAGCCCTGCATCAGGTTCCCTGCTCAGCGGGAAGCCTGCTTCCCTCTCTCTCTCTGCCTGCCTCTGCCTATTTGTGATCTCTCTCTGTCCAATAAATAAATATATATATTTTTAAAAGATGTGGTATTTATCTACAACAGAATATAATAAAGACTGAAATCTTGCCACTGCAATGACATGGATAGAGCCGGAGAGTGTGATGCTAAGTGAAGTAAGTCAGTCAGTGAAAGACCAATACCATATGATTTCACTCACTGTGAAATTTAAGAAACACAACAAAACAAGCAAAAGGAAAAAGAGACAAATCGAGGAACTAACACTTTTTTTTTTAAAGTAGTCTCTACATTCAGAGTGGGGCTCATATTCACAACCCCAAGATTAAGAGTCACGTGCTTTATTGAATGAGCCAGCCAGATGCCCTGCAGGCTCTTAACCCTAGAGAACAAACTGATGGTTCCCAGAGTTGGGGTAGGGAGGGGATGGGTGAAATGGGCGATGGAGATGAAGGAGTGCGCTTGCTATGATGAGCACCCAGTGACTGAAAGAAAAACTTTAAAAAATGGCTAAGATGGCCAATTCTATGTTATATGAATTTTCCTACAAGTAAAAATAAAAAATAAAATAAATGGTATAGTCAGACTCAAATTCAGGACTAATACTAAATCCCATACTCTTTCCACTATGACCTTATCGATAAACTACGCTCATTCGTCCAGCCAGTATGGTGGCCGGCTACGTGCTAGGCACAAGTAGCAGAGACGGATCAGCTAATAAAACAGACGCAGGTCCTCACACTGCTTACGTTCTAGCCAATACAACTGCTTACCTCATAAGGACACTTGAATCATCCCTATATTCAAAGGAACTTTACCGTTTAGTAAGGCTTGAATGAATGTCCGTTTGCTCCTCTCAAAAGCTATGAAAAGAATTACGCATATAGATCTGAAGAGCCGCCTTCATTTTTCATGACCTCAGAGGCATCCTCAAACAACAATCTTACTTTACTTACTTTCTTGTGAGTGGAATCCCCTAATACCTTTCCTGATAATTGTCATAATCCCCAAATTAATAAATCTCCATGTTCCATTATTCACTACCCTAAACCTTGTTTTTCTTTATCCATTACATTATCATTTTAAATTGCTTATTTAAAAAAAGATAAAACCAATGAACAGAATATAGAAAGCCTCATATTTCAAAATACAACTTAGCCTAGTTAATAAGATTACCACTCATCTACATCATTTATTAAACCTCCAACTCAAATCTAAACAATGCAAGTAATACCCTTCAGTCTGAATTACAGAGGCCCCCTTGGCACCCCACCCACCCCCCAAACTGAGAGACCTAGCAATCCCATTCTCAACCTCTCCATGAGGTTGCTTGATTGTCATACTTTTGACTCAAACAACCATTTTTTTTTAATATTTTATTTATTTATTTGACAGAGAGTGAGATCACAAGTAGGCAGAGAGGCAGGCAGAGAGAGAGAGGGGGAATCAGGCTTCCTGCTGAGCAGAGAGCCGGATGTGGGGCTCGATCCCAGGACCCTGAGATCATGACCTGAGCTGAAGGCAGAGGCTTTAACCCACTGCGCCACCCAGGCGCCCCTCAAACAACCATTTTTATTCTAAACCATAATTCAGAAAGATTCCCCAGTATATAATCCAAACTTACCAACGAAGACAAAGAATAAACTCCTATTTAAAAGATATTTTAAAGGGAAAAACAGACTCCAAAGACAGATCTATTAAATCGGTGCTAAGCATCTTTTTCTTCAAGAATGAAGCTGTCCAGTTTCCCTAAAAAACAAGTCAGTTTAGCATTCAAGTTACAGAAGCATCTTCAAATTATCTTTAGCGGCCTACAAGACTTAACCTCCTTTTAACAGCTAAGCTTTTTATATTCTTCTGCAACTTCTCTAATTTCACAATTAGAACTGAGGATTTAAATATAGATGACAGAAGTACCTGTGATGAACTCCCCAAAACTAATGGGAATGCAAACTCCTAGACTATGGCCAGTCACACCGAGTAGACAGAGTAGCTCGAAAGTGAAGAGAAAAGGATGCTAACAGGGTCTTCTTGAAGATCATTTTGATTACATACATTTCAAGCCTCACTCAAACCAAGGACTATACTGTAAGATGTCCCACAAATAGCAGTATCTGGAGTTGTCATCACTCACAGTAAACTGCTTAGGAGCAAGATTCTTTTCAAACTGTGAAAAGCAGGAAAAAAGTGAACGTTCAGTGTGTCTTAAAATAAAATAAAATAATAAAATGAGAGGCACCTCGGTGGCTCAGTCAGTTACACATCCCAACTATTGATTTCTGCTTAGGTCACAACCTCAGAAACATGAGAACAAGCCCTGCTGGGCGTGGAGCCTGCTTAGGATTCCGACTCTCTCCGTCCGCCTCTTCTGCTCCCTACATGCACACTCGCTCGCTCTCTCAAAAAAAAAAAAAAAAAGTTCCACAAACCTACCTGAATTATCACTGCTGCAGATGCATTCTCAGCGCATTTAAAATGTTATCCAGGATTACCACTTCCCATAATATAATTATTTTAATATGACATTAATACATATTAACAGTCGTACATTTTACTATATAAATATTCAGTGCTTAAATGGAGGGGAAAATAGAGTACCACAAGCCAAGTTTCACCAGAAAAATACTCTTGCCATTTTCAACTTAAAATGCTTTACCTGATTTGAAATGAAAACTTTGCAGTAAGGGCTACAGGGCTCAGTTCTTTTAAAGAACATCACACTTAAATGTTCATAGCATGGGACGCCTGGGTGGCTCAGTTGGTTAAGCTGCTGCCTTCGGCTCAGGTCACGATCCCAGGGTCCTGGGATCGAGTCCCACTTCGGGCTCCTTGCTCAACAGGGAGCCTGCTTCTCTCGCTGCCTCTGCCTCCTGCTCTACCTGCTTGTGTTCTCCCTCTCTCTCTCTCTCTCTCTCTCTGACAAATAAATAAATAAATACAATCTTGAAAAAAAAATGTTCATAGCATACTGTCACATGAAAGTCACAAAACAATAAATGTGAAAGGATTCTCTTTTAATATCTATTACTGTATATATCTTAGTTTTCTTCCAAAAGAGAACTATTTATTAATTTATTCGAGGCCCTTACAACATCTGACAGCAAACTCTGTTACCTCAACCTGAACAAAGTAGGATACGCAACTATCCTAATGTCACTCAACAGCTCAGTGGTCATAGATGATCATTTCATATTTAGGCACATATGACATACATGTTTGCATATATATATATATATGTTGTAGGTGTAATATGTATACCATGTATACGCATGGAATATGTATTAAATATATAAAAATATATTTTTCTGGGGCACCTGGGTGGCTCAGTGGGTTAAGCCCCTGCTTTTGGCTCAGGTCATGATCTCAGGGTTCTGGGATCGAGCCCCACATCGGGCTCTCTGCTCGGCATGGAGCCTGCTTCCTCCTCTCTCTCTGCCTCTCTGCCTACCTATGATCTCTCTTTCTGTCAAATAAATAAAAAATAAAAATTAAAAAAAAATTTTTAATATAGTTTTTCTATTTTTATAAAATATATATAGATGCATAAAGCATAGACTAATATATATGCACAGAAAAGTCTCAAAGATAGAAATCCCAGATGAACAGTGATTACCTCTGAATGATATGAAATCTAACACTTAAATTTTTCTATGTTGCTATTTAACTATTCTGTCTACAACAAATAAAGGCCAAAATGTCTGAACTGGTTTCAGTGGCAGAACACTCTCCTCATGTGGTATATCTTCCAAGTTCCACTAAGGAAGAATCTTCCAGTTCTCTGCCATCTTCCTACAGTCGTCAACGTTTCCAGCTACTCTGGTCAACCTGTTCTAAACAAAGGATGTTAAACGTGTGCTAATTTCCTATACATCAACTTCTAGGTACTGCAAATCAAATTCCTTAAAGATTTACCTTCATCATACATTTCCTCTATCAAATAGGCCTCTGCTCGGTCTTTCAGAGCATTCACATTGTCGGGCTCCACCTGTAGAACTTCAGAACATACTCGAATAGCTTCAACAGGCTTCTCATCCTACAAACAAATATGAGAAAAGGATTTATGGTGGTTATTCCATATATTAAGTTTTTACACTTCTGGGAACCAATCAACTGTTACCTTAGAAAAGCAGTGGCAAATCCTTTCTTTTGAACGAATTGTATATTCAGAAACACTTGGCTCTGTTTTCATGACAGATTCATATTTGCTGGTTGCATCCGTGTACCTATGGATGAGCAAACCATGATGAGTAACAATGAAATTCTATTTCTAGAGCTAAGGAAGGACCCCTACTCTTCACCATATGTTACTTAATCAATTCACCTGAATAAGCAGGTGCCTTCAAGCACTGTTTTTACCTTATTAATCTACAGTGGCAAAGAAGGTACCTCTGCCAGCAACCGTTAGGAGGTAAAACACATGACCACAGAAAATGTGTGTGTACAAACCAGAGTATACCTGTGAACATCAAACGAGGTGAAGAATTTCTTCAGAAAAATGCTCATGATTTTGAAAATGAGTAAAACATTTCACTAAAGTCTGACTTACACAGAGCATTTTCATCAAAACAGAGATCAGGTTTTATTTCTTGGTCACTACACACCTTCATGAAATAACAGAGCCCATTGACTACATGTCATCTTATATAACGAATGTCGATATTCACAGCTAAGTATAATGCAGTTCCTTGCAGAAGGAAACTGCTTAAATCCCCAGCTTTCTAAGAACAATAAAAGCTATTTCAGCATTTTTTTAAAGAAACTAGTGAAAAGTATTAGTCACATTATACACTAAGTTACTTTCCTTAGTAATGACAAACTAAAAGATATATTTTTATACTGCTGTGGCGCATTATTCCCATTATTCAATTAGACAATAACTGCAGTTCACGTAAAAAAAAAACCAACTAGCTTCTGAAAAAGTGAAGGGAAAGTACTTTCCCCAGTTCCTCCAACTAGGTATAATTAAAATACCCTGGACATTACATATTTATAAAAATATGAAAAGACTCAGAAAGAGGAGAGCAGCAGGTAGACCATTTGAGGATGGCACTACGTGCAGACTGAACTAATCCCAAATGCTGTGTTCTTGTTAGTGCTGATACGCTTTCGTTTTATGCATACAAATCATAAAGTTCTATTGATGATAACACAAATCCAATATAATTCTTAATTCTACACTGGACACTTGTGTGGCTCTTTTTGACCTGTCTAGGCCGGCAACTGTAGTTCCGGGGCTGGAAGCTTAGAGGTGGGGAGGAGAGAATTCTCAGCTTCACCATCAGTAGCTTGGTCAGACCTGAACACTTCAGAGTGTTCACACAAAACTGGATAAGAACATAGATACGGATGTGAAGAGTTAACTTCCAATTTGCATACTTTGCTTAGAATTTGGGGGAAAGTTTTTGAAAGATAATTGTCAAAATACTGGAAATGTGTTATAGTAATACTAGTATGACATTTTGTCATATAAAATTTATATTTACCTCTTACATCCGTTAAAAACATTGTTGCACATAATTCAACATATATTTGACTTTGATTTTGTTTCACTAATTAAAACAATAGTAAACTTGAAAAAAACAGAAACAAAAAAAAACAAACCCAGGGGCACCTGGGTGGCTTAGAGGGTTAAGCCTCTGCCTCGGCTCAGGTCACGATCTCAGGGTCCTGGGATCGAGTCCTGCATTGGGCTCTCTACTTGGCAGGGAGCCTGCTTCCCCCTC
>NC_137890.1:14990317-15195317 GCF_963455335.1 Martes martes
GTCAAAGTGCTGTTTGAACTTTTTTTCCCCTATCTCTTGACTACCTCTATAATCCAACTGAAACCTAGGTTTTCTAAGGATACAAAAGCTTTCCTCTACCCCTATACCTGCAGTCACCATTGGAAGTTTATTGAGCTTCAGAGCACACAAAGAGAGTGAGAAAATCCAAACCAATCTCTTTCCTTTCACTTTCTAAATCCTGACATGGTCCATCACCTTTTAAAAATAGTGAGCTGGCCTTCCCCAAAAAGGAGAAAGGAAACAAAATCTAATGGAAAACAATGGCAGAAGGATAATCTAATCTTTAAATAAGGAGACATGTTTCTGAAAGCTTAAGAAGGGTGAGTTTCACACTGATGTCACCTTCTCCTGAAAAATGCGAGCTCTCCAGGAGGTGAAGAGGAAAATATTAATGCCATTAATCCATTGTCCCCGAATTCTCCCCAAAGAGATGGGATTTGAGGGGAAGGCTCCAGGTCACAAGAAGTGGAAGTATTCATGGAAAACAAATGGTTTGCTCCTGATTGGCGCTTAGCTCGTTCAACCATTAACAAGCTAGTCCTGGGAAACCTCAGTGTTCCAATGAACCACACACAAACGAGTAGCGATTACTTCCCATAGGTGACCCAGGCCCTCCTTCCGATATTAGTTTCTTATGACTCACAGAAGAAAGCATCCTTGTCGCAAACCCTGGAAAGGAAAGTCCATTCTGGAGGTGCTGCCAGGTTGACTAAGGTCTTCTGTACACTTGGTATTGAGGAAACAAACTCCAAAATGAGTTTCTTTAAGGAAATGATAACATCAATTCAATAACACCAAATATGTTCATGATTTTTCTTCACCTGTAGAAGCCAGCGATCTTTAGGCTAACTTCTGAAGCCTGAACGTCCTTGTGGCATTAGGCACAATCTTGTCAGCAAGAATGACAAAATAAGCTACCAGTGATGCAAAAGGGGGTTGTCACCATTTCTGTAGAGCCAAGGGAAGGAGTGGGCTGTGAGTTTCATAAAACCTGCTTGGGGACACACGTGGGTTATTTACTGCTCTGTCTTCAGTCTCTAGCCCAGTCCCTGACATGTGCTAGATATGAATTACCTGCCTAAAGGAGGAAAAGACAGGTATAGCCCAAGTTTGAGAACTCTCAGATTTGATTTTAAGTACCATGAATGGTCCAGGCCTCAAATATTTAAGTTATGGTGAAAAACCAGTATTCTCAGGGCTGGCTGCATTCCCTAGCTAGACCCTGTCTACAAGTTCATTACCCCACTAAGGAATCTGGGCAGTAGAAGCAGTAACCAAGCGAGTGAAAGAGCCTAGCCTGAGGCACCTTATACAGCCCCTACCACTCACATACTCAGTAAAGGACAACTGGTCACCTTCCAGACACGGTCAGTTCCAATGGCTACAGAGGTATGCTTGGGCTCTGTCTTCTTATCACATTGCTCTGACATTACACTTCAGCTTTGCCCCTCCCTCCCCGCTTTGAGAGGATAAGCTCCTTGAAGACAAGAACCAATTCCTATCTTTATTTCCTCTTTCCTTCACCCAGACAGTGCTCCCTAGGTGTCTACTGAATACATTAAAATAAGGCTGTGTGGCATGCTGGCAAAATCCTGTTCTGAGCTCCTCCTGGTTAAAAAAATAACTATAAATACTATCCTTCTGAGAGTTCCATTCGGAAGTCTGTCTCTACCTCGGTGGCCCCTTGGGAAGGCAGTTACTAACAGGGTACCCCTTCCGTCATGCACGAAGCAAACACATGGCTCTAGGTAGCTTGCAGCCTTGGAATCCTGTGAATCCAAGTTAGTTTTCTAGAAAAGTTAGCCCCTGACTAGATTTGTTCACCAACTGAACATTTTGGGAGGCTGCAGTAACTACACGTGAAAGTAGAATTTTCCAAATCACCTTCCCCCCACCCCTTCCTCATTCCAAGTAGAAAGACATTTGGAATCGGGACTCCTTTCATCTCATGCAGAGAAGCCACAGGGAAAACATGTTTTCTCTATAGAAACGTAACCACAATATGGACCTTCAGGAATGGCCTCACATTTGAGTGCCTGGGAATAAGTCTTTCATTTGATTTTGCTCTAACCAAGGCCCTCCCACAACAATGAGGCCCATCTGTCCTCCTTCAGCCAGAGAAAACTGGTAACTTTAAGTCAGAGAAGAGCCCATTCTGCTGCTAATGGCTATGGGTATTGTGGTAGTCAACCCCCAAGATGGCCATAATCCCACCCCCTGGTCTTCATGTCTTTGTGTCAGCCTTTCCCGCACTGTACAGAACTGTCCATGTGATCAATAGGATACAGAGAGGTGGTGATTAGCCACTTCCTAAATTGGGTTATAAAAGACTGTGGCTTCAGAGTGGGGCCCATTCTTTCTCTCTCTCTCTCTCTCCACTTGCTCTGGGGGAAACCAGTTGCCATGTCGTAAGCCTGCAAAGAGCTGGAGAAGCCAGCTGCCAAGTCATGAAGACCTTCAAGCAACCTATGGAGAGGCCCATAAAGGAGGAAACTGAAGTCCCCAGTAACAGCTAATGAGGACCTGAGGCCCAGCAGCCACCCCATGAGTGAGTGAGTTTGGACCTAGATCTTCTCCCAGTCGAGCCTTCAGATGAGACAGCAGCCCCGTTCAACAGCTTGACTACAATCGCAAGAGAGGTGATTCCTGAAACAGAATCACCTAGTAAGCTGCTCCCAGACTTGTGCTCCCAGGAACTGTGAGATCATATGCATTTGTTGTTTTAAGCTGCCAGGTTTTGGTGAAATTCGTGACCCAGCAAAACCAGTTCTTAAAAATATAGGTATGAAGAGTTTTACTTCAGCATCATGCGATAACAATTGCACATCTTCAGGACTCCTTTTTATGCTTAATGAGCCTTTACTGCCTGCCTTAGTAGACGTGAGTCTAAGTATTCTAAACTGGGAGGTCTAAATTAATAGTATACTAAGATGTGGAGGGTGCACAACCTCGTTTTTAGACTTTGTGGCAAAAACCTTCTCTCTCTTTTTTTAAAAGATCTTATTTATTTATTTGACGGAGAGAGAAAGAGCATAAGCAGGGGGAGCAGGATAGGGAGAAGCCGGCTCCCCAGTGAGCAGGGGTCCTGATGCGGGACTCGATCCCAGGACTCTGGGATCATGACCTGGACCAAAGGCAGTTGCTTAACCAACTGAGTCACCCAGACAACTGCAAAATGTCTTCTTGATATTATGCCTTTAATATTTAAGTTTGAGGACCTTTCTGGGACCTGCATTGATAAAGTCTCAGAGATTTGACCTGGATCAATAACTATTTTTCTCTGGCCATAATTTTAAAAAATTATGTAAATAGACTTACAGTTTGAATGAGAACAGGAGAAACTCCTGTGGATACCAGTTCATTCATTTTGTCCCACATTTTGAAAATCAGGGTAATGGACCCATATGGGGCCAGAGGGGATGCTAAAAGCAAGATGTGATTATGATGCCACCCTGGATATTATTTGAAAGGTTACTTTTACTTTTTAAATTCTCCAAAAGATTATACTATGATAAACATTTACAAGCAAAAGCATGCACCTGGTTTGGAGTTTTGGTAGAATAAGTAGAATACATTTGTTCAGAGTAGAGAACCAGAAATCCATTCTAGTTTGAAGATAAGACATTTCCCTTACCATCTTAACCTGAGTATTTAACAATAGCTATGAATTTATGACAACACCAATAACGACTGTTTACTGAGAACATCTGTGATTCACACCCATGTTTGCACCTGTAATTCAGATCTCCCTTTAGATTGAATTTGAGTTATAGGTATTATAATCCCATCGTGTGGGTGCGGTGTTGAGGCTGAGGGGGTTTGGATAGCTTGCCGAGGTCATGCAGTTGGTAGTAATGGACTGAGGACTCAAATCCAGGCCTTTCAGAGTCCAGGGTTCATGTTCTTAGTACTCTGCAATATTGCCACCCTGGAACATTCTTTGTGGTAGTTTTAGTAATGCCAAGGTATTAGCAACAGTTGAATTCTTTGGTATAGATATATAGCAAATCTATAACCATCACTAACAACAAAAAACCCTTCATGTTCAACAAAGATGTTCTATGAAGGTCAAGGTGAAAAAAGGAACATCTACTCATTGAGAAGATGCTCAGAAGAGAACAGGTAAGGGGGGGTGGTTCTTAGCCTCTGAGCCCTTCTCCCCACACAGCGGATGAGAGAGACGCTGTCAGCACCTTACAGATACACTTTCCTCACATGCCTGCATTTTGTAACCGTTGCCATCTCCTGATTTCAGAGTTGGCCTTTTGTCTCAGAGTATCATTTCCCTTTCAGTTTTCCTATTGCGAGTAAATATGATTTTAATACATTTCTGAGTATTCAGTGCCAACCTTTAAAAAAATCTATACACATATAATTAGATTTTTTTTTTTTTTCCAGGGGAGAAGGCCATTTATGTTATTCATCTTCCCCTGGAGTCTGAGCTGAAGTCTTTGGTTGTTCTAGTTAGGATTCAAATCAGGCAGCTTCGTCAGAGACTTTCCGGGCGGCAGGTGCCCTGGCGCTGGGCAGTGTTTGTGGGTCGGACTTTGAGGGGAATGGGTGGAAAGGAAGATGGCCAAGCTGCCTAGCACTCTCGAGCACGTTAGCATCCTCAGGATTCTGCTTTGTCTCTGGCCCTGCTTCTCTGCTTCTATCCCCACTGAGATGCAGAGAGAAGCACCGCGGTTCATGGAATCCCACCCAGAAAGGAAGTTCCTGACCATTTATTAAAGTACATCTTCAATAGGGACAATTATCACCCATGACTCATCAGCTTTAATGACAACAGTTTGTCTTGTAAAAATCATAGCAAAACGGACCTAGAGGGATTCAGTGTTTTGGGTATTTTGTGTTACTCTGTGTGTGTGCGCACGCGCGCGCGTGTGTGTGCATGCACACGTGTGTGAGCGTGCCCCCTCTTCTTTAAGATGTGCTGCAAATTCACTGCATAAATAATGTGCTTCTCAAGTGTTTCTTTTTCCTTCATATTACAGCGAAAGGCCCCATTTTGAGGATGATTTGCTACGATATTACTGACACTGCGGTGTGGAAATATCACTGGCAGATAGAGACTAGAAATCTTTCTCAAGTAACTATCCGTGGTTCATGTCCCTGCAAGGTCTCCATCTCAGACTTCTTAAGTTCACCCTCCTTACTTCCTAAGTTTTTGTTTTCTGTTGCTTTCTTCTCTTAAACCAGATGTTTCTTCATGACTCCATGGCACGACCCCCATTTTAAAGAGAGAGAAAGATCTAAAACATTAGCACTTGATTCAAGATTACAGAAAGAGCCCATAGCATAGATTTGTACTGTCCTGATTTATGAAGTGTGTACCTGGACAGAACACAGACTATCTCTGCTTTATGCCCCACTGCTCCAAAAAA
This sequence comes from Martes martes, assembly GCF_963455335.1. NCBI lineage: Eukaryota > Metazoa > Chordata > Mammalia > Carnivora > Mustelidae > Martes > Martes martes. The sequence goes on from NC_137890.1 coordinate 14,995,723, forward strand.
GAGAGAAGTAGTCCCTGAGTAGTCATCACCAACAATCTCTAAGAAAAAAATACTATCTTGACTCAGGTAACTTTTATAATAGCAACAACAACATTAAAATAAGAAAGTTAACTCAATAGGAAAGTGATTTCTAAGTGGATTGAATGGGTATTAGAATACACCTTTGATCATTTCCGTGTCTGTAAGGAGGTTTTGTTTCCACTTGCCCTATTTTGGAAAGCTTTGGACAAACTGTATCTATTTGATTTGGTTATTAATACAACTGATGCAATTTAAAACACATTAAAATAGATTTTTGACTTGCTTTTTGGTTGTCACGATCATAGGCTATGTTGTAAAAGGTCTCTCTTATGTTTTAGGACACTAATATCCTACTCTCCTTACAGAAATTTATAACTTACATTAATGGATTAATAGATCACGAATATAGTTTAAACCACAGGTCCCCAGACACTTCTGAAAGTGCATCCTTGTAATTAAGGAAATCTGAGCATGTATCCCCAACCTATGCATGTTTATTTGTAAAGTTTACACAGGTACTGCTCCAGGTAATGAAGTTCATCAGGGTTTAGTTTCCTTCTAATATTTTAGATGAAGAAATATCAGTTATAGTTTCTTCCTGCATCCCAAAGGATTATTTGGAGCATATCCCATTTTGGAGTTGGCTAATATAAAACCCTGTAGAGTTTCTACTGTCAAGTGGAGATTTTTCTCCCTTTAGTTAACATATTTATTCTTTACTGTTCATGTACTTAGGTTACATATATAGCATTTTCACTGTGATTTTAGTATTAATGTAGTTTTATTGCAATGTAAATGCAAATGAGGACCACAACTAAAGTAGAATCCAGACCTGTGATCTGGAACAAAGTGAGGCAGTGTGTGTCATCAGAATGTTGATGATGGGTGGAGGGATGGTGCTATCAGTATTGTCAACTGTATGAAAGTTAGGGCAAAGGGATAGTGCCATCAGTACTGTCAACTATCTGAACGTCTATGAGAAAGAGGTTCCTGTTTGTTCTCTCTCTTTCTAGAAAGACCAGTGGAACCCAGTGGAAGTTACTGGGAGGCAAATTTTGCTCAAGGGACATTTTAATTTACTGACTTCTTGACAATAGAGGCTGCCTCATGGCCAACTGTCATCCTCTGATGGGATGAATTCCCCATCTCAGGGACTAATTAAGTAGGGGCTAGAGCCGTTGGAAAGATGTAGATAGGTTCCTACAAACAGCAAAGACGGACGTAATAGTCAATAATGTGGCTTTCGGTTCTTAAGTCCTGTCATTTTATAATAATCAGAGAATAATTATTCGGAAGGGACGGATTGCTTTGCCACAAAGAGACATGCTGATGGTGCTCAGAAGTGTGAATGTTCCGTTGGAGGCTGCGGCCAAAGGGAGATCCTATTTCCAGAACCACAGAATAAATCTGTCTTCAGTGGGGCACAGGGATAGCTGAGTATCAATCTTGAAGTAGTATATGACATGAGTTTTGGGAAGCTTCTTCCGTTAGACACCTTTGCAGAGGGAATAAAACATTATCCCTCTGGGAAGGTCTGACCCTCATCGAGTCAAGGATAAACTTATCTTACCAAGTCCCTTTCATTTCTCTGGTTCTGTGGTGACCATCTGCTATGGCTAACCAACTAAAACTACCAAAAAGAAAAGAAAATTTTCATTAAAGAATAGAGGAGAAAGTGTCATTTGAATGCTTTCCCTCTGACACGCTTCTTTTGGTTATGAGAAATTTACTATGAGTCAGTGGGCAGAAGCCGACTCATCACACAGTATCTTTTAAAGAAATAATGAAATACTATGTTGTGTCATTTCTCGCAGATCCAGAACCAAAGGCTGTGTGTGGGTTTCTGGTCTCTGAAGTCTCTTACAAAAATAAATACACTGGAAAATAAAGAGAAAATTTCCATCACATAGACACGAGAAGCTAGACCCTTCTTTCCGGGTGATAAACAGGGCAGCAAACCCAGTGAAATAGTGACACTTATTGAGGGTTTCTGGGAGCAGAAATCAATGCGATTGCTTAGGGGGCAGGTGCAGCGTGAATAGAGCCCCTCAGTTCTGTCCCGGGCTCGGAAAGGCATGAGATCATGCAGTTCACACGGGCCGCAAGAAAGCTGCCAGTTCTGCCCATCTGGAGCCCGCTGTCACGATGAACTCCCCAAAGGAGCGAGTGCCTGGCTCTTTTGCCTTGCTTACTTGGCTTGCAACTTCCTTCCTCCTTCCTCAGCACAGGCCCGCGGGGGTGGGGGGTGGGGGGTGGGGCTGGGGAGGGGGGGCAAACATCCTCTTTTCCAGGGCCTCTGGCTGTTGCAAGACTCAGATGATAACGGGGAACGTTCCAGTTCTATCAACTGGTCCGTCATTGCTAATTGTATAATGCTATAATGATTTGTAATCAAAGTTGGGGTAATTTGATCCACGGACGAAACCCTAAATGTCTAATATACACCAGGGCGGGGGTGGGGGGGTGGTGGTGGCAAACTCGACCAAGACTTTGCACCCAGTAATTACTTAAATACTAAGGACAAGCTAAGTTGTGATTTAAATCTCAGGTTCTTGAGAATGTTGCCTAGAATATTTTATTAATTCTTAATTTGCTATAAACCATGAATTTTTGCCTGACTTGGTGGGTGTGTTTGGTTTCTGATTATATTTAAAATAAACCCCTTCTGTTCTGTGAATATAATTTATTAAATTAGTTGATTTCAAAGTTTCTGAGGCAGAATAATTTTTGATTTAGGGTTTTAATGGCCTCTCACATTGTAATGACAAAAATAGAGACAGGAAGAATCAATTCTATTGTCTGTCATTATCCATAACTTTGAACATTTTAAAATTCTGGGTATAATGGTTATGTATTAAAGTCTAATTGAGCTTTATTAGTTTTTGCCAGTTATTGAGAAATTGTAATGGCTTAAGCAAGAACTCAGCTGAAGTTTATGAAGCCTTTGAGAAATATTTTGGGCAAAACCAGATAAATCTTGCCAGGGGACCCAGAGTCAGGCAAGTAGAGTGAAATTGAGTCATGCAAAACCAAACTCATGACAGACTGATGTATAAACCAGAAATAATGAGATTATAGTTTTGGATGTAGGGCTGCAATCATGCCTCTGGCTCACACCTCATCGTCTCTCAGCCTCCTTGGACAAGACCATTGTCTCCTGATTCTTATGTGTTCCCTCTCAAAAAGTAGGTTTTGTGTCCAATTTCTAGGGATATCTTGTCTATTTTATTTTATTTATTTATTTATTTTAAAGATTTTATTTATTTCTTTGACAGACAGAGATCACAAGTAGGTAGAGAGGCAGGCAGAGAGAGAGAGAGGAGGAAGCAGGCTCCCTGCTGAGCAGAGAGCCCGATGTGGGGCTCGATCCCAGGACCCTGAGATCACGATCCAAGCCGAAGGCAGAGGCTTAACCCACTGAACCACCCAGGAGCCCCTATCTTGTCTATTTTAGATAGGGAGTGATACTATTAACAGTGAAGCATCTAGAATGAGCATTATCCAAAGATATCTGTCACTGGTCATTTAAAAAAATAAATATAATTTTCGTATTATAAAATTCACCCATTGTGAGTATACAATCAATGATTTTTGGCAAAGCAGGGCTGTGCAAACATCACTACAAACCAGTTATAGAATATTTCCATCACTCCATAAAGACCTCCTAGAGTGTTTACTCCCTGCTCTCACCCCCTTCCCCCAAGCCACAGGCAACCACTGATCTATTTTCTATTATTATTATTATTATTATTATTATTATTTTAGAGAGAGAAAGAGCATGTGTGCGCAAGAGGGCAGAGAGGGAGGAAGAGAGAGAATCTTAAGCAGATCAGTTGCTGCGGATGGAGTCCAATGTGGTGTTTGATCCCAAAACCCTGAGATCATGACTTCAGCCAAAATCAAGAGTCTGATGCTAAACCCACTGAGCCACACAGGCGCCGTGCAACCACTGATCCGTATTTTCTTGATGGATTTTCCTTTTTGGGAAATTTCATATGAAGGTAACCAGAATTATATGTAGTCTTTCACATTTAGTTTCTTTTATGTAGTATAATAGTATTGAAGTTCATCAACGTTGCAGCATGTATCAGTACGATTTCTTTTCATTGCTGCATGATACTTCACTGTTTGAACACACCACACTCACCAGCTAGTGGATAGTTACGTTGTTGCCACATTTTGGCTACTATGAATACTGCTGCTGTGAGCATTCTTAAACAAGTCTTGGTAGGGGCTATGTTTTCGTTTCTCTGGGGAGGATACCTAGGGGTGGAATTCTTGGGTCATATGACACATCTATGTGTAACTTTTTACGAAATTGTCAAACCATTTTCCAAAGTGTTTCTACCATCTTGCATTTCCACGGACAACGTATGAGCGTTCCGGTTACTTGCCATCCTCACCAAAACTTGTGATTAACTGCCTTTTTGGTTACAGCCATGCTTTCTCTAATATCTCATTTAATGCGCATTCGCTCATTTAACATGTGGGTTGACGGGGGCTCTGGGTGGTGTGGGGGAGGCCCCAAAGCACCCCACCTGGGGCCAGCCTGATGGCGCACAGTGGTTAAGTGCTCCAACCACTCCATTGCATTTCTCAGCTGGAGGCATGGGCATAACCTCCCCGAGGAGGTGGGGGACAGGACACTGGGAGAAAAGACAGGGCAAGAACTGCCCACTGCATTCAGGCATGGTTAAGAGACGATACACAGTCATGAGGTTTCCAAGGGAAGAGAGTAAGGAAAAAGACACATCCCGAGTAACCGGCTCACCCACCCTGAGAATTTCTTCTCTCTTACTTCAGCATCTCCCAGTCCCCCCCAGCTCTACATCCGTGCCAGGGTCCCCCTCCCTTCTTCACCCCGCTAACTGGCCAAAGCAAGTGCATTCCTCTCCTGCGGTGTCTTGTTCCATCTTTCCCTGCGGGTATGCCCTGCTGGATCCTGCTCTCAGGTTTGTCCTCGTTAGGATGGTCTCTGTGTCACCCTGGCCCCTGCCCACTCTCCTCTCCGCCTGTGCGCCTTTCCCAGTGGGAGGAAGGCGTACTCCCCCCCCCCCCCAGCACACAGGCTGGCGGCCACCTCTCCAGGCTCATCGTCCCCTCCCTGCCCAAGCACTCTCTGCTCCCCCCCCAAAAATGGTTCCAAAAGTTGACGAATATCCCCGGGTGGGTGAGGGTCTCAGAATTGCCTCTGGCTGAAAACACTTCCTTGTTATTCGTTACCGGGCTGTCGCTGCAGAACTCATTATGCCTCATTAGCATAATCTCAGTGAGTTCCAGACCGGGCATGGAGTGAACGCACACAATGTTTGGGTTCAAACTTCAGACAAGTGAAGACTGAGAACTTGAGAATCGAACAGGGCTTCTGTCTCTTCTCTAGCCCTTTCCAGTTGTGTGATGCGTGGAGAGTTACTAGGTCTCCCCAAGGCTTGGTATCTTGATGGTAAATGGGGGTAATCGTGCTCTTAGGCTTGTGGTGCAGATGACGCGACGTCATTACGTGGAAAGACCTGATCCGGTGTGGGATGGAGAGGAAACATTCACAAATGGCTCTGGAAAGGGTATTCCCTGCCTGCTTGGTTGCAGAGGTCCCATTTTTATTCCTTTTCCATTACTGGGGCCGTGCCCAACGTCCCACATAGAACGCTTGCCTGGTATACCTTTCCGGATGGGGCTAAAGTGAGAGAGAAAAGATGTGTGAACTCGGAGGCTTCAGGATGGACAGAGGAGTCAAGCAAACAAAAATAGGGATGGTGACGACGCGGACAGGAAGAAAACTGCCAGCAGATGGCCTCTTCCCGCATTATCGTCTTTGCTCTGGCTTTTCTCTCATTATCTGATCCCTGTGTTACTTTAAGCAACTTCAGGAGAAAGAAAATAGAAACCAGCAGCTGAACTCTATGATGCATAGCATCGTGGGTCAGACAAGGCGCCTTTTACTCAAGGTCAAGTGTGTATATGCTTTCCTTTCCCTGCTAGATCACAGTCTGCCTGAGGGTAGAAGGACTGCGGCTTGTTTAGGTAAGTCTCCCTTTTCCACAACCACAGTTTTTGACACAGATGGTCAACAGGTGAATAAACGCATGTCTGATGTGGATAAACCCACTGTTGAGTAGAGCGTGTGTTTCGGTGAGCTTCTCAGTCTGTATTGAGGTCCCTGTGATGATCTGTCATACTCTCGGTCACTTATTTATTGTGCTCCCATTGGCAAATGGTTGGCTAGAGTTAGAATCAGAATTTGGGGCTTGGAGACCGCTAACTGGGTCAGTTCCCGCAGAACTAGTTTTTGCTACTTACTTTTGACTGGTATGAAAGAATCCTGTTCGCTAACATCACTGCTAGCAGACCAAATGAACAGGAAACAGTGGAACCAGAGTACAGATAAGAAAACTAAATGGTGTGTGTGGGGGGGTGGCATGCCTGGGTGTCTCAGTTGGTTAAGCAGCTGCCTTTGGCTCAAGTCAGGACCCCAGGGTCCTAGGATCGAGTCCTGCATGGGGCTCCCTGCTCAGTGGGAAGCCTGCTTCTCTCTCTGCACCCCCCATTAGCTCTCTCTCTCTTTGTCGCAAAAATAAAGAAATAAAAATACTTAAGAAAAAATAAAAGGAAAACTAAATGGGGATCCTCCAGAAGATGGAGGTGGGGAGGAAGGAAGGAGTTTATACTTCCAGGTTATTTTTCTCCAAGTGTGGTCTTTGGACAGCCTGCCTGGAAATCACCTGGGTAGCACCGTGTGCTCTTTAAAAAAATACGGGAATCGGGGAGACCTGACATCTACCTGGGCGGCTATTACTAGTGGCATGACTATGGCTGGTCATTTAACTCCCTGGCTCTCATTTCATCTTCAGTAAAATGATGTTCCAGAACATTCCAAGGGCCCTTCTAAAATCTGTTTGTGCTTTCATCACTAATCTTCCTCACTATATTTGGTATACCCGTTATGCTTAAAAATAATAATAATAATAAAATAGAAGAAGAAAAGCTCAGTATGCATCAAAGAATGATTATCATTATGGATTTACTTAAAGTACTTTAAATTCCTACTTGGAAATATCTGTATAAGTAAATTTCTTTTAGACAGAGGGATAAATATTTTAAAGGTAGGCGTTATATTTCTAAGGGTTTATTTGATTTAAGAAATTATTTAATTTTATTTTTCTTTAGGTACCTGGTGAAAAATGAGAGTACCCTGCCCCAGACACTTTACAGAGCAAACAGAGGCTTCCAGAAACAGTGACCCACTCGACTAATCCAGCCACACGTAGCTCTCCCTGTTTTAAAATGAGGCGAAAGTTTCTACGGAGGTTCCTCTCACTGTGAAAATTTCATCTGTTTTTACAGACGAGTCTCCCCCACGGGTGATATCGAATCCGATAAGCGAGCACACCCCAAATGTTTCCTTCTCATAATTATCTAAAGCACAGATGAGTTTTGAAAAGACAATTGTCTAGCTTCTTGTGCTGCTTCATGGGCTTTAAGTGCCCACAAAGAGGATTCCTTATGCTTTAATTTCTCTTTATTTTTCTGACTGTAAAGACCCTTGGGGTAAATGCCAGCCCCACAATCCCGCCCTTATATGGTGACTGTCAGCCGGCTCCAATGATGTTTCCCGTTCGCTAGGCTCCCTCTTATCTGCCCACAATGTGCTGCCTTTGCAGTAATTCTCCGTCAACGCCCATCTCTTCAATGGCCTGTGAATAGTATTAAATGGTGTTTATGCTAGCTATTGTTGCCTTTTGTGCGCTTTGTCTAATTCACAGAGAAAAGTCTGCTTTTGTGGTCGAAGACCAGCTACGTCATGGCACACCATGTGCCTTCTGATGGGACCCAGTCCTGCTGAGTGATAACATTGCAGGCCTGAGCTCCTTTGCAACACAATCCCGCATTCTTAGCACAGTCAATACGCTCGCAGGCGGACTGGTTTACTCTTTTTATGAAGAGGTAGGAGAAGATAAAGCACAAACAAATACCAGATCCCGAAACAAAACAGAAAAGAGGGGTAAGTTCAACTGATTTGCAACTTACTCGGCCAGGCCGGAGAAGCGAGAAAGCAAGTGGAAAGGAAATCACGGATTTATTCCATTAAGCGACCAGACGTACCAGGTGGACCCACCGTGGCAGCAAATACTCTGCATGTCAGGAGTAAGATTGCATGATGGTTTCAAGGTATTGTTTAAAATGACACTTAATACTGGAGTCACTACTCCACCGGGCTTTCTCTAAAGTGCTCACAAAAGAGAAAGGATATAGTATTGATGATTACATTATCCTCTGGTTCAAGAGTCTTTGCCGGGCAGGTATGTGGCTGTGTCTTGAAAGGGCTTTTGATGTAGGAAGATCATTACTGGGCTCAGTGGTAATTGATCCTCGGCAGCCCTGGCTTTTGGTGCTGGGGGTTATTTCATCCTGGTGCACGGCGTAATCCGTTTTCCAGCTATCTGCAATCTTTTTTTTATACTCCTAATGGTGGCTTATATTTTAGTTTATTTTTTTTTTCCTTTGAGAAGAGAAGTGCCTTTCAGATGAAAAGGGTCAGGTGTACAGGAAGGGAAAGACTTTACCGTTAGCTGATGGCACACGTCTTTCGGTATAGAAAATGTGTTTCTGAATTATGGGTCTAGCTTGTTTGCCTCATGTCTTTCTACTCCTTGACATCAAAACCGACCCTATGTAAGACCGAACCCAGGCACAAAGAAGGAAAAAGAAACCAGGAACTGTAGCCTAAAAATGTCACAGAATCCCAATTTTCTGGCAAAGAAAGAGGGCCAACCGGATTATAACACTGAAAAATATCTCCCAAATGAGATGATTTTAATTCCTGTCTTAAATTCTGAAAATTTAGTTATTTTCTCTAATGAGAAAATCACAGTAGAAAGAGTAAAATTTCCCATCCCGTGTCCAATCCAAGAAAACCAAGTGATCTGGAAGTTTTGTCCTAGGATGAGTCATGTCAACCCGTGAAAACCCACCCCCTCCAACTCAGGTGGCAAATATTTATCGTGCCTACTATAAATTTTTAGCATGGAGCCAGTTGCTGTGGTAGGTTTCCAAGAAGCTGAGCTTGAAGTCTCTCAGGGGAAAGTAACAGTATCAAGAAATCTGGGATAATTCAGTGCTAGGGAAGCAGGTCATGCTAAGCCTGGGTCGGGGGTCAGGGCAGCCAGTGTGAGCTGGAGTAATGGGGACACAGGACTGTATGTACCTCATTCATCCCGGTGCCTTTAGATCTAGGGGATGGCATATTGACAGGTGCTAAGTAAGCACTGGCCTCATTTAGATAGGCTGTTATCGGAAGGATTCAAAAATATTTAAATAGGGAAGGGAAAGAGTATTTCCTTAACAAGCCAGGAAATATCTGAAGCGATGCCTGGAGACAGAAACGGACTTTCCAGGGGTGGACTGGAGCCTTCAGCAGGCAGATGTGAAGAGTACCTTTCCCAGATAGTAGTTTCTGGTTGGGAAAGTCAACGGCAATGAGGGTAGTGGCACAGTGAGCGCCAGCGCCAGAAGGAACTGAACAGATGAGTGAAGCCAAAACTGGTGACCGGTATGGGGCGGGGAGGCGGTCATTCCATTCGAATCAACCACCTATCTGGCCAGACTGAGCAGAAGACAGAAGATGTCTCAGAAGAAAGTAAAGTGGGGGGCACAGTAGGCAGCCAGACTGAGGAAAATCGACTTGCACTTGAGGAAATGGGTCTTCATTCACACATTCATATATGTGTTTGGTCATCTGTGCGATACACACATGGATAGTGCGGACAATTATATTTATTTGGCAAAACCGTGTGTTAGAGTCTCTAGAAGATTTCAGGAAAATTTGAGACTCATGTAGAACACTGTGTCTTGCTCTCTATTCTGGAAATATTTCAATCTCGATACCTGGGGACAGTCATCCGTTACATGGGGCTCTCACCTCTTCATGGCGGTCTAAAGGAACAGAATATCGGTGTCCATAGCCTGGCCTCAGCTGGGCTGCTGGTCTTTCACTCGTTGATTCATTCCTTTATTCATTCATCATATTCCTATTGAGCCACAAATATGTGCCTGGCACAAGGTGAAACATCAACAGAACATGGTTCCTAGCTCTGAGGGGCTCAAGGTCTAGTGCAGCACTCAGACATATTGAGAATAATTAAGTGCTGATAATTAATTACTAATGTAATCCTTATGTGGAAGGAGCTTTTTTTTTTTTAAGGGTTTTATTTATTTACTTGAGAGAGAGAGAGAGAATAAGCGAGAGAAAGAGAGAGAGCAAGCGAGTGAGCATGAGAAGGGGGAGGGTCAGAGGGAGAAGCAGACTCCCTGCCGAGCAGGGAGTCCGATGCAGGACTCAATCCTGGGACTCCAGGATCATGACCTGAGCAGAAGGTAGTCGCTTAACCAACTGAGCCACCTAAGCACCCTGGAAGGAGCTTTTAGAACACAGAGAAGGGGGTGCCTACCTCTGCTTGGAGCACCTGGGAGGACTTCATGGAGGAGGTGATATGTGAGCTCTGTCTGGAGGAAGGTCTAGGGGACTGCCATGAAGAAGGAAGGGAGAGCATTCCAGGCAGAGGGGACTGCACGAGTAACTCCGGATGCTCAGACAGGTGCCAGCAGTCTGCTGTGGGCAGGGTAGGATAGGGGATGGCCTGGGCAAAAATACGCTGGGTCAAGAGCATGAAGTGTCTTGGTTTCATTGAACTCTGCTTCCAAAAGTTGGTTACTTGCTTTCTTTCACGTGACCGAGCTCCACTTTCCATCTCCACCTTAGATCATTTGTTTACTAACACCGTGGACACCTTCCCGTCTTGAGAACTTGCCTGTAGCCAAGCACTCCTCCTTTCAGGTGCGGCTACTTCTTTCCTAAACCTCTTCCAGCTGTCTTCCACCACCTTCTTCTGACTGAAGCTACACCAGCTGTCCCGGATGCACAATCTTTGATTTTCCAGAATCAAAGTTACTTTTTTTTTTTTTTAAAGATTTTATTTATTTATTTGTCAGAGAGAGTGAGCACAGGCAGACAGAGAGGCAGGCAGAGGCAGGGGGAGAAGCAGGTTCCCCACCGAGCAAGGAGCCCGATGTGGGACTCGATCCCAGGACCCCGGGATCATGACCCGAGCTGAAGGCAGCCGCTTAACCTCAAAGTTACCTTTTTTAAAGATTTATTTACTTACTTTAGAGAGAGGGAGAGCACGAGCAGGAGGGACAGAGAGAATCTCAAGCAGGTTTCACACTGAGCGCGGAGTCAGATCTCACCACCATGAGACCATGACCTGAGTCCAAACCGAGAGTCCAATACTCAACCAACTATGCCACCCAGGTACCCCCAAAATTGGATGAACTTTTTTTTAAAAAACATTTTATTTACTTATTTGAGATGGAGAGAGAGAAACAGAGAGCACACAAGCAGGGACAGAGGGAGAGGGAGAAGCAGGCTCCCCACTGAGCAGGGAGGCCGATGTGGGACTCGATCCTAGGACCCTGGGATCAGGACCTGAGCTGAAGGCAGATGCTTAATGACTGAGCCACCCAGGTGCCTCAGATTGGAGGAAGTTTTAAAGAGCATTGGGGGCGCCTGGGTGGCTCAGTGGGTTAAAGCCTCTGCCTTTGGCTCAGGTCATGATCCTAGGGTCCTGGGATCGAGCCCCACATTGGGCTCTCTGCTCAGCAGGGAGCCTGCTTCCTCCTCCTCTCTCCCTGCCTGCCTCTCTGACTAGTTGCAATCTCTGTCTATCAAATAAATAAATAAAATCTTAAAAAAAAAATAAAGAGCATTGGACCAGAAGTTGTTTTGTTTTGTTTTATTTAATCTTTTTTCCTTCTTCATTAGCAGACACGATATATGTTCTTTAGCAAGACATACTTCCAAGGGTGCACACATATTTTTGGCTGCAGCATATATAAGAGAGCTTGGGGGCACCTGGGTGGCTTAGTTGGTTAGGTGTCAGACACTTAAGTGTCAGACCATGATCTCATGGGTTGTGGAATGGAGCGCCATGGGGGCTCTGCATTCATCAGGGAGTCTGCTTGAAGGATTCTTGCCCTCTGCCCCTCCCACCTCTCACGTGTGTGCATGCACGTGCTCTCTCTTTCAAGTAAATAAACAAATCTTTTTTTTTTTTTTAAAGAGAGAGACAGCTTGAAACCCTGTTCCTCTCTTTCCAATTCAATAATGCTTAATGGGATGCTAGTAATTGAAAGTGACATTATTATAGGACTAACACTGGAGCTGTAAACCTGGCCCCATTTAAACTACGTGTAACAGATTCCCTATGATTTTGTATCTGATCTCAGCCAGTGCTTGACTTCTCTTACAATGTCCCTGAACCTCACTTGAATATTCATGATGATGTAAAGTTCACTCTCTCATCAGGCGATCATTCAATTCGTGGACATCTCCAAAGAGTAGAAAACTTTCTTAAACAGAGTAGGTGTTTCCCTTTCTATGACTGCACCGTCTTAGTCCCACTTTCTCTGATTACATAGGGTAAGTATAATCATGTCTTCACATCACAGTCCTTTAAATATCTAAAGACGATTATTCGTTCCCCAGTAACAGATTTCTTTTTCTAGCTTAAATATGCCAATGATGTGGCTTCCGTTCTTGGAGGAACTTCATTTTGTCAATGTATCTCTTCAAATATGACACTCGGAACTGAAACAGTTCTCTGAGCACGGGCACACCCGCAAAACATACATCTGGGGCTATTACTGTTTTTATTCTGGGTGAAATATTTCTATTAATGTAATTCAAGATCTCATTAGCTCTTCCGGCAATTCTGTCTATTGGCCAGTATTGCAATTTTCATTAAATGAAACCCCCTAAACAATTTTATTTGAATTGCCAATGGCTCAGGTGTCTCTCATCTTATAATTGGTCTGACATTTTTTTTAACCTCATTGCAGAACTTTACATTTACCCCTATTAAATTTCATCTTATTAGTTTTGCTGATTGTTCCAAGCTGTCAAAATCAATTTGAATATGTATCTGACATCTGGTATATTAACATCCATCCAACTTTGTGCCATTACTAAATCTAGCAAGGATATCCGTTTTATTCTAGTTCAAATATTTAATCAAAATACCAAACAGAATGGAACTAAACACAGAGACTAGCATTATGCCACTAGATAGCATCTGCTTTTAGGTTGTATTGATCCCAATTAATGTTAATAGAATAAAATATTTTAATCAACTGTGAATCTACCAAACCATGTCATCCATCCCACTTGACCATAGATATATCATGAATGGCATTTTTGAAATATTATTTTGGAAGTCAAAATATCCAATTCAATTGGAATAAAATTCTTTAGGAAATGTAAATTGAGATTTTTAGTTCATTGTACCCTGATACAGAGAAAAGGTCTTTGGAATTCTCAGCAAGCAAATCAGTAAAAACAGAAACTGTAAAATGAAAAAATGAGCAATATGTTAAATGTTCACACAGAAAAAAATCTTAAAGGCAAAAGACAAGTAGAAAACTGGGACAATTATTTGGAACATCAACAACAAAGGATTAATTTCATTAATGTATAAAGAGTTCATATGCGTTAATAAAAAAAGAATAACCCAAAAGAAAATGGGCAAAGGTCAAGAACAGGCAGTTCACTCACATAAACTCATGCACATGTGGCCAATTAACACAGAAAGAAATGGTTGGTCTCACAATTAAGGAGTTGGAAGTTAAAACGCTAGATGAGTTGTCATTCTTCATCGATCAGCTTGATAACAGCATTGTTTGCAATGCTGATAAAGGCACGTGGAGAAAAGCGCTCTCATATTATAAATTGTAAAGTGGTACCACCTCTGTGGAAAGCAATTTGAACTTATCAACCAAGATTTCAAATACACTTACTCTTTGATCCAACAGCTTTACTTCTAGGATTTTATCCTACAAATATATTCCCATAAGGTACAAGGAAATAGAAAAGTTGTAGAGGATGGATGGGATTTAACCCCTTGTCAGACATGTGACCTTGAGCATGTCAGTACCCTTCTCTGGAAACTTGGGATAATAATAGTATCTGCTAGTTGGAACGTGGAGAGAAACAAATGAGTCCTTTAAACAGTGTCAACCACACAGTCAGTGCTCTATACATGTTTGCTTTTCATCTGCTATTTCTAGAGTTTACCACTTTCCCATAGGATTTAAGCTCTACAAAGAATTTCTTTCTTTCTTTCTTTCTTTCTTTCTTTCTTTCTTTCTTTCTTTCTTTCTTTCTTTCTTTCTTTTGTCATTTTGGTTCACTGATGAGCCCCCAAGGGCCTGGAACTTGACAATTGGTAGTCATGCGATAAATACTTCCTGACAGATGCTAGCTATCAGCACGTGACTACGTTGTTCAGGAAGATCGATCAGCTCCTCATACTCTCCTTTCTGACCACCAAGAATCCTTCCGGTTCCTTTGAAAGAAAACACTGAGCAGCTGGTGAAATATTCTAGTTACCCATTGATCACGTGTTCCCTGAAACTTATTTTGGCTACAACTCAGCCTCAGGAGCTTGGTTGGTGTGAAAAACCCCTGGGTGAGCTGATAAAAATCAAATCTCTAAGAATACAAAGCTGAGCTCCTGACCCTGAATCCAGGCTCCCCTGGGGACTGGAATGAGGAAAAGGGCAGCGGCGATGTGGAAAATTGAACAGTTGATCATGGGGGCATTCTGGGATGTTTGAGGGAGAAACGGCGTGTGGGTGACTGTGCTTCAGGATGACCCGCCTGGCTGTGGTAGGTGGCGTGCGGTGTAGGGGGTGGGGACCCGGAAACCAGCACGGAGGCAATGAAAGCCTTATCTCGGAGTGATGGGGGATTGAAGGAATGGCAAAATATAATGATACCACAAATGGAAAAAGTTAGGACAGAATTTTGGGCTTGGTCCTCACATCCTAAATAGTCATAAGGGCACTTTAGAAGCTGAAACTGAGCTTAAAGAGAAGAGGAAGTTAGGAAGGAAGCCCATGTTCTTAAGGAGTTAACATGGGGTGTGACCTCAGATTTAAGATGTTCCTGTTTCTGTCTTTTCCTGTCTTGCTCTTCTGACCTCCCCTAAGTTGGTGGCAACATAGCAGGTGACATGACAGCATTTATGCCTAAGCTGCATCTAAAAGGAGCAGCCAGAGCTAACTCACTGGTCCCATTTCATGCTCTTCTTGGGCAGCTCCAAGTTCAAAGTTCAAGTTCAAAGAAGCTTTGCACAGCTCTGCAGTGGGTTCAAACTGGACACGTGGGTCTGTGTTTTGCAAACATCATGTCTTCAATGGCACTGCTTGCCCTTATCTAGAAGGGCATCTCTGGTTTCCAGGAACCCAACACATGACAAAGTCAGGGCAGGATATAGGCTCTCTAAGCATCCTATTGTACATGGCATGGTTTACAGAATCAGAGCTTTCCCAAAACAGCTAAGTGAGCCTTGGTTTGCAGAGTACTGGGACAGTCACAAAAAGCCATGGTCCACGATAATTGTTCTGCTGGGATTTTACAATACCAAAATCAGATCATGATGTCCACCCCATAGATCCCCCTCCCTCTGTGTGCAAAAATTGATTTCCGCTAGTTGAAATTCACACAATAAAGGAAACCTTTGTTTTCAATTCTACTGACGAGAGACAATGCACGCAACCACCTCATTGATTGACTGTTCTGTTTTCTTAGATTTACTCCTCAAGAGAATCATTAAACATAAGAGAAAATGATTTGTTTCCATTGATTGGGTGATGTGCGCATCTGACAGCCATGGTTTTTATATTTAAGTTATTATGTCATTAATGTAATTTGCAGAATCAAGAAGAAATCACTCAGGTTCGGATTTTGCTGCTGGTTCTGTGCTGTTGTTTGTTTTTTTTTTTTTTTTAAATAAATAAGAACTTTTTAAAGGGAAGAAATCTGATGACAGCAATAAGAGGTGAAAAGGCCAACTGCTCACTTCATAAATCACCACAAGCTTAAGGGAACTTCCTCTGATTACTAAAGTGCTGAGTGCTATAAAGCCGAGTTTCTCAAGATGTCCATTTTCATATCGTGAAATTCTGAGGGTCGCCGCTAATTGCAAGTACTTAGGAAAGATGACTTCCCATCGTTCACTTAAATTCCTTTCTCACTCTCGAGGCTGTCTCATCGCTTAAGGTTAGTAAGTTACATGGAGTGTAGTGAAGCCGGGCTCGACTCAGGCTTCCCGAAGTTGCCTCTGAACTGGGTTCGTGCTAACTGGGCAGACTGTATGCCTCTCTCACGCTCAGTAACATTTCTCGCCCCTGGCAATGACTGCCAAGAAATTAATTACGACAAGCCGGGAAGTACTGCTGCTTTGCGGCCTGGCCCTGGCTGACTGCAAAACTCCAACCTCGAAGTGAATGTCTGGGTATTGAAATTAAGTGATTCTTAGAATCTTCTAGAAAAATAAAATTGAAATCAATAGGTAGAATTTGTGGGCCCCCTTTTCTAATGTTAGTTATTAAGGGTCTTAATTTCTACTGCCGCTTTTGGAGAACAGGGCTGGTTGTGAGTATTTTTCTGACCCATGACAGGTGCCCAAAGATGATCCTCTTTTCTTTTTACCAAGGAGGCTGGGCTGGTTTCATGCACATGTGACTTACCATTTAGTTAGAAGGTGCTGGCACTTGGTTCAATGCTCTACAGTTGCTGTCTTGAAATTCTTAATCATTTTTGAGCAAGGGGCTGTACATTTTCTTCTTGCACTAGGCTTGCAAATTACGAAGTCTGTCCTGAGCCAAGGGCTAACATATGGCATATGTATGTGAAAGACATTTTGCAGGGTTTGGCTTGCTCACTTGTGCCCTTTGTCGTGTCCATGAGAAGGACCTACCTGTGGGCCAGCCTGGTTGATGAACTTGGCCACCCTGGGCTGGCCAACAGCCAGCTGACCTCTGCACGTGTAAGCGTGCCCAGCCCAAACCAGCAAATTTATGCACCGTCCGGCAATCCAGCTCCAGCCAAGTGTGGTCAGAGTGACTAAACTTCAGAGACTCAGGAGCTGAATAAATGCATATTGTTATAATCTAGTGAAGTGTTATGATTGTTTGCCACATAGCATTATTGTGGCAACAGGTAACTGTCTGGCAGGCTGCTATGTTGACAGGATGCACGTTTCTATCCAGGAGACCAGGTAGGATGTCTAGATGACGCCCTAAAAATCCTCCTGGGAAGGTAAGACCGTCAGAGGGAGAGACTACAGAAATGGTGGAATAGCATAATCAGAACAGTGGAGAAAAATCTCTCCAGAAGTAGAGAGGTAGAAAAGGTGTGAAATGTGGAGTTGAGAGTCCAGGTAAGGGGGACAAAGGCGTCCCTGTCATCCCTGTAGCTCCAGAATCTAACGGAGAGCGTGGTGCGCAGAGGGAAGGAATCGACGGATGTTAGTGGAGCAGCGGGGGACATTTACTCTCCTCCTTTATTTGCTCTTCAGCACATCTCAATTCTGGTCTATAAAATCCGGGTCCACATCGACATTTCCTGAAACACGCCATTTTCTTTGGGTGATGGCTGAACCACTGGTTGTTGAAATGTTTAAAAATCACTAATTCTGATTGGGTATAAGTTAGCTTCCAGTTCCTCTCTACTGAACAAATCCATTATATAGAGATTATGTGAAATAATAGTGCAACCATTATCCACAGCAAGTATTTGAAATATATTAGAGAACAAATGGTTTTATTCATTCTTAGTTCCAAAAGAGGCATGGATATCTATTTTTTTTTTTTAGATTTTATTTATTTATTTGACAGACAGATCACAATAGGCAGAGAGGCAGGCAATGAGAGAGGAGGAAGCAGGCTCCCTCCCAAGCAGAGAGCCCAACGCGGAACTCGATCCCAGGACCCTGGGATCATGACCTGAGCCAAAGGCAGAGGCCTTAACCCACTGAGCCACCAGGTGCCCCCTATGGATATCTATTTTTTAACATTTGGTGCCCTTGAGCCAATATTTAGTTAATTCTAAATATTATATCTGAAAATAATTAGCTTCATTCAAAAAGCTGTTTGATCAAAAAAAGTAAACTAGTCTGATTTTATTTTCAGTAAGTACAACTTAGTGAAGTTTTATTACTGCTAAGAAAACATTTAATCATGGAATGCTCTTGTTCATTTTGAGAGTTTTATTTTGTTTTTAAAAGAATTCAATTTGGAAATCTTAAGTTTTCCAGAAAACGCCATCCTGCCTTGAACCATCATCAGGTAGGAATGCAGGTAGGAATCGTGATGACCTTGGTGGGTTATTTTCTCCCCCTCTGAAAGTGGGTTTATTATAGAAATGAATTTTATTAAGTAATTAAAAACATTATGTGAAGTCACCTACTCACCATTTTGTCCCATCCTCACCTTGTCATTTCTTATCCTTCTTGTAAGAAAGAAATGGCTGTGGAGGATTCTGGAGCTCCAGAATGCCCTGGAACATTCCAACAGACCAGCGTTCGACAAAGCTTTAACTGGCAACTTCTGCACCTGTGTTTGAGGTAGAATGATGAACTTGGTGTCCTAATTTCTGATCTGACTGATCTGACCTATTCTGACAACCCCCCATGTTCTTTCTGCTCCTTCCTTTCCCTTAGTGGCTCAGTTGATGACTTCAGGCAAATTTTGTCTTAAAAGAACCAAACAGTAAATATTTTTTGGCTTTGTGGGCCATATAGTTTCTGTTGCAACTACTCAATTCTGCCATTTCAGTGCAAAAGCACCTTTCGATAATGTGTAAAGGAATGAATGAGGCTTGTGTTCCAATAAAACTTTATGGATGCTGAAACTTACATACTAGGTAATGTTTACACAGCACAGAGTCTTAAACTCCTTTTGATTTAAAATTAAAAAAATTTTTTTTCTTTTTAAATTTATTTATTTGTTAGAGAGAGAGCGAGCAAGCACAGGCAGACAGAGAGGCAGGCAGAGGCAGAGGGAGAAGCAGGCTCCCCGCCGAGCAAGGAGCCCGATGCGGGACTCGATCCCAGGACGCCGGGACCACGACCCGAGCCGAAGGCAGCCGCCTCACCAACTGAGCCACCCAGGCGTCCCCCCCAAAAATTTTTTTTAATGTAAAAACTGTTCTTAGCTCTCGGGCCATACAAAAACGAGAGGTGGGCTGCACTTGGCCTATGACCATGATTTGTCAGCCACTGACCTTAAGTTACCTGGGCTGCTGAACCAGACAAAATGGGATGCCTCCATTAGAAGCACACAGGCTGACGCCAGAGAGTCCAAGTTTGAATTTCAGCTCTGCCTTTTCCCATCTGTATGATCTTGGACAAGTTTCTTTATGTAAAAGAATGGAAATATTTATAACTCTGGGGAGCAAATGCACTAATGCAGATAACCTGCTCAACACCCAGCAAATACTGTATATGAGTTACTTTGTTACTTACTTCTTACTTATACTTCTGACTTGTTACTTTGTTTCTTACCACAATTGGCAAGTCTGGTTTTTTGGAAACCTGCAGAGGAGCTAGGCTGACCCCCCTGGAATCAGGGCTTTTGATTCTAATTCCACCCAGGTGCCCTAGATTGGGATTCTTGAACAGTTTTGCACTTGTACCTGGAGGACGGTTCTTGCTTATGCTTCTTGACGGGCATCCAGAAGTTGAAATGGCCAAATAGAGCCACAGCACTTTCCCTGACCTACTTTTTAAAAAAGCATTTGTCATAGTTAACCGGTTTTAATATCTCAAAAGAAAAAAACAACCCTGTCACTTGATGAGGAAGAAATACTAAAATATATACACAAGGTAAAATTTTAAAATGTTGATCTTTATTTTATAAAAGGAATCTATTTAAAAAAAAAAGATTTTTATTTATTTGAGAGAGAGAGACAGAGATGGCAAGACAGAGCACACAAGTGGGGAGGAGAGGGAGAAGCAGGCTCCCCCATGAGCAGGGAGCTCTGCGTGGGGCTCAATCCCAGGACCCCGGGATCACGACCCAAGCTGAAGGCAGATGCCCAACCAACTGAGCCACCCAGGTGCCCCCGTAAAAGGAATCTTGATTGTTTCTTTCTCTTAGGCCTTCCCTCTCCAGGTAATGTTAATAAGGCATGTGGCAAATACTATTGGAAAATAAGCACAGATAATTTATATTTAATTGCTAAAATAGCACACAGAGTTTATTGTTTTCATGGGCTTTTATTAATACTCGGAACAGTTAAAAACTCAATTTAGATTATTGTGTTGCCTTCGGGACCAAGAGAAATGCCCATGGCCTCTTTCTTGATCATAGCACAGTGTAGATACACTATTTGTATCTTTTCGTCTGTCTTGGGCTTCTTCCTTATTAAAATGTTATCCATCAGTAAAATGAAAAGAACACGGAGGTAATTTTGAAATCAGGCCACGCAGCCAACACAGCCATAAGCAGGAGCCCCGACCACTGACCGCACCCCCTCCCCACCGAGGCCTGGCTCTCTGGTATGTTGACAGGATGACCTCGCCTGCAGGCTCCGTGTCATTCCTTGTACCCTTTGCAAGTCCCTGGGCACTTAGCAGGGATGCTGCTCAAGGCAGCCCTTTCAGGCTGTCAGAGAGAGACACTGAAGCTATTATGGACTGGTCTGGCTTCTGCTTTGATGACCAGCACCCTCCCTTTATCCCCTCACTTCCCCCAAAAACCCAGAAAAAAATACTTTTACAAATGTTTGTTATTATTTAACAACAACACTGACCTTGACTCCATGGTGTGTCATGACTCTGCCTGATAACCCCTACCCTTAAGAAGCAAAGCCTAAGATGCTACCGTCCTGAGTGGAAACAGTGACAAAAGAGCTTATTCAAAGGCAGTCCCTTTAGTCCCGTGGCTTCTCTCTCTCGCTGGCTTAGCATCGTAACTGCAGCTCGAGTCGCATTAGAAGCTCGTGATATAAGAGAAGCTATTTTAAATGTTTATAATTTATAGGAAAAGAAAAACATTCAGTTTATAAAAATTATCCCAAATTATCATCATATGCTAGTAATAATGGTTTCGATAATAGAGCCTTAAATCTTTAATAAGTCTTAAACTAAGCTATTTCTGTTACATAATGGCAAGTGGCAGAACTCTTCTATTAATAAACGGACGATGGATAGAGGAAGTAGCATTACAGTTTACCGAATATTCAGCAGAATAGCATTCATCTATGGATAAATTTATATCCAAACATGCTTTTTCGGTGCATAAAAATTCTACTTGAAAAGGAAAGATGAACAGTAATACGCACATAATTGAGGAAAAATTATTTCGTCTGTTCTAAATTGTCTGGGTAACTACCTTAATTATCTACCTCAGGGTGCCAGTGTGGCGTCTGTCCCGAGGTGGCTATAAATCCCAGATTTTAGGAAAGGTAACTCTAGAATGCATTAGCACTAGGGAGGGTCATTCCGTGGCCAGGATTTATGGGAACAGTGATTGACTTCATCGTTGACTTCCTCGCCCAAGGGGAAAGAAAGAACCCCACACCTTTTGGGAGGAGGGAAGTATTGAAATTGCTTTGAGGGCAATTAAACTAATTCCTTTTCAAATATAAAGTGTTCTCTCACCTCCGAATGTGCAATTGTACCTCCAAATGCAAGATTAACATCTAACATGGGCACTAGTGTGCTGTCCCAAACCATTTTTCAAATCTACGCAAGGCACAGTATCTTTATCAGTGGGAAGGGGTGTGGAGTAGATTTCAGACATCTAGATAGAGTTAAAACGCTGGTTGGACTGACTCCTCGGTGCATTTTTTGACCCAACTGACGTTATTTTGGCACGTTATTTGTGGCACGTGGACACGGAGCTCTGCCGACAGAGTTACGGGGGGGGCGGGCGCAGGGGGGGAGACGAGGTTCTGGACACAGAGAAGGGTGAGCTGGTCTCCAGTTCTTCAAAGCGCTCTGGCTCCTTCCCGCTTTGCCATTTGCAGAAATCTCTCCCAACAGAAAACTGCGGAGCACACACAAAAGGAAGAAAGGAATAGAAACAAACCGGTTCCTGTCATCTCTGTTGATTTTTCACTTAGCAGACTTCTTTATGGATTAAAAAACTTTTTTTTCGTCTTCTTGTAAAGCAATGTTCATTGGAGCTTGGCCAATAGATGGTATCACTCCTTCCAGAGTCTATGCTCTGGGCGGCCTAGGGAAGCATATCTAGTCAGGGCATTCATGCAAATTATTACTTACTGCCCTATATGCTCATAAATTAATAGCTTCTCTGTGGATGAAAAACAGAAATTAGACAACCATTAAGGTTGAACAATGTTTAAAGAATATTAAATATTAATATATGAAATGAAAAAATATTGTGAGTGATATCAGTAGATATGCTAAAAGCGTAACAAGCCAGACCTAAGAATGCAAATAATAAAAACATGTTTTCAGCTAGATATTCTGGATGGTTTAGTATTCAAATTAAAGTTCATTTTTTTTCCCCTTTCAGTTAAAAACAAAACAAAGTATTTACTACTGTTGTACTATATGGGTGTTCATTTTCATACTCAGAACGAAAATGATTTTAAGGCAAATAAATTAATAAGGAGGTCTGGATTATTTTGGTCATTGTGCTATAAGAATTTTCTTTGCAATATTGAAAATACATCCTATGAATATTTAGAAAGGGCAGTTTTTATCAGTCTGTGGTGTATTTAAAAAAATTACCAGTATTTTAATAAATAATCGTCAAGTTAGCTCGTGTATCTTAAGGATTTGTATGCCAAACACCATAAAATTGGGATGGAATTTGGGATGGCAGAAGTGTCTCCTGGGTGATAGGATGGGATGACCCGTTACTCTTCAGGAATGCAGGTATGGTCACTGGTCTCTGGCAACAAGAAACGTAGGGTACAAGTTTTTATGACTTGGGGTGCCTGGCTGGCTCAGTTGGGTAGAGCATGGGATTCTTGATCTCAGGGTTGTGAGTTCAAGCCTCACTTTGGGCACGGAGCCTACTTAAAAAAACAAACAAACAAAAACAAAACAAAACAAAACAAAAAAAAACAAGCAGACTTTCCTCTGAGCAGGGAGCCCAACCCGGAGTTCAATCCCAGGACCCTGAGATCATGACCTGAGCAGAAGGCGGATACTTAAATAACTGAACCACAAGGCGCCCCTAGAAGCCCACTTTTAAAAATTCACTGTGTTCCCATTGGACAGATTTAACAGCAGCAATATTAAGATATTAATCCTGCAGAAATGATCAGCCAAAAATAGTTCTAGTTCTGGTCCTGCCACTACTTTGAATTTATTGTGAGGTCTTAGGCAAGGGAACCTCCCCAGACCCCTTCCCCACTGAATACCTAGGGCTAAAAATGCAAAGCTTACAGACATCACAGAGGTACTGGGTTTGCTTGGTCTAATAAGACAAAACCCAAACAAACACTGTAATACGTTCTATCAGTCAATATCATAGCATATGTGGCTTACCAACTAATTTCATCTTCACAATGATCTCATTAAGTAGAGACCTCCAATGATTCCTTCTTAACAGATGGTGAAGCTGATGCACAGAGAGGTTAAGTAACTTGTCCAAGGTGGCACAGCTAGTTAGTGGCAGAGCCGGGACACGATCCCAGATGGCTAGCTCCAGAGTCCACACTCATCACTCCGCTGCACCATATCCCTAGTCCAGGGTCTTGGCAGAGTCCTGGCAGAGACAGACCACTGTAAACCAATACGGGATGCAGTGAGATCGCATGTCCCAGGCATCAGTATGGAACCCTGGGGAGGGGCGACTCACCCCGCTTGGAGTGCAGACAATGCAGGCAATGGTGGAAGGTCCTGTGGGCTGTTAAGATCCTTTAACATTGGTAAGGAGGGAGCCTACATGCCTGCAGTTTTCAGACCTTGATGTGCCAAAGATTCAATGAAGGCACATGTGAAAAATGCAGATCGTTAATGAGGGCGCGGGAGTGGCGGCTGAGATTTTCCACGAGCTCCCAGGTGGTGCCCAGCTGCTTGTTGGGACCTTTCTCTGAGCAGCAAGGCCGTCTGGAGCATACACAGCCTTGAAAGGTAGTCCTTTGCTCTCCAAGAAAGCCTTCGGAGCTACCCCAGAGCCCAGGTGCGTACGGGTACACATCAGGGATTCTGCAAAGAAGTGGCAACACTTCTTTCCACCCAGGGATTGGCCTGGTTTGATCAATGCTCCTTATTCTGGAGAAAAACACCTGTGGTCCTCTCCTAAGCATTTGGTTCTCCCACCCCCAAAACCTGTTTCCAGCCTCTTCCTTTGTGTTCTAGAAAACTAGGATTAAGGGGTTAAGGAGAGTAGAGGAGAGGACAGAGAGCCCATGACATCGGTTCCAGGCCCCTTGGAAATTTGTTACGTGTTTGATCTATCAGGCCATACCTTCCCCGGAATACTTTATTGGATATATGTGCATTTATAAAAATTCAAGGGAATAAAAATCACCTTAGCTTTGAAACCTACATAGCACCTTTTTTTTTTTAGGTAAATCGAGGTTCACCCAGAGAGGTCACAGAGGGAGAACTGAAAAACCCTACCTTGGTGCTCCAGTGAGCTTGTGTCTTTTCAAAGGTGTTTAGGGGGAGACACACTTTCGGGATTCTCGGGACACCTGGGGAGCATCCCGTTATCACAGGGTTTCTGGGAGTCACAACTCTTGATGCCCGTTATGGAAACTCAACATCCTTGAACAAGACGGTGCCCAGAAAGAAGGAGCCCACGGCCTCGTAGCTGTGGGGAACCACCCCGAATTCTGCCCCATGTTTGCCCTGCTTGTGTCACCGAGAGAAGTGTGGGCATGGCTGACATGAATTCTGGTAATCTCTGAACCAAGAGCTAGCCTCCAACCAAGGAAGAAACCCCAGCTCAGGATTCGTACTAAAATAACTTTCACCAGAGGTGATTCGCAGGATGGGAGCAGTTAGGACAGCGACAGTCATCATCGGAAACTGTGGAAATTGCTACTTTGGAGTTAGCTCTTGGGACGGATGCACTTTCCCAGGTCTGCTGAGCCTTCCGCCCCCCCCCCCAACTTCCCAGTCTTGAGGTCCTGTGTTACCCCAGGTGCTGGGGGCCCCAGAAGGTGAAGCTGCAGCCGCTCTTCAAAGACTTATTTTCTTACCATCTCTCCCTCAAGGTAAGACGCAAAACTTATGTTTTACATGTATTTTCCATTGCACGAGGACCCGATATGCATCCTGGAAACTTTGGGGAAAATAACTGAGTGGAAAGACAGCATCACTTTTAAGTTTTACTTTTATTTCTAGGCATTTTTCTAGTCTTCAGTTGTTGACATTATGGGAACTGTGACATTGTAGGAGGAAAAAAAGGAGAAGAAGATGGAGAGTCTGTGGCCTCAAGGCAGCCCAGCTGGTTTAGGGCCATTCACTCTCTCGTCCCTCTGCTAGGAATTTATATGGCACCCAGCCTCGCCTAGGTGATTCGTAAGCAATGGTGACAGGAGGCAAGAGAAGTAGATTCCGGAAATCATTGTGGGACATGGAGGCTGTGATGGTTTAGTCCAGGAGGTTGGATGGTGGGATTCACCCCCCTCCTGTCATTGGGGGGGTAACCAAGGATTTGTCTCCATGTTTAATTCTAGACACAACCTTGGTTGAGGTGAGTCCCCGGGGACCCTGGGGGATCCCCAGTGATGGCTGCCGCTGTAGGTTCTCAGCCACTGAGCCTCCCAGAGACAGTGGTTGCATGTGTCAGTTCTAAAGAGGGGACCCGGCGATGAACCACAGAGTCCGCTGCAGGAGCAAGAACACATATTCTTCAGAATTAACCGCAAAATATAGTTAATGTGTTGGTGCTATAGTGGTGAGCATAGCTGCCTTCCAAAATATAGTTAGCATTGGATTGTATTTTGGGGTGGAAAAAGGATGGACAGGAGGTTTGTCTGAGCAACTTCCTTAGTATTGTTCCACAGGGGGGCTTGAACACCTCGGACGAAGAGCAGGTGTCCCCTGGAAGTTAGCAGAGTCAACAGTAACCCAGGTGCGCCCTTCAAGTTTACGGCTTCGGCAATGGGCAGGTGTCTCTTGAGTGAACCCTGATAGAACTTGTGCTAAATTAAAGCCTTTGATATGTAAGATTCACAGGCCCCCAAATGGAAAGAAGTGGATGCAGGGTCTCATGTCCTTTAAAATCATGGACGATACATGAGAGCTGAGAGGCACTGGTGACCGTTCAGCCCCATTTCCATTTCACAACAGAGAAACAAAGAGCTTGTCTAAGCTCTTACAGCCAGTAAATGCCAAACAGGCACAGAAGCCGGTCGCCTGACTTCCAGCCCAGGTCTCCACCTTACTCTGAGTGTTTTCACAGCGGAAGCTCTCCGGCTGTCCTCAGTGTGGTCTCCGATGTGCCTTGGGAACCTGGGCCCGAGCTGGGCCAAGACAGAGAATTTCTGACATACAACTTTTGACAGCAGGCATCAAAAATGTATAAGGTTTTTGCTATTAGAAAAAAATTGAAAACGATTCCTCTAGGAAAAAGTACCAACTTTTTTTTTTTTTTTTTTTAAGTCTGCATATCCAAGTAACAGCACCTCATGAAAAGATTGGAATTTCTGGTTTGTGTTTGTTTGCCTGCTTTCGATTCAGTCCAGTCCAACAAACTCATGCAGCTCTTAAGGACAAGGCTCTTTGCTACAAGCGCTTAGGACTAAAAAGCTGAGCAAGAAGGGAGCCGGGGTGGCTACATCGGTTGAGTTCTGACTCCTGGTCTCAGGGTCTTGGGATCAAGACCCCATGGGGCTCAGCATGGAGTCCGCTTGTCCCTCTGCCTCTGCTCTCCCCCCCAACCCTTCTCTCTCATAAATAAATAAAATCTTAAAAAAAAAAAAACAAACAAAAACTGAGCAAGATACAGAGTCCCTGCTCTCAGAGACCTTACCATCTAATGACACAGTTATGTGAAGTCAGCCCCACAAAGGTCCTTGTTAGCTGCTCACAGATAGTGGGGGGACCACTAAAGATTTTAGACCATGGGAGTATTAAGATTAGATCACTGCCTTTTTAGGAAGACATTAGGGGCTGTTTCCGTGGTCCAGATGAGCACAAAGAACCCACAGCTCTGGGGCTAGGAAGGAGGGGCAGCTTTATTAGGATGTCAAAGGTTTAATGGGAAGAGTCCCAGCTGTAGTTTTCCTTTAATCACATCGCAGGGCGCACTGAGCTGACTCATTTAGAAACAAGATTGCAAAGGCAATGCAGCAGAAGGCAGAGTCACGTGACTCACGGGCTCTGCGCTCCCACCTTAGGTTAAGTAAAAGGGTCTCTGTTGTCTAGCAGATGCCTAATAAACAGGCTCACCTTTCAGCGACAAATGAAAACACAGATACAAATTAATGGGCAAAAAAGGACCCCGATTGTCTGTCTGTGTTGCTTTACACACAGCTCAGCAAAAGCAGCCTGGTGAGCTTCAATCACCCCATTTTTCCTTTTTCTTTTCTCTCATTACACTCATTATTGGCCACAAAAGGCTGCTCACAAAACAGCTAGTGATGATAATTTAATGCATCCTTTCTGAAACCTGCAGGGAAATTAAAGCAGGGAGCTAGCTACCTGGGGGGGAATGGGCCGGGGACAGAGGATGAGCACATCTGAAGCAGTACCTTTAGGTGTTAATTGTCCTGCCCTTTCCCAGACGGCTGACCTTGACCCGGGTTGACCTTAGGCAGCCAGAGCCCTGCTCACTTCCTTGCAAACGGAGTCAAACTGGTGGTTTTGGAATAGGGGATCCCGGATGGAGACCCCTGTGCATCTGAGGAGGCTGCTGTTGTTCCTAAAGTTTAAGGAAACCCCAGAAATGCCTGCCCGTGTCACCAGGCATCTCACGTCAGCTCTGGACCAGGCGGCCATGCCGTGTGTTGGCTTCCTTCCCCTCATGGGATGGCACGACAGCAGGCGAAAGCATTTCCTGCTGGCATTAGCATGCAAACTCACAAAGCACCAGGAATTCAATTGAGAAGGAATTTTCTGTCTCCCTCGCTGTCTGCCACTCCCTCCACCACTGCCCTCCCAAATAACTTGAGGTCAGATCCCAACGATAATAAAAACCAAATTCATTGACATGAAAGAGAAAGATACTCATTTAGCAGCTGAAAGAAATGCTCTTCCAACAGTCGTCAATGGGATAGGTAGCTTCGTGCAAACCCCCTAGGCCTGGCACACTCCACTACTAGCCACACGTGGCTATTTAAATATAAATTAATTTAACTTATATAAGACTTTAAACTCCCTCCTTCAGTCACACTAGTCAGTTTCAAGCACTCCATGGGCCTGTGTGGCTGGTGGCCGCCATATTGGATAGCGCGAACCTCAGTGTACACATAAGAGTGAAATAATTAAGGTGTAATGAGTTTGGGGTATTTATTACCTTTATTTTTCAGATAATACTTAATATATTTATGGAATTCAATTTTTAAATCATGATGATGCTTAACAACCAGCGCATAAAATTCCTGAACATAAAACAACCAACTCCGCCCAGCCAATAAAAATCAGCTCCCGCGCACCCCTGGAACATTCCCATCAGAGCAGAAAATTCTCTGGGACGGTAATGCCCCAAACAAGGCACCAGCTCACTGGGGTGACGATAGCAGTAACCAGAGTGAGAATGAGACACCAGGCTCCCACACTGGTAACAAAGATAAAAGACTTTAAGGGTGGACAGTGCCCCATCGGTCCTTCCCTCCCCCAGACCTAAACCACATTCCTTGCCACATCTTTGCAGAAGGAAATGCACACTTAGAGGCTCTGCAACTCGCTCTCTCCTCCGTCTTCTGGCACACTCCATAAACACCCTCTTCCTTCATTTCCTCTTTTCCTCTGACTATAAACCTATTCTTTTTTTTTTTTTTTTCTAACTTCATCATCGCAGTAAGGCCCGAGGCCCGTGATTATCCGAGTCACCTCCCAATTCACCAGCATCCCCGGTGTTTTACATAGAATTCAGGACAATGCTGCAGGCTGAAACCTCACCAGAAATTTATACAACACCCGAATGTTCTTCTGACTCCCCAGGCACTCTTTCCTTGATTGGAGCCGGGGATCCGTTTGCTTTCTCCAGATACCAGAGCTTGTTCCTCTGGGTCAGAGAATTCAGAGTGAGGTTTGTTTCAGAAGAGAATAAGCTCACAGAAGACTCTTTCTTGTCGGCAGACCCAAGACAGAAGCTTTTTTCTTTTCTCCAAGAATACGCTCAAGAAAATATTCGCAGGAGGCGATGCCAGTGATTTTGGTTTTTATTCTAGCTTAAACTAGCAAATGACATTTTGGTCTCAACGATGAGGGTTTCCAAGGCGTTAGGCGGAGGTGGAGACCTGGGGTTCTAGAGCGAAACTTCTCAGGACTCACTGTGCAGCCAAAAGTGAGGTCTTGCTCGAGGCCAGAGTCCTGACCCCATCCTCTAGACAGCCTGATTCTGGGAGTCCGGCCCTGGCGTTAGTCTTAAAAAAAAAAAAAAAAAATTATTTTGAATTGTGATAAAATACACATAAAAGAAAATCGACCACATTGGCCATTTTTAAGAGTTCAGTTCAGGGGCTTTAAGTACATTCCCGTGGCTGGGCAGTCATGAGCACTGTGCATTTCCAAAACTCACCTTGCAAAACTGAGGCTCGCTTCCCCTTAAACAGTAATGTCTCTTTCACCTCTCCGCGTGGTCCCTGGGCTGTCTCTGGGCATCTGGCTCCCCTGGTGCCTCATATAAGTAGAATCTAGCATCCATCCTTTTGTGTCTGGCTTGTTTCATTTCTCGTAATGTTCCCAAGGTTCCATCCATGCTGTAGCAGGTGTCAGCAGGTGTCAGCAGGTGTCCCTTTGCTTTGAAGGCTGAGTACCATTCAGTGGTATGGATGGAGCACGATTCGTTTATCCACTTGTCTGGTGATGGACTCTTAGGTTACTCCCACCTTTTGGATACTGTGAATACGCTGCAGTAAACACGGGTGTACGCTTAGCTCTCTGACTACCTGCTTTCAGGTCTTCTGTTTACGTAGCTCAAAGTGGAAATTCCAGGAACTCCCAGTTTAATTTTGTTGAGGAAGAGCCACCATACTGTTTTCCGTAGAAGCTGCACCATGTTGCCTTCCTACCCACAGGGCGCAAGGGATCCAATTTTTCCACATTTTCGCCAACACTTGTCATTTTCCGTTTCTTTGTCTGTTTAGCCATCTTAATGGGTGTGGGTGGCATGTCACTATGGTTTTGTATTTTTTAAAAAGCGTGGGGATTCTAATATGCGTGGGTGAGAGCTATGGCTTGAGAGAGACCATGGACGCGCTGTAGGTTAAGCCATCCAGATGGACATGGCGAACTCATCCCACCCTCCAGAGAAACCAAAAGACAGAGACTTGGCTTTGGCACCTGATAGTTCTCCGTGAACTTCGGGCAAATGACTTGGCTCCCCTTACCTGCTTCCCTGTTTGCAAACGGAGGGAAGAAAACGTTCTTTGATAGGTGTTGTGATTATTACCTGGCAAATTACTGTGATGAAAGGTTAGAATTTTTAGAAATTTAGAAATTTGGAACTGAGAGAGAAAACGGAGCCCTACCAAGAATAAGGAGTTTTTCTGAAGATTTTACTCTATGCGTCAAGTCACCTAAGTTAAAATCTAGATTCTGATGACACTGGGCTTCATGCCATCCTCTCCTCTTACTCATGATTCCCCAGAGTTTGGAAAGGAAAGTGGAATGGTTAAGTCCCCTCCGCATTTCATCCTTGCAGGGATATAAACAGTTACGATACAATTAAGTCTGACCAGCTGCTCAAGATCATGTTTTTGTGTTTTTTTAAGATTTTGCTTATTTATTTGAAAGAGTGTGCACGAGCAAGGGGAGGGAGAGGAGGAGAGAGGGAGGAGGAGGGGGGAGGGGCAGAGGTGGAGGGAGAACCAGACTCCCTGCTGAGCTGGGAGCCCAAGGTGAGGCTCGATTCCAGGACCCCGAAATCATGACCTGAGCTGAAGACAGCTGCTTAACCCACTGAGCCACCCAGGAGCCCCTCAAGATCATATTTAAATCAAAGCTAAAAGCATTAAAGGGAAGTAATCACGCTCCAATGATGATGGTCAGTATTCCTCCAGCAGATAGGAAGTAAGGCAGATTGTTCCCCTTGAAACAAAAAAAAAGATCATTTTTACCATCGTTCTTCACGTCAGCAAGAATGCCATGTTATTTTTCTATCTTATTTCTTATTTTTTAAAGCACTCCCATGGGCACGATCTCCTTGGGTCCTCATGACATCCCTGTGAAGTTGGTGCTGGAGATGAAATCCGTTCCATTCTGCAGATGAGATCCGAGAACTGAGACAAAGTGCCTTCACTTATGTGGGCAAAAAGATGTTACTGCAACTCTCCAAGGTGAGCCATTTCTCGTGTTAAGAGAGGCCTTAAGCCAGAACGGAATTCTTCTGTTTTAAACAATTTTTCAACCTGTCAAGTTGCATGTTCAGAAATCGGACTTTCTGTTGTATTGCCCACACAGAGCTTCACTTCTGACTTACTGGTCAGGGCTTAGAGCACCTACATTTGCCAGAATCCTCTGTGAGAGATTAACCACATGGATTTTCCCCTCGGTTATATCAGATGCTAAACATGAACATTTTGTAATAAATAAAAGTTACAAACCGAAATGAACACTTCATAATGATCAGAACCACCTAACGGTGTGAGGACATTGAGGGGTTTGAAATTTAACCCTAGTGGGGCCAAAAGACAAAACTAGAGAGAGACTCACGAGCTCCACTTGCGCAGAGGAAATAGGACCCGGTTTGCTGTAATTCTCTTCCCTTGCCCTCAGAAGACCCATCGCTGACTGGCAACAGGCCCTCATAAAAAGGGCCTGTGATAGTCCACAGCCCACCTGAGTGCCCCCTCCTCCCAGCACTGCCACCCACGCCCGCAGGAGCTGTCCCTTTCCTCTCCGAGGCTCTGTCCATCCTGCCCAAAGATGCTCGGCCACCACTCTGAGACTCTGTTCTACACGGTTCCGTTCTCACCACCAGAGCCTTTCAAAGACAAATGCCCCGAAAAAGTTCTCTCCAAGGCTCTGATTGGTTGGAAACCCGAACTGATAACTTCTTACAGGGAAGAAACTGGTAAGAGACAATGGACCGGGTTTCTAGTAGAAGGACTTTAGGATTAAGGTTTGGAACTTTTTAAGGTTTAAAATCCCATCCGGTAAAATAATAATCATAATGATAATAGTAATCATACCTACGTGTAGGGTCAGTTAAGTGAGAAATGGTTATGAAGGGGGTGACCTTGTGCCTGGCGGGGGTAAACCTTGGTAAATGTCACTGATATTGAACCACATGCCACATCTCAGTGAGGCTACATTTTTCTCTCTTTTTAGGATTATTTATGTATTTATTTAGTTGAGAGAGAGAGAGCAAGCGAGCCACCAGG
Source organism: Martes martes (assembly GCF_963455335.1). Classification (NCBI taxonomy): domain Eukaryota; kingdom Metazoa; phylum Chordata; class Mammalia; order Carnivora; family Mustelidae; genus Martes; species Martes martes. The sequence continues at coordinate 15,028,064 of NC_137890.1, forward strand.
AGGAGGGGCAGAGGGAGAAGCAGGCTCCCCACTGAGCAGTGTGCCCGATGCGGGGCTCCATCCCAGGACCCGGGATCATGACCCAAGCCAAAGACAGATTCTTAACCGACTGAGCCACCCAGGTGCCCTGAGTCTATTTTGTTAAAAGACTGGAACGAGACTCTACCCATTGGCACCCCACGGCACCCAGACACTGGAGCTCTTCAGTAAGTACTTCCAACAGGAGGAGACCTCCCTTCGCACTATAAGGAGCAGCCACAGCTTGGGAAGTAAATTGTCAGCGGCACCCCTAGGGTCCCCTGGTGGTAATGTCTGGCCTGTCTGGATCTACTCCGCTGGGCTAGTGGGAAGCTAGACCAAGCTAATATCCAGTGAAGCTCCTGGAAGGTAAAGGGGCTGTTTAAGTATTGTGAACAAGCAAATAATAATAGTAAGAGCAGACACTCTCTACCTACCGCCCCCGTCTCCTGAGAATACCCGGGAAGGAGCTTAGCGCAGGGATCGGGCATTCTACCTGCGCTGACCCACTCTGTTCTACCCCTGATCCAGTGAGGGGGAAACTGATCCGGTCCCCATTTGGCTGATAATAATAAGAAGAATAGCTAACATTTACTCAGGGTTTCGCTACATGTCAGTATCAACCCATTTAACGTTAACAGGCCTCAAGGTAGTCACTCCTCTTTTTCTTTAAACAGATCTTCAGAGGTATAATTCACACACAACAACATGCATAAAATAAAGTATATATAATTTTGATGAATTTTGACTTTTGTATATACCTGCGAAGCCATCGTTGCCATCAAGCTAGTGACCATATTCATCACCCCCCTGCCCTAAAATTTTCTTGTGCCTTTTAAACATTCTCCCTCTGCATCAAGGATCATAAAAGAATACCATGAACAACTCTATTCCCTCCTATTTGAGAACATAAATAAATAAAGATTCTCTCTTTTGTCCCTCTCTGACCCCCTACCAACGATCTGCTTTGTGTCACTATGTATTAGTTTGCATGTTCTAGAATTTTACACAAATTGAATTATACCCTTTGCATTCTTTTTATCCAGCTTCTTTTGCTTGGGATAATTAAATTACAACTCTCCATGTTGCAGCGTGTATAAAAAGTCATTCTTTGGGTAGCTGAGGATTAGCCCGTTGTTTAGGTATTCCACAATTTACTCCTCTGCCTGCTGATGGACATTTGGATCATTTCCAGTTCTTGATTATTACAAATAACCTTGCCTTGAATATTTGGGTATGATTTTTTTCTAAGGATATACGCCTCTATCTCTCTTGGATAAATTCCTGGGAGTAGCATGGCTGCAACAGATGATAGGTGTATGTTTAACTTTTTAAGAAACTTCCTAAATGTTTGCCTAAGCAGTTGCACTATTTTGTGTTCTCAGCAGTACTGTGTGAAAATCCCACCTCCTCCACATTATTGGGAACTCTTTCATGATCCATTAAAATTTTTAGTCATTCTAAAAGAGGTGCAGTGGTAGCTCATTGAGGTTTAAATTTGCCTACATCTTTGGTGAGGTGTTCTTCAAATAATGAACCATTTTCTCAAACAGGGTGGTAATATTAGTAATCTAACATAGCTGTTTACATGTGCTGGCATGTCTCCAAAGAACAAAAACACAAGACAAGAGTAAAAAGTGGTGGAAAGAAACAATTCGCTTTTGATCAAATGAAAATGTCATTGATCCTGAGCCAAAAATTATTCTTGGGGTAGACTTTTTTGATGCTCTAAATTCATCAAGGTAAAAAAAAAAAAAAGTTTTTAAAGATCAATCTCCATTCTTTGAAATAGATTGATTTCTAATGGACATCAAAACCAGTATACCTTGTCTTAAAATGATAGAATATTCTGGCTGGAAGGGATCTCAGTGATGATTAAGCCATCGTTTTGTGTTCATAACACATTTTCAAACACAGATTTATGGTTATTATACTTAAAGGAATTGAGTGAGTTAAATATACTAAAGAAGACAGCACTAATTGTAATTGCAAGAATAATTCCAGCTACAGAGTATCTGTGTCTTAGAGAGTGTGTAAAGAGATCCACACGTATGGTCCCCCTTCATTCCTGGGTTAGTGACTGAAAAGAGCCACATCCCATCCTGACCAAGATATCCTTGAAATGCACGAGACAGTGTTCTCACAAACCGAAGAAACACATGATTTTCTTTGTTGGTGGCTTGATGTTATGTCAGGTATTTATTAGTTACCTGGCAGCAAGTGGAACCTTACTCTCTATTTCATCATATGATCCCTTTAGCACAACATTCCATGTAAAAGGTGGTATGAAATGTAAATTGTCACCAAAGTGACAATTTATTTTATTTTTAACATTTAACATTTAACATTTTAACATCAGTTGAAATTTGACAGCATGCTAAAGTTCCTCTGCCCATAACTGTGAACGACTCAGTCTAAACTCCCCTCTTCTCCCCACCTCTCAGTGTGGTCCTGCCTGGGGTCTCACTCTCAGATAAACCAGAACTAGATGGCCAGTCTCCTCATTTCCAGGGCAATGTTTCTGTCATCACTTCTGCCCTTTTCCACTTCAATTAAATTCAGTAGTTATTTACAGAAAAGGATGAGATGTATATACATACACAAGTATTACTAAATTCATAGATGAAACAACTTTATTTCACATTAACAGAGCAGAGGTTGATATACTTATGATACCAGGATCTCAAAAATATATGATTAGAATTCTTAGATTTCTTTCTACTCATTTCCTTCGTATTCTACTGTATGTCTGCTGCCATTATCGTTGTATGGAAATGACTTACTTTAAAATCACAAATGACCCTCCTCTTGGCAAATTTCAGGGTCTTTTCTCAGTTCTAAGGTTCTTCTCATGCTCTACAACACCTGATGCTTTGTTTGCTTCATATTAAAATTTTGTAAACATTAGACTTCTTTGATCTTAAATTTCTTGGTACTCTTAACTCAAACTTTTCTAGGTTCCATTGTCTTCTTACAACCTCCACCAATCGTTGATGTTTTTTACTTTTCTGGCTTGTATTATCTATTCCTTTTCCCCTGTATATCTTTATTTTATTATTATTTTTTAAATTTCTTTTCTTATTTATTAAAATATAATGCATTATTTGCTTCAGGGGTACAGGTCTGTGAATCAACAGTCTTACACAATTCACAGCACTCACCATAGCACATACCTTCCCCAAAGTCCATAACCCAACCTCCCTATCCCTCCTCCTCCCACCCTCCAGCAACCCTCAGTTTGTTTCCTGAGATTAAGAGTCTCTTATAGTTTGTCTCTTTCAAGATGGGACCAGTCCCCCATATATCTTTAAAGAATTATTTATGTCTTTTAAACCCTCATGTTATTGGGATTACCTTGGAATCCATGGGGAGCTCTTTCAATAAAAAGACTCATATCTTTCTTCAATTCTAAAAATTCTTTTCCTTCTGGAACTTGGGTTAGATGTGTGTTGGAGTTTTTAAATCTACCTTCCTCATCCTTTAGTTTCTCTTTTTTATTTTTCATCTCTTTGTCCCTTCATGTCTTATTTTTGGTAATTACTCCACTTAAAACAATGTTGACAAACTTCTGGAAGCTGAGTGTGGGTTGGTACGAGAGTGAGAAACTCCTAGGGCTATATCTTAGGGTAGGGGTGGAGGGTGACAAATATTTTCATTCCGTCCAGGAACTCCATTGATATCTCACAGTGAAGATCTAGAAAGATCTCATGGCTCTGGCCGGGGAGAGGAAGAGTAATCCTGGCAAAATACAGTAGTTCCCCCTCCTTTGTGGTTTTGCTTTTCTCCGTTGCTGTTATCCACACCCAACCTTGGTTCAGTACCAGATCATCCTCCTTCAGACCTAAAGTCAGGTCAATGGCAGCTTAATGCTACTTTGCCATGCGTGTATCAGTCACCTCACGTCGTCTCCTCCAGGAGGCATTTTTATCATTTAACCTCAACACAAGAAGAAGGGCGAGTATAGTACAATAAGATATTTTGAAAGAGACCGTATTCACATAACTTTTTTTTTCAGTATGGTGTTGTAATGGTTCTATTTTATTATTGGTTATTGTTCATCTCTCACTGTGACTAACTGATAAATTAAACTTAAGCATAGGAATGTATGTACAGGAAAAAACACAGTATCCCTAGGGTTTGGTGTTATTTACGGTTTCAGGCATGTCCTGGGAGTGTGGGACGTGTCTCCCGTGAATGAGGGGGGCCCGCTGTACCCTCAGAGTAAAAGATTCTCCCAGAGCCTTATCCCAGCTGAGGAAGGCCATTCCTTCCATTCCACCACCCTTTACACCTTCCGTCTAACTTATGGGGACTGGGGGGAAGCTGAGAAACACTTGTGAAGGTCATAACCCAGAGTCCCAGTCCCCTTAAAAGACTGAGATTAATCATTAAATTTATAGAATACTTTTCCCCTTCCCCACATCTGACCACCACACCGGGGGCAATTCTGATATGGTGCGAGACTTATGCCACTGGCTATTAAGTCTTATTATAAAGTTACAGAAATTAAAAGGGGGAAATGTTAGTGTAAGCCTGGATAGATGAATCCGTGGAAAGGAAGCAGAGAAGTAAATGAAGGACTTTGCAACTGGGTCTTGAGACAGTTGGTTTTCCACATGAAAGAACATAAACTCTGGGTCCTGTTTCACTCCAATTAAAAACCTCAGACATATTAATAACCAGATTCTGAAAAAAGTTACATATTAAACTGCAGAAAAATAATTTTATGACCTCAAGAAAGAACAGGATTTATTAAATAAGATGCGAAAACAAAAATCATGAGAGAAATATGACAAAGCTGACTATATAGAAGTTAGAACTTTAAACTGACAAAAAGTCACAAGAAAAGTCAGACACTGAGATAAATGATTTTCAACATACATATAAGGCAAAATAATTAATATGCTGACTATATAAAGAACTTGCCAGAATTGATGTTAATAAAACAGACTATGGAGTTATTAGAAATTGGGCAAAGGAAATGATTAGGACATTCACCTGAATATCCAACTGAAGTGCGTTTATTTTTATTTTTAAAATTTTTGTTCATTTAAGTTGACACATATGTTGCCTTGGTTTCAGGTATAAAACATAGTGACTCAGCTTCTCTTTACCATATGCCGTGCTCCCCCCAAGTATAGCCACCATCCATCACCACCAAACAACACTGTTACAATATTATTGACTTATGTTCCTATGTTGTGACTTTTATGAAGTATATTTCTTAATTTCCAAATATTTCAGGATTTTGTAGTTAACTTCTTATGGGTTTAGCTCTACTCTCTATGTTTGATGTACATCAATGCTTTGAAATTTTCCAAGATTTGATTTGTGGTTCAGCATAAATGACTCCTTTAATTGCGGTGATTAGGATATCCTATAGGATAGTCTATATGTATAGTAAATATTTGTTGAAGAAATCAATGCAAAGTCACAACATAGTTCATTCTTTTCCATTTGTACCTTTCTATTTGCCCCTTTGCTCAGAGCATCAGAATCCCCTGAGATGATTATCCATTTTCCATCAGATTCAGGGGGAACACTCTGGGAACCTGGCTTGAGTTTGAATTTTGGCTCAGCAACTTACGAAAAATCCTAAACCAAAAAAGCTGTCTCTTGGAGTGTGCTTTCTCTTCTTAAAAATGCTTACCAAAATCTTTCTTGGGGGGTAGAATTAGAAATAAAATATGCAAAATGCTGAACACATTTTAGGGACAATTGTAGGAACACAATTTTACAAAGTTCACCCAGTTATCGTAAATATATACGAATTGGTTGTTTACACGCATGCTCATCATGCCTTCTAGATTATTAATACAATGACTCAATTTGTTAGAATAAAATGCCAATCGGATCGTGTTCTTAAATAACACTTTCTAATAAGAAAAAGACTCCACATCTTTTATGGCTGTGATTGTGGATCCTTGGGATTAATTCTTTGTGGAATTAATTCTAGAAGAATACCAGTAAAGCTCCAGGAGAGGGGTAAAGAACCCTGTGAGGGAGGGGGAAAAAGAAAAAAGAAAACCCTATATTTGCACACTTGAGTTAGAAATTGTGACTGAAAGCATCCACTAAAAATTTCCCAAGTGACAAGCAAATCAAATGAAGGGCTGTCAAAGTCAAAAGCCGCTTCCACGAATATGGGGCAATTCGGAGAGCAGCGTTTGGCACGCGGTTCTCTGGGAGTGTAGAACTGTTAATGTAGAAATCCTTGGCAGCCTGTGGACCTCATTCAAGTCAAATCACCCCAACTCTGTAAGTAAACTGCTACAGCTTCCGGTGGGCGAGCTCCTGACCGCCTAACACCCTGGGGGCGAATCCCCCTGGGGTCGGCAACCCCGTGTGAGGCGGTTTGAATAAAGGATAGACACTTTGCAATGGGCTTTTCACAATTTAGAAAGGAAGCGGGTTCATGGGTATAAAAGGAGGCAACTCAAATGTTCTCTTGCGATACCTTTGTTTCTAACTCTCAAATTAAAAAAAAAAAAGCAAAAAGTCTGAGCATCTGGTAAATATGAAAAGTTATTGTTCAGAAAAATGTTTCATCAAATTTCACAAATTCCTAAATCCTAGGAAGAAAAAGATGTCCTCTTGTCATCTTTATTTTATTTATTTATTTATTTATTTTAGAGATTTTATTTATTTATTTGAGAGGGAGAGTGTGGGAGGGGGAGGGGCCGAGGTTGTGGCTTGGTGGGGGAAGGGGTTGGTTAGGAGAGGGGGAGAAGCGACCCCCATCTGAACGGGGAGCCATTGCAGGGCTCTACCCAGGACCCAGAAATCATGACCTGAGCAGAACTCAGATGCTTGACCAACTGAGCCACCCAGGCGCCCCGTCCATTTTATTTTGAAGCTTGATTTGCTCTGACTTACTTCTAGGTGTTGGTGCTGAACTCTGTCACAGTACCCCCAACAGTGTATTTTTTTTTTTTTAAAGGATATCCCTATTTTGAATGACATTCTGCCTAAATCATTTGCTGAAGATGCTGCCTCTGACATTTCCTTCATTGCTGTTGGGCACACTCTGTAACAATCTCCTAGTTTGCCGTTTTCTTTTGAATGATAACCAAAAGTACTCTAAAAATAGCTTAGAAAGAGAAAAATGGTAGAAGAATTGAATTATCACACACCACATGGTAGGCCAAACTTTAAAAAAGAGTCTGTGTTGTGGCTATCAGCCCACCTGACATATTATAAGTTTGCGATAGTATTTTCAGCAAAATGACATTGTACTTTCATGCTGCTAATTGGAATTTTAAATTTTTTATTATGTTTGATATATCACGAGACTGTAAGCATCGGGAAGTTACACGGCGTTTTATGCTCACATATTTTAAAGTAACATTATTAATCCAAATTGGAAGTCAGCCATCAATGATGTAGTTTTCCCCTTAAAAGAAGTCTCGTCATTAGCACTTCTAAAGAGTACTTCACTAGTGCTTCTCAAAGTACTAATCTAAATTCCTCTTCAACAAGCTGCTGTATTTTTGTTGACAGGTACAATGACAAAGTCAGTCAAGAAAACATTGGGGCGCCTGGGTGGCTCAGTGGGTTAAAGCCTCTGCCTTCTGCTCAGGTCATGATCCCAGGGTCCTGGGATTGAGCCCCGAGTCCTCTCTGCTCAGCGGGGAGCCTGTTTCCTCCTCTCTCTCTCTGCCTGCCTCTCTGCCTACTTGTGATCTGTCTGTCAAATAAATAAATACAATCTTAAAAAAAAAAATAAAAGAAAACGTGGCTGCCTAGGTTCTAGCTACAAGAAGGGGATGTTTATTGGATGATTAGGTCATGTGATACTTTGGCTCTAATAAGGGATACATGTGATGTGACCTTCAGTCCATGGAGGCCCCAGGAGTCAAAAGTCAAAGTAAGTTTTTGTCAGCTGGTTATAATTGTTCTCTGGATCTAGCCCCTGCTTCCTACAGGCAGCACCTCCAGCCTTACGGATCAAGGTAGGGCACTATGTGGGCTGTGTGGAAACAGCCCCTGTATGTGTGAATGTTGCTGATTCAGTCTTCGGAGAAGGGCTGGTGAACATATGGATGCAAAGACCACCTGAAGTAAGTTGTGGTCTACCAAGGGCCCAAGGCTCACCAGAGCAGACAATCCCAGGGCTTCTTGGCATTGTTAACAGCTCCCAGAAGGGCAGCCCCAACAGAGAGATAGGGGAATAATTGACAGTTGAAATGACTTATTTTAAGTCACCTGAGTTGTGCCTGTATATATGTATGTGTAGATGTGTGTGTGCATTACATACATATATTGAATGTACACATATGTTAAATCAACACATGTAAATAGATAAATTTAACAAATAGTTTATTATTTTTAATATTATTACTATTTTAAATATTAATATTACTATTATTATCAATAGCTTATTGATTTAATAAGTCAATAATATTAAATCAATATTATTGATTTATTAAATCAATAATACATTTTAAATTCTACCATCATTCAGTGGCAGACCTGGGACACAGATTTTTTTTTTTTTTTTGGCAAGGCTCGGGCAGATTTCCTTATTTATGAAGCAGACACTAAAAGAGAGGACTTTAGGAAGCAGAAAACATATTATTCACTTAAAAAAAGAAAAAAACCTCTTCCCCTTCACAGTGTTACTACCGTGTAACGTACAACAAACAAAACCTAGAGGGGTGACGTGATTTCCTTTAAACAACTTTCTTGTGCCAGACAGGGCAGCCAACTTCAGTCAGTGGCTGAATTCCAGAGCGTTGACTGTTGTCAACTGAAAGAGTGAAAACGTTATCACCTGGTAAGCCCCGATGACTGACGGGCATTCAGAAGCAAATCCCAACAGTCACACCCACTCCTCAAGCACCTGGGAAACCAGATGAGACCAGTGTGTCCCAGAGACGGGGATGGATACTTTCTCTCCTTCTGCCTGTGGAGTACTGAGAAGGAAGGAAGAATTGCATTAAAATGTCATGTTTGTCAATGGCTGTGATTAAAAAAAAAAAAAAAAAAAAAGGAGGGGGAGAAGAAGGAAGCAAGGGGGAACTTCCCAGCCCGTTGCTGGCTAAGGTATGCAGCCCTCTGAATGCATTGGCTCTGCGAGGGGCTGATTAGTTTGGAAGGCTGCCTACAGGTTAGCAGGCCTCATTTCAAATCTCTGACAGCAATATATGTCGTTTCATGCTTCATCCTCATTCCTCATGTTCAACACAAACCGGGGTCACTCTATATATGGAAATCACTGTCTTCAGGGCAAAAAAATTAAAAAAGGTGAGATTGCCGCTTTAACCTCACTGGCCTCAGAAAATATGTTTTAGTCTGATACATTATACTAGTAGGAATTATTTATCAAGAAGATACAAGCTTGATATTTCAGAAATAATGAGATGTTCTGGTTTTGCAGCTGAAATTTTATGGTCCACAGAGCATCGGCTATGAATCCAGGGGAATGAAGTAAACTTGCAATGAATGATAGACACCATGCAGCCAAAGAAAAATGGCTGTGGACCGGGTAATATGAAAGTTATAACACAGCACCGAGCTTCCTGCAGTGAAAGTTCCTTTGTTGCTAAGAGAGGAAATATATTTTAAGGAAAGATACAGAAAGGTCCGCACATAAAAATCTTTCAGACTTTTGCTTCCTGCTATTTTATTTGGCAAACGTCGTGCAGGATGAGGAAACGGTCATAAACATTACAGTCTACGGTTTACATGAAATATTAAAAAACTCACTGCAAAATAATCAGAAAAGCTTCGCGACTTGTCATCATTGTGTACCGTGAAAGCTGTAACAAGCAGAAACCTTAGAAACGGCAATTAGAAAATGAATGAACATCGATGATGGTGCTTTTCGTGAATGGTGATTCTGCTTCTGTGTTTCCGGATCAGCCAGCTGTCATGATGAAAGGCCGTTTGTCATATTATATTTCCAGGACCCCACCCCACCTAGGAAATAACAGGAAAACACTGATGTAAAAAAGATGACAGCAAGCCAGCCTTCCTCCAGCCGCCCTTGGCATGTACGATCCCTAGGGATCCCACCCCCTACTCCACATCCGGCTCTTTCCTGGTTCTAGAGCCACTGCCCAAGGTCTTGGAGACCACTCACCATCCAACAGCACACAAAGTAGGGACGTGCTGTCCCCCCGACCCTGCCCCTGGGGCCAGAATTTAAATCATCAGCTGGAGACTCCAGTCCTTTTGGGATATTTAGCCAACAAGTCTAATCACGAGGGCTCTTCCTTCCAGCACCCAGCTTTGTAATGCATGCTTCTTGGCACAGAGTCTTAGAAAATAAATATCAATAATTTAGAACCCTTTGCAAACATAATTGCCCAAAGTGATGGGTTTTAAATCAGCCTCTTAGAAACCTGTGCATTTTCACTGTCAGTCAAGATCACCAAAAAGCCTTAATTAAATACTTCAGGGTAAGAGGTGCTGCGTGAGGCTGTGTACAAGGTATCAGACAAATAAAAGAATCTCTGTACATCTCATTTTGTCCGCTGTAAACCAGAGATAGCAACACTTACTTCTCAGAGTTGTTATGAGAATTAGTGAGTCTATGCTGAGCACTCAGGGCAGGGCCTGACACATTATGGCTAACAGAGTCGTCGAAAGCCTTGCTAAATGGTCACTTTCGTACTGTGACAAAGATGGCTTGTTGCCCCCAGTGTTCTTCCTTGGTCATAGAATACCTGCTTTTTAATGGGCCACATAGGATCAGGACAATTTTTCCCAACCTCCTTTGCATCTAAGTGTGGCCATGTGTTGAGCCAATGGCTTATAGGAAGTGTTGCTTACCAGCAGTGTTTTTAAAGTGTCTCTTACTCCTTTCTGCGATCTGGAATGTGGCTGTAATGGCTGGAGCTCAAGCAGCCATTTTGGACATCAGGGGGAAAGCAACAGGTTGAGTAAAGCAGTACATAAAAGGAGCCTGGGACCATGACAACTTTATACAACTGATTTACTAGCCCTGGACTTCCTAACTCTGGAGTTCTCTCATATTGGAGAAACAAAATTCTATTTTGTGTACGCCACTGTTATTCTGGGTTTAGATCACATGCAGCAAAACCCTTTTGAAATTAAATGTCCTTTAGAATTCTTTAAGTGGAAAAGCAGCTTGCTGGAGAGGGCCTTGGAGTCCTATGCATACCCATTGTGGCAGATATTTCCCAAAGATAAGACCTTGGCTGAGATGGCCATTTATATATTAATACATAAAAAATATTTAACATGCCAGGCATTTGTAAGTCAAGAAGTCCTGGGTTTCCTTTTAACCTTCCCTTCCTTTAAAAAAAGAATTTTGATGGTCAGGAGCCCTGCATTCATGGGGTGGTGTCCTACCCTATACAATGAGTATCAGGATGGAAGAGGAAGCAAGCATTAAGAAAAACTGAGACATTTCTCTTGTAGAAGATATTGGTTTTGATCGTGTAAAGAGGTGGAAGAATAATATGGTCTACCAATGACCATCATGCAATTTGATCATGACCCTGATACATGTTAATTGCAAATATTCGTACTGTACTTTGGATCGCCAGATGTTTTCAACAATATGAGAAACTTGACTGAAAAACTTAAAAATGCTTGAAATTGTGTAATATATTTTTGCACGTGGACTCTTGGAATTTTAATGGTGATCACTTACATTTTTTATTTTTGCACCTGATTGTACAGTTTTTTTTCCAAAATTTTATTTAAAAACAAATCACAGGGTGCCTCGGTGGCTCAGTTGGTTAAGGTCTGCCTTTGCTCAGGTCATGCTCTTGGGGTCCTGGGATTAAGCCCCACATCCTGCTCCCTGCTCAGTGGGGAGTCTGCTTCTCCCTCTCCCTCTGCTTCTGTCCCCTACTTGTGCTCACTCTCTTTCCCTCTCTTTCAAATAAATGAATAAAATCTTAAAAAGAATAAAATTAAAAAGAAATCATATTTTGCTTTCTGTTTTAGACACTATGGGCTGCTTATTCAATATCTATTGGATATCAATCTTTGCTTCCTTGTTAATTCTGATTTTGTTTGGGATCACATGTCCAACCAAGGATAGTTTCCCATTTCCTAGGTCCCAGGAAGATAAGAGTGGTCATGTGACACAGTTTTGTCCAATGAGAAGTGAGTGAGGGAAAGATGGAGGAAAGAGCAAGAAGTCTAGCTTTTTCTTGCCTCAGATGTTAATGTGGTGTCTGGAGTGGCAGGAGCCATTGCCTCAGGTGACAAGCGTGAGGACAAAACCCACCATCCTGGAAAGGGTGAAATAAAAAGGCACAGAATCCTTTCCTCATAGCATCATTTAGAAGATGAGCGAACACCCTATATTATCTACTCCCCCATTTTTTTTTTTTTTACGGACAAAAATAGCTTTTTACTTGTTTAAGCTACTGTTATCTGGATTTTTGTTACTTATAGTCAGACATTTCTAACTGGCATACTCTGAAACTAATGAAGCAAATATGAAAAGAACCCCAAATTCCTTTTTGAAATCATTTCACATCCAATATATACAAAAATGAAAAAAAAATTTTTTTTAAGTTTTTTTTTTTTTATTTGAGAGAGAGAGAGAGAAAGTGAATGAGAGGGAGAGAGAATCTGAAGTAAGACTCTGCACAGAGCCTGATGCAGGGCTCGATCCCACAACCACGAGATCAGGACCTGAGCAAAAACCAAGAGTCAGAGACCCAACAGCCTGAGCCACCCAGGTGACCCACATCAGTAAAAATTTTTGATAATTTTAGTAGAAGATTTTGAACTTAGCACATGTATTTCTCTTCCCATTCCCAGATTCCAGTAAAATGAAAGAAAAGACATTTTTCCAAAGTGTAATCTCACGCAGTGAAGAGAAACTGACGGAGTTCCTAAGTGAAGGAAGGATATTTCTGGGTGAAAGAGAGTGAGTGGAAAATACTGATGGAGACGGCTGCTGTCCATAATAAATATGGAGGGCACAATAGCAGGAAGAGAAGGAAGCAACCTGGTAGAATCTTGGGGAGACATCATACCTGAATGAGGCAATTCCACTAGGGCTGTTGTGAGAGGGGTGACTTACAAGGAATTAATTATTGGTATACATTCACTTTACTCAAGAAGTCTCCCAGCTGACCAACACTATCCATCCACATTGAGTTCCCACACACCTTCCTGGGGCCTCATTTTAAAAACTGAAGTCAGTCAAGAATCAATAGATATTTGAAAGAAGTTGAACCAGCAAAATATCAACAGAAAAACAGATCACAAGAAAACAGAAGAGAATACATTCAGGAATTGAACAATATGTCATAAAAAGAAATGTAAAACTCTTGAAAATTAAACTTTTGGTTGTCGAAATGAAAATACGGATTGGATGTTTGAAAGACATTTGAAGAATGAAAAAATTGAAGAAAAAGGTAAAACACAAATTCTGAAACAAGGAATAGGAGAGAAAGAATAAGGACATAGAGCACTATTTTTTTAAAAAGGTTGAATTTATTTATTTGACAGAGAGAGATCCTGAGTAGGCAAAGAGGCAGGCAGAGAGAGAGGGGGAAGCAGGCTCCCCACTGAGCAGTGTGCCGGATGCGGGGCTTGATCCCAGGACCCTGAGATCCTGACCTGAGCCGAAGGCAGAGGCTTAACTCACTGAGCTACCCAGGCGCCCCAGAGCACTAATTTAGATGAGTCAAAATACAGTTAATAAGAGTGCTAAAAAAAAAAAAAAAAAAGGAAGTACAGATAAATTGGAGATGAGGAAATTAGCAAAACAATAATAACAACAAAACATAGAAATTTTCCTAGAGCAAATAGGGGTACAAATCTTCAAATTGAAGGGAACTACTGTGTACCAACTAGGTTGCTTGAAAGAATTCCCACACTCAGACAATCGTTATAGAATTGCAGGATAGCAAGAATCATAGCATATATTTAAACGTTCTACTGAGAAAAAAAATAGACTACTAATAAAAAGCCAACAATTAAACTAGCACCGAACTTATCAGCAATCTGGATGCTAAGAGGCAATGGGCAGTGCCTTCAAAGAAAGAATGCATTTTAATGGATTTCTATATCTAGCCAGAGTACTCATCAAGGAGGAGAGCAAAATAAATGTACTTTCAGACCCATGAAAACTCATGTAGTTTACTAGTCACACTCTTTTCTTTGGAGAATCATTTGAGGATATATTCCAGTAAAATGAGAGAGTAAACCAAAAGAGGGAAGAGGAGGTGCAGGGAACTGCAGAATAGTCCAGAAAAGCAAAGAAGGGAGGTGCCAGGAAGACAGTTATGCAAGGGGTCTAGAAAATAAACCAATCCAGGCTCATGCGGGTAGATGAAGGGTTTCCTGAGGAAGGTCTACGGAGTGGAGTGATTCTATCAGACAGCGGATAAATTGAGATGTTAGAAGAACTTGAGGATACAGAACTTGAGGTACAGAATTCAAGAGATAAAATGACACTAAAAACTTCATGGGAGGGAAAAAAAAAAAAAAAAAGGTAAGAAAGTGATGGCCCAAATTTGAAGCAATTGGTTTCTGGTTAGCAGAGAAAATCAGTACATTTTATTAAAAAAAAAAAATTACTGAAATTGACTTCAAGTAATAGAATGCATAAAAAGCTTGAAAGATATTAAGGGCACTGTATGAATGCGTGTGATTCTTCTCTCCACTGGAAGAGTTGAGTCAGAATCTCGTCAGAAAATCGAAAAGTTGTGCAAAGCCTGATGTGGTTCCAAAGCAAACAAAATTGTAGGAAACTTCTCAGTAAGTGATGGAATTTAATAAAGATGTGTCCATTTTAACAATGGAATTGGGGTAATCATTTCAGCACTCTAGAGAAGGAAATACAATTGTATCACAACACTTGAATCTGTGGTGAACACTATTTATGTATTGATCTTGTTTTTGGCAGTTTTTATTTTGAAAAACACAGTACAGCCCGCAGAAGTTGGGTATGAGGGGATAGTTGGGGAGGAGAGCAGGTGAGGAAAGATAGAGGAGTTAATATTCTCATCTTACAAACTTGAGTGTTAAGATGTACTATCTCCAGTTGGCAGAACGAGAAGTATAAGTTGAAGCATATTTGTTAATTTACAAAGGTAAATAGATAGAAGAAGTAAAATACGGTGATAGTAAAACATGGAGATGAGGGGTCTAAGTGAAGCCAAATCTGCTTGAGAGATAAAGAAATGAGCGTGAAGTATACCACTTATAGGTATGGAGGCAACCGCTAGAAGGACTGAAAGTAGAGATTCTGTGATTCCCCCATCACTCTGGGTGGTAGCTGGGGATGGAGAGTGTTGGACCAGGAGCTATATTTCCACTATAAGCTCTTTCTACTGCTAGGATTTTTTTTTTAAGTCATATGCATATATTACTTTTATTTTAATTAAAATTCTTTCCACATAGAAATTTGCCACAGGAATTGAAGCAGATTATCACATCAATTTAAATGAACTTAAAGCAATAGATTATTTGCTATAAAAATATTTTCATTGATTGAGGGTGTTTCCCCAAGGGAAATGAATATTATATCAAAGAAATCAACTTCTTCATAAAGGATATTTTTCAATAGTAACACTATCCAACTTTTAATGACTTTATTTTAAAAAGGAGATTTCTCATTGTTAGTTGAATTCAAGGCACTTGGAGTACAATCTAGAGATTTTCCAAAAGGAAACCATTTCTCTAGATGTTTGGGTCTTGTGTACACGGTGTTTCAGAAGCAAATCTGTTGGCCGAATGAATTGGTCTCCCCCTAATCTAAGTACACCTTTAGGTAACACAAAACTAAATTAAATTTAAACAGTTCCTGTTTTAAGGCAATCAGCCTTGAGTTTGAGTTTAAGATTTGCAAATATTCTTTGCTTTAGAAGAATGCAGAAAGAAACAAAATTTTCCCCAGAATTCTCTTCCTAACAACTCTTTAGCCTTCACTTCTTGGGAAGCACCTACTAATATTTCAGGATTCAGCTCACCTAACCTTCTCTTTGTCACCATTCTTTCATGTGCTCACAATACCCTAGGCATACATCTGTCACCATGTTGTTCATACATTTATCCCACCAAGTAAACACTCGGGAGAGTCTTCATTTCCAGATCCCCTCATGATATTTTTGTATCTCTTTATATATCACTTTGGTATCACATGGTGATAGTAAGACCAGTTAATAATTTATGGATGGATATTATGTTCTGTCTGGAGCTGTTTGTTATTTGTTTTGTGTATTTCAAATACTCAATGCATTGGTTCTTTAATAAACGCACTAATGGAAAAAGGTATAGCCAAAAAGGTTGGTGGGGAGAGAGGAGGGAGAAGAAAAGAGAAGTGTTAGGTTGTCAGCTAGTGAAGTTGCCTAGACAACATTTTCACATTACCCTTCCATTCTCTACTGGCCCCCTCCCATTGTTTTCTCTTCTCCCTTCTTCCTGTTTCCCATCTCATTCCAAAAGTGGTTTTGAAGTGTTGCACAATAAATCATATATAATGAAAAACACAAAGTGTATGAGTAAGACTACCCTACCACAACCAGGAAATGGATCCATTTATTCTAGAAATATTTATTGATCACTTACATTCCAGGCAATATGCTTGGCATCAGGGACACAAAGGTGATATGAGCCTGATCACATGGACATTACATCCTAGTGGAATAAAATCATTTCACTAACTGAATGGTAAATTCGGTTTGAAAATTTCAAAATACAAAGAAAAAGGACAACACTTTAGAATAAGTTGTTTTCATTTAGTGTGCTAAAATGTTTGGGGCAAAATTCTATTCCTCCTCGCCATGTACATCAAGAAGATTAAGTGAGGGGCACATGGGTAGCTCAGTCAGTTGAGTATCTGACTCCTGATTTTGATTCAGGTCATGATCTTAGGGTCATTGAGCCCCTTGTGGGGCTCTGTGCTCAGCAGGGAGACTGCCTGAGATTCTCTCTCTCCTTCCCTCTCTAAAATAAATAAATAATCTTTAGAAAAAGAATATTAAGTGAAAGAATGCATATAACATGAAACATGGGTGAATATTAGTTATTACACAAAGGATGTTAAATAACGTTTCAACAATCGTTTTGCTGAGTATATTGACGCATACTTCATTAAAACCCAATGGGTGGGTACAATGTAAGCCTCTGAGAGCTTAGTAGTAGCTCTTGAGAAGGGAATGAGACCCCAATTGGCTGGAATTAGATTTCTACGCCTTGCATGGAACGGGGACTTAAAATAGAAATGAAGCTTATAGAAGAAATAAAATTCAATGTGCTGTATTCCTAAGTTTGTGGACTGAGTCATCCTGATACATGTCAGGGCTCGTCTGGGATTGCTGAGGATCCCTGTACAGTGCATAACTATCTGCACCGAGGATTGGTTACAAATGCTAGAATTAGAGCCAAGTCATTTGAGCAATGGCACTGCAGTGAAGAAGGGTGGGAGAGCAGCAAAAATGCAGGCTCTTGGAACTCACTTCCAAGGAACTGTTCTGAGATGGAGTTTGCAAGAATACTAAGGAGGCTATAAACTCCCTGGTCAGACACAGTTTGGTCTGTAGATGAGAAAAGGAAAATGTAAGTGTTAATTAAGCCTTGCTAGAGTTTGGTGATAGCATTAAGTGCTTTGATCCCAAGGAGTATGCCCAGAAAGTGAGCTTTACCAATGTAACAGAATCTGACTTTGTTTTGTCTGAGTGCTGGCAGCTTTTAAACCTCACTCCCTCTTCTTTCCCTCTCCCCCACATCTGGAAAAGCTGATATGACAGTATGGGTGCACTCCCCTTTGGTGTTGGCAGGAAGTTCAAATTACATGTGGAACCCTTGCCCCATCCCCAAACTACCATAAAAACCCTAAGTCAGTCTCCTTCTCTTACTCTCTTAAGAACTTCCAAACAACTGTGGGGGCCAGAAAAAAGAAACAAACAACAATAAGAAAATAAAACTCAATCCAATGAGAAAATGAGCAGCAGAAAAAGGGAAAACATAGCAATAAAACATACTTAGTAGAGGAGCATGTGACTCTTGACCTCAAGGTCATGAGTTAAAGCCCCATGTTGGGTGTAGAGATTACTTAAATTAAAACAACAACAACATACTTAGTAGAATACATAAAATAAGATGGCACAAGGAAGCCCAAATATATCAGAAATCACAATAAATATGGAGGAATTAAATTTCTCTGTTACTTGAAAGGGAATTTAAGACTTAAAAAAAACCCCATAATCTTGTCCTACATTATTTATAAAAAGTACATCTTCTAAACAATAGAGAAGTTGAAAATAAATTTTGTGGAAAAATATAAATTAGACAAATAGGAAGAAAAATAAGAGGGTGTAACAATATATGAGATAGAATTGAAGTCACCATTTAATGGAACAAAGAAGGATGTTTCATATGGTGTAAGTACAATCAACCAAAAGATGAGATGAATTCAAATCTTTTTTTCTATCAAATGATATAACGTACAAACATTTAAGTCAGAAACTGATAGAAATACAAGGAAAAACATGACAAATTCATATTTGTTGTGAGATTTTTTTTGAGAAAATCCGTTCATGACTTGAATGTAAGACGGACACCTGGTCTTATACGGATTTGGGAGAAGAGTGAAGACATTTGTGATTGGTGGATTTTTCCCAAAATGGAGGTGTTTAGGAATTGTTTGACCTTTAGCTGAGGGAGTATGGATACTCCAGGGAGACTGTCGTTGATGGACTGAAAAAAAAAATGTGTCTATTAGAGTGAAGCTGCTGTTGATTGACTCTTTACTTCAGAAGACTCTTTACTGATACAAAATTGTGATTGATCAATTAGAATATGTACAAACCCAGTTCTGGTGCTCTTTGGTATCAATCCAAGGAAGACATTATTAAGGTTAATGAAGGTGATATTGTGAAAATGGAAGCGCATAGAAACAGAGAGAACACTGCTGGGACAGATCAACAGGGTGGGATTGGATGTGAAAGCAGGAGTTGAAGAGGACTCTGTGATTCCAAGTACCAGTGGCTGGATGAGAGACATGGGAAGTCAGAAGGATGAGATGATTTGGAGAATGAAGATTCTTCATCAAAAGTTCGGGAGACATGCCATGGGCCATGCCACCATCAGCTCTACAGATTGGGAGTGAGATCTCATCAGTGTGTGGGTTTGTGTGTGTGTGTGTGTGTGTGTGCACACGCACGTGTGAGTAGGATTTATCCATGCTAAGTTGACAGCTGGATAACGGGAGTAAATGTGTGAGTAGAGAGCTTCACATAGAATTTGGGACACCCAGATTTAGGGGTTGAGCAAAGAAAGCAGAGTCATATAAATCTTTAGTAGGAGGGAATTTAGAATCTTAAGGGGAGACCCAGGAAAGTGTACTATAGGTAAAACCAAAAAAGAAGGTAGGAAAGAGTAAGAGGCCAGTGATGTCAAAGGCTGCCCTGGGATAGAGTAACATGAAGATAGATAATATGAGGACTTAGTCATTTGAATAGGAGGTGATCTTCATGAGGTGGTCTTTGGGGATAAAGCCCAGTGACAATGTTGCAAATATAAGATACCTTTTACAGATATTTAACAGTGGAAGTAGAATTGAAATAGGATGGAAGTGTCAGGAAAAAAGATTTTTGGACTAGAGTAGGCAGAGCCAGGGAAAAAGGAGGAGACTGGAGATGCTAGCAAAAGAAAATGCAAAATTGATAAAGAAAATCTCTGGAGGTGGCAGGAGGTGTGTCATGTTCTAAGGGAGGAAGGGCACTTCTTCCTCAGAAAAGAGGAGAGTGAATGAAGCATTCTGATGATGGGGACAGAAAGACAGAGGTAGAGATGAGGGAAGTTAAGGCACTTAAAATTGAGTGGTCTTGATTTCCTCTACAAAAGGTGAATTTTTTTTTAAGATTTTATTTATTTATTTGAGAGATAGAATGAGAGGAGAGAGCATGAGAGGGGAGAGGTCAGAGGGAGAAGCAGACCCCGCCCCCCCCCCCCCCCCCCCCGCCCCTGCTGATCAGGGAGCCCGATGTGGGGCTAGATCCTGGGACTCCAGGATCGTGACCTGAGCCGAAGACAGTTGCTTAACCAACTGAGCCACCCAGGCGCCCCACAAGAGGTGAATTTATGCAGAAAGAATCGTGAGGTGAATTTTAAGATCAGAGAGAAATGCCTTGGATAGGAATGTAATTGGAAGCTAATTAAAAGGAGAGGTCAAAGGCGTTGTCAGCTACCAAGCCAGGGTGAATGGCTATAGAAAGTGTGATACATACGTACAATAGAACAGCACTCAACCTTGCAAAAGAAGGTGATCCTGCCATTCGTGACAATGTGGATGAACCTGGAGTACATTATGGTGAGTGAGATAAATCAGACACAGAAAGATAAATACGGTGTGATCCCATTTATAGGTGGAATCTATATAGTCAAACTTACAGAAGCAGAGAGCAGAATAATGGCCGCCAGGGGCTGTGTGGAGGAGGAGAGGGGGAATGTTGGTCAGGGGGCACAGAATTTCAGTTACACAGAGGAATAAATTGGATAAATCAGATCTGGAGATCTGATGGAGAGCATGGTGACGATTGGTCACGACATCATACTACGTACTTGAAATTTGCTCAGAGGGTGAATCCTGTGTTCTCACTTCATAAAACGACAAATGGCAACTGTGTGAGGTGATGGTGATGGTAATTAGCTGAACTGTAATGATTATTTCACAATGTACACAAGTATCAAACCACCAAGTTGTACACTTTAAGTATATACAATAAAAAATAAGAGTAGAAGTATTAATAGCAGTATTAGTGGGGTAGATGACATTATTTAGATTGTATTGTCTTATCTAAAAACCTCAGCAGCCTGAATGAGATCAGGCTGGAAATAAGGGTGGGCCTGCCCAACAGAAGGTCAAAGGTGAAGGAGGTTTCAGGGGGTGAAAAGGAGTCCATCGCAGGGACTAATCAAAAAGTCAAACAGGGTAGGCATGGGGGGTAAAGCCAAGGAAAACAGGCATTCTGGCAGAACAGAGTGGGACGGAGGGACTCGGTAGACAAGATAGAGGAACCAGATCATGGAGACAAAGGGGAAGCACCGAGTTCAAAATCTTGGAGATGGAGCAAAGCCACATGAATCAAGGTTCTCCATGTGGTAACATCATGAGAATCAGAAACCCTTTGGAGGTGAAGGTTTGCGGAGTTGCAATGGTGAAACAACGCCCATGTGTTGGAAAGATGGCTTCTCAGCGAAGAGGATGATGTCACCAATGAGGAGGCAAGCGGGGGACAGGAAACAAAGATGAGCCAGGGCTGAGGTCATCGAGGTGGACGGGAGTTGTCTAAAAGACCGATAGTGACTGTGACAAGTGGACAGAGAGAAGACAGCGGTGAGCGGCGGTGATAGAACCCCACACTAGAGCAGCCTCTGGTCAGAGAGTGGATGCCGGCAGGGGTGCCCACAGGCAACCTTTGTGGAGGCCTCTCCTCCGTTCAGTGCACAGGCCGTGAGGAGAATGAAGAGTGGGGGATTTCGGGGCTTCCCCCCGATTTCATGTTTAACACTGGGTCTCCCTCATCAGCATCCTGCTGCACGTGGGCGTTCACTCAGAGCTTCGTTTGCCTTAAGCCAACGCAGGGGCTTCTGCCTTTGCTAAAAAGACAGTGTGCTCAGGAAGGCTGCACGTAATCAGTCATTAAACATAATCGATCACCTGCACTGGCTGCGGATAGATCTTTGATAGGAGGCGATGGGACAGCACAAGAGCACGCTGGGCCGGAAAGGACGGAGGAGGGGCGAATGCCTCGAGATGCAGCAGGTGTGCAGGGCAGTGTGATGCTGGGCCCACTTGGTTGGCCTGGAAAAGCAGTCTTTGCTGGGCTGGGGAAGAGCAGGAGCCAGGGGGAGGTGAGTGCGAGGATGCCCAGGACTTGACTTTGGAGAGCTGGATGTCTTATTGGAATGCCAAGGTCAGTGGCTTGGACTTCCAGTCCTGGCTTAGATGGCCTCTCCTTCAGATGGCCAGAGACGGTCCACAACCTCAGTTGTACA
Organism: Martes martes; assembly: GCF_963455335.1. Classification (NCBI taxonomy): domain Eukaryota; kingdom Metazoa; phylum Chordata; class Mammalia; order Carnivora; family Mustelidae; genus Martes; species Martes martes. Next base: position 15,050,027 of record NC_137890.1, read on the forward strand.
TGGTAGCGCTATTCAATAGAAATAGAATTCAAGGCCCATAGGTGAACACCTACACCATTTAAAATGTTCTAGCGGATACATAAAATGTAAAATGAAAGAGGGGACGTTAATCTTAATAATATATTCTATTTGACCCAGTATAACCCAAATATCATTTCAACACGTTTTCCAACTCTAAAAAATTATTGGGGTATTTCATTTTCTTTTTTTGTGTACTATCTCTTAGAAATAGGTGTGCATTTTACGCTCACAGCACATCTCAATTTGGACTAGCTGCATTTCAGGGGCTCAGTAGCCACACGTGGCCGGTGGCTGCCATATTGGATGGCTCGGGTGCATATGATGTAAGACACACCTGTGTCACAGGTGCAGTGTGGTAATATGGGTCTTAGGAAATTAGGAACAGGCGGAGATTAATGAAGGTGGATGGTGTCAAGTTGGGGAATTCCTTATGGAATTTAGGATGGGGTTTAAAATTAGGATGGGGGCAGGGAGGGGAGAATGGGCCATCTCAAGGCAAAGGCCTTTGGGGATATTGGGACAGAGGGAGGAAGGGAAAAGAGTAGAGAGCCCCACTGTTCAAGGAGAAAGGAAGAAAAAGGCCGAAGAACCCACCTGGTGTGTAATTGCTAAAACCCACACATTACGGCTGGCCATCCTTACAAGGGTCCCCTCTTTGGGTGTGGCTCCTCCCCTCCCCCCGCCCAAATTTACACCAAAGCCCCCTCCCTCTGCCTCCCCATTGTGAGTAGAAATGGCAAAGCTGGCCTGGATTGCATTTATAAAATGTTGATTATCTATAACCGGCTTTTAAATTTTCAGATTTGTCCTTCACTCCGCAGCTTTTGATCCCGCACCCAGCAGCATTTTACAAGGGTCTGGGCGTGGGGGGCGGGCGGGGGGGAGGAAGGAGAATGTCCTCAGAAAACAAAAACAGTATTTTCAGAATTGCACTCCGCTGCTTTCAGACTATTTCCATCAACCCTCTTATTCATTTTGATTTATTTCTATCCATAAGCAGACTAACGCTTCTCTATGCTTTTATTGTTCTTCGAGAATAGGCCTTCTATTGGAGGAAAATAATGTCTCTACGACCACCACTTTGCTCAATGCAGATCTTCATTAATCTGCAGCCACAGAACAGGCTTTCAGCAGCGAGCACTTGGATGGGAATTGAATTTGATATTGCATTATGGTTGTAGGGCGTCTCACAATAGACTGTGTTCTTTTCTGTGTCTGAGCACAATCAGAGAGACCCAATTAAATAATTTGGTGCAATAATGGAGCACAAAGGAATATGAGGGCTTAAAGTGAGGGCTTCAGCATCTGTATTCTCCCCTCTCTGTATCATGTTAATTAATTTGCCTCAAAACCAAAAGAAAGAGCACAGTATGGAACAGCGTATCGACAACATGTAGACACTTTAAATGCAGATACCAAACCAAATGGACTCTGAAGAAAAGGGTAGGGTAGCACTTTGCTAGGGCTGTTGCAAGCAAGCACACCAGCCTGGGGTGGGGGGCCTTCAAACCACACAGATGATTCCTTCCCGACCCTGGAGGCCAGATTCTAAAGCACCGTGCAGCCGGGGCCACGCTCTGTCTGAGAGTCGGGGCAGAAGCCCTCCTCGCCTCCCTCGGCTTCTGGTGGGGCCGCCCGTCCTTGGCATTCCTTGGCTTGACTTCCCAGCCCTCGAGCCCTGCCTCCGTAGTCACATGACCTTGTGCCAGTGTGTCCCTGCCTTCACGTGGCCTTTTCCTCCTCTTGAGGAGATACCGGACATATTGGCTAATTGTCATAAGCGTGACACCAGTCACGCTAATGACCAAATCTTAATTTGATGACTTCTGCACAGACCCTATTTCCCAATGAGGTCACATCCCCAGCCACGTGGGGTTCAGACCTCAACATATCTTTTGGTGGGGAGCACAATGGATCCCACAACAGGTGTTCTCTGGATGTCCAGGTAAAAAGTGAAGTTATTACTCATGCTGATGCTGTATGATTCCCCGCTCAGCCCAGGCGACCGTGTTCACCATCTGTGTTCTTGAGGAGACAGACTTCTGGAGTGGTACGAGAGCATCTTGGGGTAAATGCCGTGGCTTGAACATGTACCTGCGGACGGGAACATGAACTCGGCTAGCAGTCCAAGGGCGCAATGACCTGGTCAGACCCAGAGTTTGCAGAGCTTCAGTCAAGTACTTGAGACAGAAGTGACCTGGGAACTTTAGCTCTCAAAGGTGACTTTTTCTAAGGCTGTTTTGGGCCCACGGCCCAATGAGCATGGCCATTGCAACGGGTGCTTCTGTGCCGGGGAGAGCTGGGTGGGCGAGTTTCATCCTGATGCGTTTATTAGCTCTCTCCTGTTCAGGGGTACAACATACCTTTTTGCAGACTTCGTCCTGGGTTTCTGCCGAATCGGATAAAATCGACCCCCAGGAAAGGACGGCACGAAATGGGGGTGGGCGTGGAGTTAGTTGTGTGAGGTACGTCTATCATCCTGCCCTAAGCAGTACGTTGGACTGAATTCCCAGACTGAAATGCCACGTCTTTGTCCAGGCTGCTCCAGGACATTTTGCAACTAAAACTTGGTTAGATGAATGGCAATTGTGTATGATATCAGCAAAGGAGAAAGGATCATTAAACCGGAGGTAAGTAAACATTCTCTAGACCGCCTGGCAGTAAAGGGAGCCCGATGGGATGTATCAGGCAAAGCAGCTGAGAGTTTAGAGCTCATGGCGTCTTGGGGACATGCGGGTTCACTTTCCAGGATGATCCAGTTCTAGTTACCTTAGGAAAGGGCAGCAGGGTGGGGTGGCACTGGTTTAGGGTGGAGTCTTATTCCCGTGACCCAGACACGAGAAATAGCACAAGGGCCTTGGGAGGAAGAAGTGGGGAGGCTGCGCGCTGGCCCGGCCAGGATTTGGGATCTGGTTCTAGTCCGTATTGCCACGGGATAAAAGTGCTAGGGCCAGGGGACAAGGAAGATGAGGAAGACCGGAGCGGGAAAACGAAAGAAGGCTTTGGAGTCAGACCCAGACCTGAATTCAGGTGAATCCACGTACTTGTGTAACAAGTAACCCCGGCCGGCGACTTCGTCTCTCTGAGCCTCAGTTTCTTCCTCTGTAAAATGGGATTCCTAGAACATTCAGTGGGCTGGTATGTGTCCCCCAGCAGATTATAAACACTCCATACGTATTAGTTTCCGAGGTTAGCCCTCAGAGGGTCACCAGCAGCCAGGCAGCTGAAGGTCTGTCCCTGCTCATCACAGAGGAGGACTTCATCTGGGCAATACTTCTGCACGTTTGCACTTGATGGCAGATGCGCAAGATGGAAATACTGGCGCAGTGCCCTGGGGTAAACAGATGATACCGCTCTCGGGCCACCCTCAGGGCTGAGGCCCAGGAGGCAATATATTTAAAAAAAATGCCCCAGGAGGTTCCGATGTGTTCCCAGGGGTGACATCCACTCAAGATGCGTGTCCCAAGGGGAGGTCTTGAAACTTTGGGCAAGTCGTTATTTTGTAGAAGTCAAAGGATTTAGAATCAAATAGCATATTTGGAACATCAGTCCCAGAGGTTATTTTAAAAATTGATTTAGCACTTTTTGGTCTTTTTTATTGTGGTAAAATAGATATGAGATTCAGTCCTTTAATAACCACTTTTAAGTGTACAATTTCGTGGCGTTAAGAACATTCTCAGTGCTTTGCAACCATCACCACTATCCATTTCCAGATCTTTTTCATCATCCCACTCAGAAACTCTGTACCCACAAAACAGTAACTCCCCATACCTCCCTCCCCCCAGCCCCTGGCAACCAGCACCGTTCTTTCTGTCTCTATGAATTCGCCCATTCTAGGTACCTCTCATAGTGGAATCATACAACACTCGTCCTTTTGTGTCTGGCTTTGTTCACTTAGCATAACATCCTCAAGGTGCATTCCTGTCCTAGCATGAGGAAGCACTGCACTCCTCTTTCGGGCAGAATAATATTTCTCTGTGTGTGTAGACGATGTTGTTTGTTCATTCATTCTCTGATACACGTTTGAGTTGCCTCCTCCTTTTGGTTACTGTGAATAACGTTACTACGGACATGGGTGTGTATGTGTCCATCTGTCCTGAGTTTCTGCTTTCAGTTCTTTTGGAGATATGCCTAGGAGTGGAATTGCCGGATCATCTGGTAATTCTATGTTTTGTTTTCGGAGGAACCACCAAACGGTTGTCCACAGCACCTGCAAATTACACCGCCAGTAATGCTTGGAGGTTTTGGTTTTTCCACGTCCTTCGTTAATAGCCATTCTGGTGGGAGTGAAATGGTATCTCGTTGTGGTTTTGATTGGTATCTATTTAGTGTTATTGCTCACAGTAACCCCGTGAAGGGAGCATTCTCAGCTCCTGACTTTAGAGATAAGGAAACCCAGTTGACAAACCTGTCCGAGGGGACCTGGGCTGTGGTGTGGCAGCAGCAGGCGACATAACGGTGATCTACCAAAGGAAGTGCCTATTTAAAGAAATTCTGTGGATAACCTCTCTATAGAGAAAACCCTTTTTGTTGAGTAGAACTTTTCATCTTTTTCTAGGTCCAGGTGGTCCTAATTTGCTTAAATTGAGGTCAGCTTGCCTAATACCACCAGTGGGCTTTCAAATTCTGCAGCCTTTCTTAAAATATGGTAGTTCTGTGCTTCCCCCGGAGAATTCTTCTATTTCTCTCCCACATGTCACCAGGAGTTTTGTTAGTATTGCCGAGGGCCTCCGTGACAGCCCTCAAGAACAAGGACTTAGAACAAGGACTCCCTCCTAACAGGTGCCCCATCGTGACAACCCTCCAGTAGTCAACTCACCTTCCGTTGCAGGGCTGGGAGGTGGAGCTGGGAGGCAGGGAGGCCAGGAGTCGCGATCGCGCCTCTGAGTCCCCAAAGAGAGAAACTGTAGGACACATTGCTTTCTTATCAGCTGCAATGACTGCATCATGGAGAAAGTCTTTGCTGTTAAAAGCATCAGATAATAAAATACCTATATGTTTTGCGTGTCCACATTCTGGAAAGCATACAAACGTGACGAAAGCTGCTTTGAAACCCGTGAGTGGAAGGTCATTTTAGATCGCACGGGGACTGCTGTGCAAAGCCCTACCTTAGTGGTCTAGAACTTCCTCCTGTTCCCATGTTATGCTGGTCTGAGTGCAGAGAGAGAACCCCGACCCCCCCTTCACAGCACCCCAGCACAACTGGCTCTATTCTGCTCTGCTGGAAGGGGTGAGCTGTGTTGCCGGATACGGCGCGAAGTCAGAGTTTCCTGAATGTAGGACGTTATTCACCCTCAATCCTGAGGTCCTCAGGGGAGCCGGTAAAATCACTTTAACGGCAGGAAGATAGGCAGAAGTTGGTGGGAGAGCAGAAGCTGGGAGCAGAACCAATAGCTTAGAACCTTCTGTTTTCCCCGTGAGGTCATGTTCTCTGTTCTCATCTCGCTTTAGAAGCTCGGTCAGAAAGAATAACAAGTCCATTCCCACTTGGGAAGACGGCCTAGCCACTGCTAAGTTTGCCTGGAAACCGAGCACAGCATTTCAATGCGCCTTACTTTAGAGTCACAGCCTTTGAACTTGAAGGAGGAGAGATTCTCTTAAATCTTAAATTTCCAAAATCTCTTATTATTTTGCAAAAAGCATGGCTTCCATACCTTACCTTTCTTTTTTTTTTTTTTAAAGATTTTATTTATTTATTTGACAGGCAGAGATCACAAGTAGGCATAGGGGCAGGCAGAGAGAGAGAGGAGGAGGAAGCAGGCTCCCTGCTGAGCAGAGAGCCCGATGCGGGGCTCGATCCCAGAACCCTGAGATCATGACCTGAGCTGAAGGCAGAGACTTTAACCCACTGAGCCACCCAGGTGCCCCCATACCTTACCTTTCAAATGAATCATAGGATCCAAACCCTTCCCAGTGCTCGCCTCCCAACAGAATTTACCCAAGTGGGTATTTCTTAAGGTGCTCAAAACCCAAGGAGCAGCTTGCTCAAGCTGCTAAGATCATCGGGACCACAGCCTCACTGATCCTGCTCCCAGGACAGCGGGGAGAGTCTGCGGTGTAGGTAGATAGGAGGTCACCCCGGGACCCCGCTAGCTGAGTCCCGTTTTCTGACCCAAGCCAATTCTGCCTCGTGAGGCCACAGATTGGTAACTCCATTTGCAACCCGGCCGCTCGGGGACGGAACCCGCCATCGTTATTTTGCCAGCCCATTTGGGAGGACTTCCAAGTCATCTTTATTAGTGCTGTCCTTTCTGGTGGCTCCTCAGGGTTGTAATTGAAATAAACGAGGCGTGCTGTTGTTACATTACATTTCTGATTCCTTCAAAGTGGAGGGAGACTGATGAAGGCAGAAGAAACAGTTTGCTCGGGTCTTCTTAAATGCCTACAATAAGTGGGCAGGGATGGGGGGGTGGGCTGGGGGGGGGAGGAGAAGCAGGGGAGGAGGAGGAGGGGGGCAACAGAGGCACAATCTGCATTTCCTCATATTCTCAATTAATTCAGCCTAAAAGTATCACTCTTATTCAGCAGCAGTTAAAATAGGCTGTGATGAGAGCATGACAATTTCCAGCTAAACTAGAGGATAATTAGAAATGCCCTGTAGCAGGCAACTCAGCGCTTCAATTTATTTGCTGTTTATTACCGAGTCCCTGCCCCTTGGGTGTAATGACTGGAAAACCACGCCGGCAGTTTCCCTGGGTTTGATTTAGTGCCGTAAATGGTGCTCAGAGAGTAGATTAAGCTGGAATGTGATCAAACCTTATTTGCAATCCGATTATACAAACTGCTCCTTGCACTGACCAGATTGAAGTAATTTCCCTATAGAAACGTTACACTCACTTTGGTGTAAAAATGATTAACATTCCCTGACTGTAGGTCAGCCTTTCACTTCTACTGTAATTCTTTATCAGGCAACATGCCCATCTTTCTCTTAGGTTTGTCGCGTTCATGTACTGCAGGGTATTTAACCAAGGCAGAGCATCTCGGCCAATTTAAAAAAAAAAAAAATTATAAGTCAGCGCTCAGGCTTCTGGTGATGAATGATTACAATTAACAAACACTCGGGAAGGAGTGGATTAATAGCGTATTTTCTTCCGGTTTGATTGTTGAACATTATCGACATACTTAATGATCTAACGGAGAACGCTCATGGACCTCCGGAGAGATCTCCGTATCCTTCTGGAAAAGGCTATTGAGGTCATTGGAAGCAAGGGGTCCACGGGCAGGGAATTAACTGCAGACGGGTGTGATTTGGGGACTCGAAATAATCTGAGCCCCCCTTCAAAAAGTATTGAAACACCAATGGCTACTACTAATCCTTCCTCTTTTAAGTAATCACCCACATAGGGTGTCTGGGTCCCCAGGAGTCCCCCCCACCCCCACCACCAACCCTCTTTTGCCGTATCAGGATTTCTGGATGTGAATACAGTTTTCAGACAATTAGCCTCTGGTAATGAAATGCAACCAACTCCATGCCGAACCCTGAATGCAAACCCTAGGCTCCTCACATATTTCTGTGACAATCAAAGAAAATACTTGAGTCTGAAATTCATTACCATAGCCTAACTCCCATACCCGCAATAACATGTTTTGTTGTACAACATATTTAAGCTGATTTTCTTCAGACATTTTCTGCCTTAACCCTGTAATAACCATACACTTTATAAATGTGTTCTTGGGCTTCAGCTAAATAATTGAAAAATACCAGGACAGCAGAGGTTAACTATCCTGGGGAGTATTTCTGAGTGATTTAAAAAGATGCAGATGGCGTTAAACGAAGGGGCCACACTTAGATAAATTCTTTGTAGAGCATTTTTGGGTGAAATGTCAGTGGTGTATCAATTACATTCGAAGGCTGTGTAGATTGGACGAGAAAATGGTTTTATTATTTTGCTTTGTTTTGTATTTTGTCCCTTCCGCAAAAGACTGTATTTCTCAAAGTCAGGAACCTTTGCGGTAACAGAATCATTGTAATTTTTAACGGTGTTGCCAATTTTCTTTGCAATTTACAATCACAGATTGTGTGGGAAATAACATCAGACAGCTGGACCCGAAACTTCAGAAGCTGGGTTGTACATTCTTCTCTTTCTAGGAATCAGGGAACATTTTGAAGGCAGAAGGTATAATACCATATGACAGAACTTGACCTTTTCCACGTGGTGTGTATGTGCAGGGGTGAACATAACAGGCAGACTTTATAGTAACCACCGGCAGTCAGCAAATCAATAACAAGGAACGCCTTCTTGATTTCCTGTCTCCTTTTATAGCAACGGTCCATTAATGACTTAGAAATTCATTAATGATTCAGAAATTAGGTCTACTAAAAGGTATTCTAAAGCTTATTCTTCATTTTATTTGATACAAAGTCTGAGAAATCACCTGAAAATTAAAAACCCACTTGAAGAACATATTTGCCCGCCACTAATGAAATAAATTCTGCCTGTGGGTTTTAAACAGAACAGCAACGGCAAGTAAACAAAGAGCCCTAACATCAAACAAACTTCTGAGCTACCTTCTCTGTCCTTCTGCTCTTGGGGTCTGACACACAGGACATGCAGGAGACCACAGGGCACACCCGAGCAGCTACTGTCACAACCCCTTGCTGCAAATACACCTGCACATCCAAACTTCAGCCACCTCAGGTGGGCAAAGCAGCTAGCTGTCTTCTCTAGCCATCGTTGCTATGAACCCGGATTGTGACCACAGGTCACTATGTAAACCTAGTCCTATGGCAAGAGAGACAGTAGAGCAGCAGAGCTGGGAGGTTAGAGCAGTTCCCTGTGCGATGCTGCAAGAGAAGTCGTCTTTGGAGGAGAAACAAGGAAGCCAGTCTGCCTGGTGAGCCAGTGTCCACTGAGGCCGTGATGCTTGGTCGCCTTTAAGTTGGTCCCAACTGGAGCTTGGAGGGATGGGGCTCGAGGCAGCCATCCTGACCCAAAACAAGGAACCCTCGTCCCCAGATAGCCTGGGATGGAGATTAGCAGCTGTACAGAGAACCAACAAATGCACTCAGAGAGCTAGAAGACCCTCTCTTCCCCTGTTCTTGTCTCACCAGGAACCTTCTCGATCGCTTTCTGTCAATGACCAAGTTTTCTTTTTGTGACACTTTTCACGCCCGTTAACTTTTCCTAATGTGAAGTTTTCAGAATAATAATTTGTTAAAACTGGGGAAGAAAGTCATGCATAGCAAAGAAAATCCAGGGGATGTGATTCCTAACACCTCATCTCATGGCCACTCTGAATAGCTGTAATGTTTTCTGGACGTTCATTCTTACATTATCGCACCTTGAGGGAAAATGCAAGGTGGGGACAAACTGTGAGATTTATCTCAAATGTGACAGCTCTGAAACTGTCTTCTGAGTAATGCTTTGTCGGCACAAATAAAATATTTTCACATTGAGTATAAAGGACAGGGTCTGTTTCTACTTCTGCCCCATGTCCCAGAGGTTCTTCCTATTTCGTGTTATGCATTTTTTACAAAGCATGCTGACTGGCTAATTTTGTAGTGCCATGTATAAAATAAGTAGCATATGTATTATTTCCAACCTATAAAGTCCAGTATTCAAATATCATAAAAATCACTGAGTTGGGAAACATACATATTAACCGTGTTTAGTTTCTGATTTTTCATACTGTCCCACGGAGAAAACAGATCAGAGGGCGTGCCCATCGAAGTGACTCAGACATTGCTGTTGGACGATGACTTCTCATAACTAAATCTTTAATAATAATTACTGAGCAAGGAGAGGAATGATTTTGAAAATACACAAAGTTGGGAGCCATCTTATATGTATTATAAAATGAGTCTCAGACCCTACCATGTTTGCCCTACAGTGGTACTCTGATACAATGATCAAAATAATTTTCGAGTGATTGCTTTCACTTTTCCAAACACCACTCCTGTCTGCCTGCCCTCAAACTTGACAGTGCAACAGCATATTCTGGACCCAACCATTCACGAGGTTCCTCGCCAGCTGGGAAAAGCACACAGAACGTGCACTCTGCTCAACACTGTTAGAAGCTTTACATCTGTGACTTTTTTTTATTTTTTTTTTTGCAAATGATCCTCCTTTCTCTTTGGTGGCCGCTGACATTAGAACAAGTATAAATTATTTTTTTGAAGTCGTCTCCAATTATGCAAGACATTTAACTTTTTATGTCTCGTGCCAATCATCCCTGAATAGAAGTAGGCATATTTGTTATAAAAAAGAAAGGTGGCTTTCCAGAAAAATCAAAACAAAAGTGGAGAAAGAGAAAAGACTTGTTCTTCCAGTCTCTGTCTCTGTCTCTCTTTCCCTCCTCCTTTTCTTCTTTTTCTCTTCGTCCCTCCGTCTGGACCTATCTGGATGTGTGTTAAGTGGGCTATACAGAAAACAAAACGTGCCAGAACAGCAGATGACAGTCACAAAGAAGAGTAGGAAGATCCCGGCAAATTTTTTAGTGTCCAAGTCTTGGGAAGTGTTAAGTCAAGGTCCGTTGCGTAGTTTCGGCAGAGCTGTTTCCACATGCACCGTGGAGCCCGCTGGCCGGAGTCAGCAGGATGTTCTGTGGATGAACCACAGAACTGGCCCATAAATCTGAGCCCACATTTTCTGACTTCCCTGCCCCTTATTTGTGACGATGTCTACCCAAACTAGTGCCGTGGGTGTCTTTTCTTAAAAGCAACTGAAGCTGGGGGTACCTGGGTGGCTCCGTCGGTTAAGCATCGACTCTTGATTTCTGGTTTTGATCTCAGGGTCGTGAGTTCAAGTCCTCATTGGACTCCACGCTGGGTGTGGAGCCTACAACAACAACAATAACAACAAAACAGGGGTTGTGTCACGTGGAAATCTGTATCACGTATCATTAAACGTGACACAAAACAACTCAATTCACACTCGTTTCTTGCAGGACGGAAGTGAGTTCACCCACCCTTTGTTCCACGTCTGACCTGGGTGTGTGATGCTCAACTCGAATTGGAGATTTTTCGATCTGATTTTTGCTTTGCCACATCTGCAGTTTCTTGTCTGTTCTGCTATAGGTTTAGCACTCCGTGGTGCGTGTGCCGATGTGAGGGGTGTGTCTGTGTGTTTAGCTCTAATTCTGAAGCTCTTTTCGAATATTTCTGCAACCATCACCCATGAATCCTGTAGGGGAACCAAAGTGACGACGGCTCTGAGTGATGACACGGCTAGCCCTAACTCTGGTCCGGATGAAAATTCAGTGTCTCTTTGTGGGTTTCACGACGGCTGGAAAGACACCACGTCTGAAACTGCTACATCTGTGACAGGTTCCTGCTTCAGTTTTGGAGGGACATTGGTCATAATTTCACCAATGAGGAATCTGAGCTGTAAAAAATCCCTGCCAGGAATCAAATCCAGACATCATCCTGATCTGTTCTGTTTGTTTAATGAACCCTCTCCAGTAACCGGGAGATTTCAGGACTTCCTGATGCTGTCACTAATGCGCTCGTTTGGCAAGCTGGGACAAAATTCAATTTTGGAAGTGAGGTGCTAGGCATCAGACGATGGGGCGCGCACAGCATTCCGCTGAAAAATTAAGGGCTGACTTCCTAATAAGCACAGTGCCATCGCTTTTGGAATCTGCCTCGCATATGCAGCTTTATCGGGCATTTGTCGGGCAGAGGTACAAGAATGGCAAACTCTATTTTATTTTCAATTAGGTTGGAGTGATCTGATGCTAATGGGTGGGAAGGCACAGGTCTCATCCCTTTCTAGCCTGCCTTTTGGGGACAGCGGGGGGGGGGGGGGCCGGGGGCTGCCACCCTCCCCCGCTGGTGTTTTGTGTCTCTGCAGGGGTCTCCTCTCCAGGGGCAGCGGCAAAGGGAAGTTGCTGAGAAGACAATGCAGGTGGGGAAATGCATTCCTCCTCCCCACCTTCGGAACAGCTCTGGGCTGGCTCCAGCGGCCCAGGGGCTGCAAACAGTCCTCCCGGTCGCAGCTGCAGCTGGGGTGGACAGTCTGGGACTTGTCCTGCACGTTAACTGCCAGGACAACCAGCCCGCGGCTGCCCAGCAACGCGGCGCTGCAGGAGGACGAAAACATCTCACCCCAGCGACATTTCTGCAGAGCGCTGACATAACTCCTTCCTGCCGGGGGCTTCCTCAGGCCGCGGCGACAGCAGTCCCCTAGACCCTGAAAGGCCTGGCCAGGGGACACGCATGCCTGGGCTCCCAGGCTCACATCGCATCCATCAGCCCACATCCTGCGAAGCAGTCCAAATGCTACAGAGAGCGGAAAAGCCACTAAATGTACTGGGGCCCACCTTCCTCCTTGCAGTCAGAACAGCTCAGCGGGGCTCATTAGGGCAAGCGCACTCATGCTTTTCAGAAGGGAAAAGCAGACCCTTCTCACCAACAGGGTCAGAAGGCACAACACTGGTTTGTGGCACTTTGGCATCCAAGTCTCCCTATCCTCATGATTGTGTATTTATTTATTTATTTTTTCCTGGAGGAAAAGCCCGGAAATTTAGCTCAGCCTCTAGACTTAACATTGCGAGAACACATTCTTCTTCATCACCTAGCGCAGTGCTCATTTCTCAGAAGGGATTTTAATACCTCCCCAAATTCTGGAGACTGAACCAGAGGCTGAACCCGCAGCTCTCACCAAGGTAGGCCCTCCCTGGGCCCACGCCCTGTAAGAGCCAGTCAAGAAATCATTTCTGAACCAATGAATACAGATTATTATTATTTTTTTTAACCTGCCCACAGTACCTGCAAACTACCCTATTTCGGTATCAGCTGACCCCTCGGCAAAATAAGAGCCAAACAAAACTTGAAGTGGAAAATATTTAAATCCATGGGTTTCATCCAGCTTGTCCTTCATTGTTTTTATCTTTTATTATTTTTATTTTTTAAAAAAAGTTTTTTAAGATTTTTTAAATTTATTTGACACAGAGAGGGAGAGAGGTCACAAGTAAGTAGAGAGGCAGGCAGAGAGAGAGAGGGGGAAGCAGGCTCCCTGCTCAGCAGGGAGCCAGATGTGGGGCTTGATCCCAGGACCCTGGGATCATGACCTGAGCCGAAGGCAGAGGATTAACCCACTGAGTCACCCAGGTGCCCCTATTTATTTTTTTTTAAGATTTTAATTATTTATTTGACAGACAGAGATCACAAGTAGGCAGAGAGGCAGGCAGAGAGAGAGGGGGAGGCAGACTCACTGCTGAACAGAGAGCCCGATGAGAATCAGATGTGGGGCTTGATCCCAGGACCCTGAGACCATGCTCTGAGCCGAAGGCAGAGGCTTTAACCCACTGAGCCACCCAGGTGCCCCCCTTCATTGTTTTTAGAAACTGATGTTAATGAGCTGTCAAGCTAGGCTATGTAACAGAAGACTGCTTTAGCTCATTTTTAAATGTGTATTACTGACCTCGATTTTTTTTTCTTTTTTAGAATTATATTGTTTTTCACCTGCTCTGGCCTCCCTCTGCCATGATGTTGGCCCAGAAGGGAGAGCAGTGGTAACTCAGAAGCTTACTGGCCGGCGGGCAAAGGCAGCCTGAGATTAAGAATAAAAATGAAATGTGGGTGGACGGGAATGCTGGCGTCCTTCGTTGCATTCAACAATGGTCCTCAATTTCGTTCAGGAGTGTCCATCCGCTAATGACTATGTCTGGGGCAAATGGGGTGCCCAAGTGCGTCTGTAGGGTAAAGCCCAGAGTCCCTTGGTCGTCCTTTGTGCAGCCTCTCTCTTCCACCAAGAGCTGGGACGCTAAGGGCAAGAGCCCGGTGGGACGGGCTGTGGGTTGGAAACGCAGAACAGGGAGTGGACCGTATTTGTATGTTTGCATCCTAGGATAAAGGTGCCGACGGGCTTCGGACACAAGACGTGTATCTCTATTGGATGGGGTTGGGAACATAAAACAGAAGAGCAGAGGCACCCTACAATCCTATAAACTAGCCAGGGACCCAGCCCTGCAGGGCTTGAACAGATCCCAAAGGCTTCTGGCTAATTCACTTGCATTAAACACAAAGATGATGGATTCTACCTTTTCATACTCAGCATTTAAGAGTATATTTCAGGATTATTTCTTCTTTACTCAATGGACTTAAAATGGATATCTGGAATCGGCCCACAGAAAATCATTAAGGAGACTTCTGTCCTACGTAGCTTTCCCGAGGGTTTTCCAGTTCCCGGTGCCCCTACAGGGTCTGCCCCCGCTCCAGGAGGAGTTGCCTGTCCTTCCTCAGCTAGTTAAGCTGTGACAATCTGTTGTGTTAACGGCGAAGGTAGTGGTGGTGAGTAAGTGCTACCTCCTCCAACTGGCTAGCACGCTTACCCCTGGAGAAGGCGCTCGGGAGCCAACCCTCTCACTAGAAGCCATTAATGGGGGTTATTTCTGGAACTGTGACCGGATGCCCTTCTCAGTCTTCAAGTCACACCCCAAAGATAGCTGCAAACTCTTCAGTGCATAGGGGTAACCTTGTTTATAGCAAACGAATCACTCCAAGGATGGTAGATAGGCATGTGTATACATGTGTTTCTTGAGAAGATAACAACTGACAAATTATGTTTAAAATCTGGCTTGTGAAGTAATCCTGTTCTCCAAGGCTTTGGTGGGATTGCTGCTGCTTGTGGAACTGGAAAGAGAACTTTCTGGGCCTCCCTCCGTGTATCTATGCAACGTTCAAGCCTTCAACATCACGGTCCTTCTATAGGCGTGGTGGTTGGAAGAGAAGAGCTTTAGATGTAAGGAGCCATTTCCTGCAGGAAAACGGGGCAGAAGAGGAAGCACCAACCCCTGTTTTCTGGGACTTGGTCCCTGCCCCAATCTGTTCTTCCATTTAACACCCACAGTAAAAGCATTTGGGGGGTTCCACATGGGATGAGACCACATGACACATTTATCACAGAGCTCTGGAGTGGGCGGTTAGGGAGGCAGCAGCCCTTCCTCTCTGACCACAAGCACACCAGAGTCCACGTCTCACTGTCACGTAGGCTGTTATGGCCTTGATTGCCCTGTACCCTTCACCATAAAGCTTAATACATTGGCAAGCCAGTCCCAGGGGAAAGGACTCTAAAAAGTGGGTTTGCGAGCTTTTCCATTAGGAGTGCATTCTACAGGTAAGTTACTTGGGAAACTGCCAACTCCTCTTGAGGCTTGTTTTTTATAGATTTCTGAGAAGAAACAGTTGTCCATATTCTCTCTGACCGAAATGCAAAAGCAAATGGTCTTACAAAGAGAGACTTCTATGGGCAAGTAAATTGCACACTGCAATTTGGGGCAGTGTTTTCTTGTATTTCTGCAAATTCTCTGAGTTCTCAGGTAAATTGCAGAACCCTGAAATTATGGGCAAACAGAAAATTGCATGAATCAACTTTTCCCTGTAAGGTGAATTTTAAAATATCCATCACAATCTAAGCAAGCCAGGTGAAAACCTCTTGAGAACTATTTAAGAGACTCATTGTAGTCCTTCAAAGAGATGCTGGCGGTCACTGTCCAGGCATAAAGAATAAGTTTAATTAATGATTAAAATGGTCTTCTCCCTGGAATTACAGCTTTCATGCAGATATGAGCCCCTCCTTCCATTTTATCCTTGCTGGGTTGTTCATTCTGACTGAAATATCCCTTATGAGAACATCATATAATAATGCTTCAATCATTTCTAAAACATCAAAAAAGTTTAAAATTATCATCGTATCCTGACCCTAGCATTCAGTTTCTACAAATACACACAGAAAAGCACACAGATCTTGAGTGTCCAGCTTGATGGATTTTTACAAAGTGAAAACCCCCAAGTAACCATTAGATAAAAAAATAGAGTATTACTAGAATCTCATGTCCTCTCAGCCATTACTTGCCCAAAGCACTCACTAATCTGGCTACTACCACCAAAATACATTGGTTTTGCACATTTTTGAACTTAATGTAAATGGAATCATACAAGATACACTTTTTTTGTTTGACTTTGTTCCCTCAGCCCTCTCAGTTTGTGAGATTCATTCATATCGTGCTATGTAGCTGTGGTTTATTTTCACTAATTGTGCTAATAAACCACAACTTATTCATACATTTTACTGTTGATGAATGCTTGGCTTATTTCCGACTTGAGTTTATTTTTGACTTTAGGAATTGTGCTGCATGCCCCTCACATAGCTTTCTTTCTGTATGCACATGCACACATTTCTGTTACGCATATCCCTAGGCGTGAGATTGATGGATTGTAGATTGTGTGTACAACCAGGTTTAGGAGTTACGATCTAACAATTTCCCGAAGTACTAACCCAATTTACATTTTCTCCCAGAAGGGCATGGGAGTTCCAGTTGCTCCACATTCCGAATTCTCAGTTTTGAAACAGTTTGTTATTCTGGGGAAATATAGAGAGTATCACGCTGTGTTTTTAATTTTTATTTCCTTGATGAATAATGAGATTGAGCATTGAGATGCTTATTTTAGCCACATGGCTCTCTTTGTTTTGTGTAATGCTTACAGAAGTCTTTTGTCCATATTGTAGAAACTTGACTTGCCTTTTCTTCATAGAATTGCAAGAGCTCTCTATATATTCTGAATCTAAGTCTTTTGTCAAATATGAACTGGGAATGTTTTCTCTCTATTCTTAGAATTGGTGTCTTCAGAGAAACAATTGTTCTTAATTTCAACGAGGTCCAAATTATTAATGTTTTTAATGTTTCTTTTAAGAAACTTATACCTTGGGGTGCCTGGGTGGCTCGGTTGGTTGAGCCTCGGAGACTCTTGGTTTTGGCTTATGTCATGGTCTAGGGTTTGAGATGGAGCCCTACACAGGGCTCAGCACTGGGTGTGGAGCCTGCTTGGGATTCTCTCTCTCTCCCTCTCTCCCCTGCTTGTGTGTTCTTTCTAAAATACATACATACATACATATGTACATAAATTAACCTGTACCTTTCCAAAATCAAGAAACTTCTAGATTAGTTTCTAGCAATTTTTTAGTTTTATTTTCTTTCTTCATTTGTATCTAAAGTCAACTGGAATGGACTTCATGTGTAGAGTGTGAGGTCGCTGTCAAGATTTCATTTTTCCATGCAGCTCTTCAGTCAACTTGAATTCTTCGTACCCTTGGCTTCTTTGCTTTGTGGCTTCCCTTCCCACCTGGTCCACTTCTCAGTCACTCCTATTTTGAACTCCTTCCTTTCTGCCTTTCTTTTAAACTTCCTGCAAGAGGCTCTGTCAGTCACTGGCCATGTGTTAACCCATCATTTGCACAGATTTTTGTTACCAGGTGGAAAATGCTTCCATAGCTGTCACAAACGAACCACAGAAATGTAAGAGGTTAACATCGGAGGAAGCTGGGTGAGGGGTGGGTGGGAATTCTTTGTATTCTCTCTGCAACTGTTCTGTAAATCCAGGACTATTCTAAAACTAAAGATTGGTTAAAAACTTCTGCCTCTAAAAGAGGTCATGAGAGGGGTACCTGGGTGACTCAGTCGGTTGGGCATCTGCCTTTAGCTCAGGTCATGATCCCAGGGTCCTGGGATTGAGTCCCACATCTGGCTCCTTGCTCAGCAGGGAGCCTGCTTCTCCCTCTCCCTCTGCCTACTGCTCCTCCTGCTTGTACTTTCTCTGTGTCAAATAAACAAATAAAATCTTAAAAAAAAAAAAAAGAGGTCACGAGAATTGAGCCATCATCTGGGTACAAATTTGTCTGTGGTTTTTGTGCTTGTTCCTCAGTAAAAAGCCTTGAAGTTAAAGTTGGATAGTCATCTATTTCTAAGGTTTGTTTTCTTCCCCAATGAAGGATGCTTGTTCACAGAAGTTGCAAGCAAAAAGCAAGTGTTTGACTCCCCCATACAGGAAGTGATGATCAAATCTTAAGATGGGGTATGGAATTAAAGCCTTGGACTTGTGGGATCATTAGTTTGGGGCAATGTTCCCACTGCATTGCATAATCACCATCGTGATCTCCATTCAGCAGCTGCGATTAAGAAACCCTGTGGGGATGATAACAGTACCACAGAGCTGGCTTCTCCCCACAGTCATCCTGAGATAGAGGTCTATTTGAAACACGGCCCACAGCTTCCTTACCAAAATATAATTCTATCCAGATAGATCTGATTATGCTCAGGTTCCTGATACAGCTGCTGCCTCCAGTAATTAATTAGGATTTCATGTAACAGTATAATGTTTATTGAGTCCTTATATTGTCATAAGTATTGGTCTATATCTTAAGTGTCCAATCACAGAGCATGCCAAGGTTGGCCAAGATACAAGATCTCTGAGGACAACTACATTGTAATGCTCTTTTGCTCCCTAAGTTCCTAGGATGTACCGTGTCATAAAAACAGTCAGCAGGGAGGCATCCATGCTATGGGAATGGCTGTGCCTTGCAGTGGGAAGAGCAGGAGCTTTGGAGTTAGGTATCTGGATTCTAGTCCTGGCTCCTACATTTATTTGACCCTGGGGAACTTACTTAAACCCTCAGAGTCTTAGTTGTCCAATCTGGAAATGAGGGTCCTAACATCTTCCTGAGACTACCATTGCCTGGACTGGAGAGTGGATGTGATATGCCAGGTGCCTCATAACCTTTCAGGAAATGCTTCCTTAGGATTATTTCCCGGTAGACCATGAACTGTGTTAGGAGCTTATGTAGCTGATGAAAACATAACTGTAAAAGCAGCAACAACAACAACAATGTCTTCTTCAGGGGTTTCCAATGGAGGTGGCAAAGACGGTTGTGCAGAAGAATAACGACCATTCTGTGAACTCAGTAGAGAAAGCAACTAGCTCTGAGTGGCTTCTCAGTGCCATCTTGAATTAAGTCACTGTCATTATGATGGGCATGACTGAGGGGGAAATATAGTAGAGCATTATCACCCATAGTAAGTGAACATGAATTCAGTCATTTGAGCAAAGAGCTACCATGATAGACTCGTGGCCCTGGAACAATGGGCCCAAGATGGGTGTCTAGTCTAAAGTCATGTCTAAACTTCATCCCAAAAGATGTGTCCCCAAACAGACACTGTCCCCTGCTGCTGCCTGTCAGGCACTGAGAGGAAAGAGAATGAGGAAAAGGGTGTGCGGGTGTGAGTGTGTGTATGTGTGTGTGTGTGTGTGTGTGTGTGAGATAGTTATTCTTACATTCCTTCAACAAATATGTATCAGGCTCCTTTCATGCGTCTGGCACTGAGTTAGACAATGGGCATTCACTTGTGATCAATACACTGATCAGGCCAGACAATGTCTCTTCTACTGTTAATAAATAGACAGACGGCAAGAAGTGCTATGAAAATTACCCAAGATGAACTGTGCCTGGTTTAAAGATTTTCTGATATCTAGCTCACACTGCATAACTGAAAAGATACTGAGCGAATATTGACAGAGTATCTCCCAGTCATGAATTGAGAATGAATGGGCGTGGATAATGGAGCCCACTGAAAAGATTGGTTGAACCCCCTGAATGAATGGGCCTTCCCCGAAGGCTGTGGAATTTGATGGAAACTGAAATGGACCAAGAGTCCAAAAGGATATTTAACATGCTGCCCATTTGCCATATTAGAGCCAGGTTTCCAAAGCTAAAGCACCAGGAATGGTCAAATAAATCATTCAGATTACTTTACCTTCTCTCGGCACTCTGCTCTTCTCTCTCGTGCCCTCTTTGCTCTTGATCCACAATCACTTTTGCTTAAATTGCTTAGAAAAACAACCTAACTTTTCCATTTCCTTTGACTACGGAAGTGTGGTCCATCAGACTTAACCAGTTTCTAGAACAATTTCTTTTGTCTGTTCAGTCAACAAATGTTGGCTAATCAGGCTCCACTATTCTGTCATACATCAGTGTTCGAGGCAGCTAAACTCTGGGTTGAGATCTTGGGTCATAATCAAACTTTAAGTTAATTATGCTGGGTTTTTTTTTTTTTTAATACGGAAAAAAGGTATTAGTCTATAAAAGTTAGTTCTGATAAATTATTAGCCACTAGTTGCAGGAAATCACTCCAAACTTTGTTACAGAAGTATTTATTTTTTTAATTTTTTTTATATTTTCTAATTTTTTTTAGTTACAGAAGTATTTTTACAGACACACATAAGAATGCAGAAGCAACATGTCTTTTCTCAAATTGTCACTGATCTATTATTTTGCTCCTTTAGAATATCACCTAGCTTTCTGTAGCAGTTTGATGATACAGATTTCCAGAAGCATTTAAAAAGCCATGGGTAAGAATTTTGGATATGCGCAATTTAGTTATTAAAAGAAAAAGATCTGGCTTCTAGTCTTTAAGCAAACTCAACCTCAGTCCCCACGTTACAATGACCACATCCCTTCATAACCACAAAATTCTATTATCTCTAATACATAGCAATTTGCTAAAAATTAAGTTGAGTTACAAAGAATAAAAACTGAGAGAGCTCTTCAAACCCATAGGAAAAAGGAAGAAAATCATGTTTGCTATAAATCAATTTAAGAAGTCTAACATAGTCCGACAGTTACAAAAAATTCACTTATGATTCTTACGTATTTATAAATATATCATCACATTTTGTGTTATTATAAATACAAATTCTGTATTATATTATCATTATAAAATCGCATAGAAATATTCCATAGATTTACATTTGTGATGGGAATAATTATTTTAAATGATGACTTTGCCAAGCAAACTATCTAAAAAGTGTAAAGAACTTCATTTAACAAGAAGAAACTCCAGGCAATGAGAATGTGCACATAAAAACTGAGATCAATTGTTTTCTCATCACATAACATTTCACTGGTTTCATTTCAAATGCCTAACGCTATTATGAGTCACCAAAGCAAATATTCTTTTACTGCAATATCTGCATAATAACACTCTTAATTATCTTCCTACCAATGACTTTTAAATTGTTGGTTTCCTTCCAGTATTTTCTAGCCCATTTTGGTCTCAACTTTTTAAATTTCATAGATTGTAAAATTTCTCCAGGAAATATAAAAAGCAAAAGTTTACATTTTTAAAATCCCCTAGGTGAGATGGATTCTTATAGCCATTTTCTCTAAATTCCCATTCAAACTCCCTAATCCATTGATACCGTGAGAAGAATCTGTCCAGTTACAAGTGTATATCTGCCTTACGTGTTTGAAAGTGTGTGAAACACAGACTCATCAGACATCTCAAATTGCTCCACTTGTAGGTAAACTTAGAATATTTTGTGTCAAGTAGTAATTTTTTCTTCAAAGAACTCCAGGTCCCAACAGTCTTGTTAAAATCAGTGTGGCCACATTCTAAGAGCTCTTCAGCAAAAGAAAGTGGAGAACTGCTTTCTATTTCAGAGCATCGTGAAACAGGAAGAAATGCCCTTGAGATTTAGATTTTAAGCAATAGATAAAGAATTTCTCCAACGTGTCAAGAATGAGTTAACTAATGTCTACTTATTTTAATGCAGTGGAGAGAACAACAGGGATGAGACACTGGACAGTAATTTTGTTGTGACTTACGTATGTGTTTGAGAGAAGGATTGGAGGACACGGGGTGGGAGAGGAGTGGGGGGAGGGTCCTATTTCCCATGACAAGATGCATGGGAAGAAGGTTCTGGAAGGTGTGCACCTGACGCCAAGAGATACATATTGGTTGCTTTCTATTCTCAAGGAGCTTCAGGGGTGCTGTCGCAAAGACGTCCCCCAGGAGGCTGGGGAGTGGACAACCAGGCCAGCTGGGCTGGGGTTCTCTGTCTGGCTGCCAAGCCTTTCCTATCTTTGGGGTTTGTTGGGAATGAGAATCAGATGGCAAGCTGCTGGAAGAAGTGGGGTCCTCTTTCATCTGAGCCAGACCTTGGGGAGAATTAGGGAGTGGGAGGGCCCATTTTACTGGTTCTCTCCTCGCAGGCCCCAAAGATATGTAAATAGTCACACTTTTAGAAATCATACCTGAAAAAAGAAGCTGACTCCTCTGTTTCTGTCTCAGCGAATTACTCCCAGCCCAGCTCCCTCAGGCTTTCGTCCTTAAAAATTTTCCCAGGATACACATTCATACCTGTTTGATAGGAGCTCACCTGTTCACATATCTGTTTCCCTGCATCACTGTGAGACCCTTGAGGCCAGAGATGATCTTTCTATTGTAATAGACAGTTGAGGAGATCTGTGTGTGTGTGTGCACATATATCACATGAAGTCATTAGGACTCTGCAAACAATTTTTCTTGTCTGGGATGATGATGATGATGATGGTATAAATAATAAATGTTAACATATACTTATTACTTTCTATGAACTAGGCACTGGGTGAGTATTTTATAAATATCTCATTTTTCTCAACTGCTATTGTTCTTATCTTATTTTTATTGATTTGTTTATTTTTAGTTTATTTATTTGAGAGAAAGCGAGAGTACACAAGTGGAGGGAGGAGTAGAGGGAGAGGGAGAAGGAAGAAACAGACTCTCTGATGAGAACAGACTCCCACTCGAGGCTGGATCTCAGGACCCTGAGACCATGACCTGAGCTGAAATCAAGAGTCCAGCGGTTCTCAACCCACTGAGCCACCCAGGTGCCCCATGTTCTTATTTTAGAAACGTGGACACTAGCAGAGGTGAAGGCATTTCCCCAAGTTCATGCTCCTGCACGGGGGAGCCAAGATTCGCAGGGGATCAGTCACAGCGAGGTGGGAGCTTTCCTCTACAGCCTCTCTGTAATTTCTCAAGTTCCCCCAGCAGCTTCCGCCTCCCATGAGGGTATCACAAAGCCACGTGCAGATGCTTAGTGTAGAGGGCACTTTAGGGGGGACACCTGTGAGGGAAGACAAGACCTTGGGGTCATCCCCACTCCCCCCCATGGACTCTTTCTGACCAGCAGCATGGTTGTCTGGATGCCTAGGTGGGGGTGTCTTTTATCTTCGCCTGTTTCCAGAGGCCTCCTAGGCAAGTTAAGGGGGATTATTCCAAAAATGTAACAAAATGTGTTTAGGTGAAAAAAAAAAAAAGTGTTTAGGTGAGAAATTTAAAAAAAAATGGAGCTAGGAATAAGGCTAATATGAAAATGCTTATTTTAAAATTCTATGTACTCTCTAATGGGGACCCTAAATTTGGCTCTAATCCCAACCCGTGATGTAACTCACAGTATCCATAGCAAAAACCAGCCATTTCCGATACTAAGACCAGGCAGAAACGATCCTACCTAGGAAAGTTGCTCCCTGTATGGTGTAGTAGACAATATCTTCATCGATATCCTCACAATAGGGACAGCGTGAGCCTCATCACGATCTTTTATTTGATGATCGACTATAAGGCCATTTTCTACGGGTCACAGTTCTGCCAAGAAAGTGGCAGCGCCAAGATTCCTGTTAGAAAGAGGGGAATGGAATGGGTTCTAACACCCTGAAAACAAACAACGGGCCTCACATTTCGGCTCCCTCCAGCCAGATCTTGCTCAGGAACTCACCGGGAAGCTTGGGCCACGGAGGCGGTGGGCGTACCCCGTACCCCTCCCTGCCAGCCACGGGGGGCGCACAAGGCTCTAGGGCCTGAAATGTGCCCCTTCCCTTTTCGGCGGTGGGTCTTGTAATGGGGCGTGTCGTTGTCCACAGAGGACTCCATTCCCTGATACTGTCGTGTCGTTGCCCTGCTGGTAACCCTGATGACCGAGAGAGCTGGGACTCACACAGCCTCGTGGAATAAGGCATGGCGTCCCTACAGATGAGTCTGCGAGACCTCCATTTTATTTTGCTTTGCTATCTTCAGAATGGTTGTGTGTTCTGTTGGAATGTGGCTTGTATTTTGGCCACACCGTCTCTTCTTCCTAAATTCATTTTCACTCAAGTTTGAAAGGTGTGCAGGAGACTTAGAATTAGATGATTGCTGTTCCCATCCTGGTCTTACCACTTCCTTTGTCCCTCCGTGGAAGATGGCGGCCTTCACGCCTCACTTCCGGATTTTACATTCACAGGAATTAAATGAGGTAACACGGGTAGAAAGAGCCAGCACAGCTCCAGTCACAGAGCAGAAGCTCAATGAGTATTTTTTTGAAAGAAAAACTTCGAGAATGCATATTTCTTTCTCTCATCCCAACACATTTGCAAGCACCCAACATAGTATATACACAGGACTGAGGCTGGTTCACTGGGATATTTGCCAGCAAGTTCAGGCTGCCAATATACCTCTCAGGGCAACGAGCAAAACATAGGACAGTCATGTGCCATAAAGTAATTTCTGAGAATAAAATCTGGGTGCACTTACCCTTTTTTGCAGCCTGATTTTCAAACCCTAACTATATTGAACTGTGAGGTCAAGAGGAAGAACAGTTTCACAATTAAAATTATAGTTCAAGTTGCTACTATTAAGTTATTAACTTTTATATTTTAAAATTATAGAATAAATATAGCCTTGAAACTACTTAAACCACAGCACTGCACTTCAAAGGCAAGCCTATGGGAAAAGCCACACTGAAGATCGTTTTTATTAGTTTTATATACCCCAAACTTTTATAAACACATTTAATATTATAACTTAACAAGCCGAAACCAAACAACTAAACACTATAAAAACAGCCCTCTCTCCCCGGAAACTGATAGAACACCGTGTAAGTGTATGGATA
This sequence comes from Martes martes, assembly GCF_963455335.1. Classification (NCBI taxonomy): domain Eukaryota; kingdom Metazoa; phylum Chordata; class Mammalia; order Carnivora; family Mustelidae; genus Martes; species Martes martes. The sequence continues at coordinate 15,074,514 of NC_137890.1, forward strand.
TGTTTCACTTTTTTAAAAATGCAACTTACTACCCCTAAAAGTCGACATTTTTCACTTACTTTCCAATTATGAATAAATCGAGGTTTAATTTTCTTGAGTGGAAACTGGCTCAGCCTTTAACATTTGAAAACTTCATATCTTAACGTAATAAATGCAAACCAGGTGAAACCTGGAGTTTTTTATTCTTTTATTAGAATCTCTATTAACTACAAAATAGAGGGCTGTTTCTTTTTTTTTTAAAAGATTTTATTTATTTATTTGACAGTCAGAGATCACAAGTAGGCAGAGAGGCAGGCGAGAGAGAGAGAGAGAGAAAGAGAGAGAGATGGAGAAGCGGGCTCCCTGGCTGAGCAGAGAGCCTGATGTGGGGCTCAATCCCAGGACCCTGGGATCCTGACCTGAGCTAAAGGCAGAGGCTTTAACCCATTGAGCCACCCAGGCACCCCTGCCATTATGTTTCTATCAAAGCAAGTGGTTTTTAATAATGTTTTTCTGATTATGAAAGTTATGTGTATTCTTCATGGAAAATCCAGAAAAGGTAAAGAAGTTGAATTTTCTAAGAATAACTCATAAACAGACATGATGAGAGGTATCCAGATTTGGGATTTAAAAAAATATATATATATATATAATAGTTCAAATTTCTAAGTTTTTTTTTTTCTTTTCCATGAAAGCTCCTGGCTTTGACATGCAAATACCTGGTTGCCAATTATTTCTCTAATGTTCTACTCATTTGTCTTTTTAAGAGTATCTATGTACTTCTCTTGACTAACTGTATTTTCCAAACTTTTAATAGAATTGCATATATTTTCAGGTCCTTTAACCAAACTAACATTTCTTTCATTACCCGATGCTTGATTGGTGCCTCTTTCTTGCTATTCCTCTGAATCTTTCATCATTCCACAGAAGTAGGACCCAGGTAATATAATTTGAGTTGCTGTGTATGCCTAGTAACAGTGATGTTAACGCTTAGGAAACATTTCTCAGCTACCTGACACTTTGCCTTATTTCAGTGTCATTTAATCTTCCCAGCAGATCTTTGGGAGTGGACATCCCCATACTACAGATGGGAAAACTGCGGCTCTGAGAAATTAAGTGACTCACCCACCTATTTTTGGATATCTTCTGGAGGTAGACCCAACAGGCCTTCTAGAGGGATTGGATGTGGGATGTGCATAAAAGGGGCAGTCTGGATGACTTCTGATTTTGGGGTCAAGCAACAGGAAGAATGGAGTTGCTGTCCTTTGGATGAATGACTGAATGGGATCAAAATAGGAAGAAGAATGCTGAATGCTGAATTCTAGACACACTGGAAACGCTTTGAAAACCAAGGGAGACAATAGTCCCTCCGTGAGTGGATTGGGGTGAATGGATAAAATCTACATGCCGTGTCCTGAGTCGTATGGAACACGAAGAGGAGGGAAGGTTCAACCAGGGCTCTCATCCTTCTACACAAACCCTGCAAATCCTCGGAAGCCGCATTCAGGAAAAACCACACTGTAGCTGCCGGCGTTTCCTTTAAGCTGAAGGACAAGACTGGTATCTACTCTATGCATGGAGATACCATCACACTTGTGAACCCTTAGTGATTTCCTTCATCTTGATTCGGCGAGATACCTGTGACTGATAAGGGCCGTGCTTCTCCGTGAAGGCTCTCGTCCTTCAAGGAAAAAAAAAAAAATAACACGTTATTTTCTCATCATCGAAATGAAGAGAAAGTAAAGAACTAGCAGGACTAGAGCCCAAGACACCTATCTTTTCCCCAGAAGGTCATTTCCAGCTTTGGGCTCTTCTGCATAGGACTCACTAACCCATTCTCAGAGCCAGCTGATTAATCGAGGGCCTCATAGGTGATAGCCTACCTTCTCTCCTCCGTGGCAGTGTAATTAGACTTCTTTAATGTTTTATGTTGCCTGACTTTGCCTTGTAAATAGTTCTATAATGAATGCTATAATTAGCTTAATAGCACTTGGACTACATTATATTTAAGGGCGTGGCCTCCTGTATCTTTTGGAGCCATGCCAAGGGGACTTTGTTCAAGGTAAACTTGTCAGATCCCCCTCCCAACCCCCACCAATCCCCTAGCAGATTAACTGAGGGATGGGAGGGAGAGGAAGGGGCGTAACCTTATAACAAAACTGACAACGCTTGTTGCAGCTCTAGTACTTCTCTCTGAGATACATCCCCAAGGGGCTCCCAGGTGATGGTAGGCCAGCCAAGGAAGAGGTCCTTGGCAAGGGCCGTGTTGCCATGATCTCATGGGAGACCTAAAGAAGGAGCCCAGTGAGAAGTGTGAGGCTCCCACAATTGAAGAAACGACAGGGCATCCTCTCTGCCTTCAAGCCGTGGGAAAGGGGTCTCCCATTCCGTCGTGGCTTTCTGGAGCCCTGGGATAAATAATTCCCATTTCCATCCCTAGCAGGAGAGCTCTGTGATGCTGTTGGGGGAAAAGCAGGCTGGAGGGGAGTTGAGTTTATTTCAGTACTGCTCTCTTAAAAATTTCATTGCAAAGCTGCACAGGTTCACAGATATCATGCCGGGAGAGCAGTTTTTCCCTTTGGGGCATGTTCTAGAAGGAATTGCTGGAAGGAAATCCTCATGAATGTCCAAATTCAATAGATCGGCCAGCCATTACTCAGGTTTATCTCTCACACGTCAGCCCATCATTACCTCTGAATCTGCCCCTTGATAAAATCTGTTTGGGTGGTGAAATGTTTTCACCCAAGGAGATATTCTGATTTAAACACATATCTTCCTGTAAATCACCGCATCTTCACTTTTATGGTTTCCATGGTGCCCTATTTACAGTCTAAACTTTGAAATAAATTCACCCACTTAAGAATGGACTGTCTAGCCTATGAACTCTATTTGGCATAAATGCCACTCACGGAGGAAGTGAGCCAGTCCCTATGGCTCCGTTTGATCAAAACTGGAAAATAAGTCCTCAGGGATCCGTCTTGGCCTTTGGAGGCCTTAAACTTTTCAGATTTTACTTTGGTAATCTTGTGGCCATGATAGGAGAGAGGTGGTGTGGGTTTCTGTACAAGAACCAGAGAGAGACTCTGAAAACTGAAATCTATCTAATGACTCATTCATCCATCCACTAACTCAAATATATGTGTATTCTTTCAACACATATTTCTTGAAGGTTCGCAGTGCCAGCACGGGAGATCGGCAGCCCCCCGTCCCACCCTCAATTGCCCTCCGAGGACTCCCCGTGTAGTGAAGTGAAGAGTCACGCAACTTCTGACATCTATAACATAGAAATAATATTTATTTGCTATCAAGCGAGAAACACTGTTAAGCGAACAGAATGTGTTTTTGCTTCCTGCAGCTTCTCCTTTTGGAACGTTCCAGTCTTTTCTGGCCTAAGGTAGGTCCTGATATCTGTGGAAGTTATATGGTCATTAAACTAAATCAGTCAAAGTCACGGCTTGGGTTACAAAGCTGTATTAATAAAAAACATTACCATGCGATTATTAAAACAAGAACCATAAAAGCTAGCCCTCTGGCGTTCGATTTTGCTCATACACATCACAGCTTGAAATAAATTGTTAAAGAGTTAACAATATTGAAAAATTAGGAATGTTGTGCTTTAAATATAAATTTTTAAAAATCTTGTACCGAATGTCCTTGGGTGATAGCACCCAAAAAGAACAATGTGCACCTCTACAGAGCTTTTTAAACGGCGTCGTAACGCAATGAGGTTTATTGGCAAAACGAATCAATTAAAGTTGTAAAGCGTGCCCATAGGAAGTTAGATCCAGCATCCTCGGAGAATCTGTTTCTTACAAAAATGGATGCAGTTCATGGTGAAGTTCAGAGCCCCGACTGCAGAATTTTGATTTTGTGATTTTTGCCTGGTGCCCTTTATAGTAGGGAGGGGCCTGTTCCTCTCATAACCCCTTGAAGTATGGGGGATGGTGATAGTCAACATTTTAATAAGGGGTTTAAATACAAAGTAATGGTTGTTACTGTAAAAAATGCAATATGGTCAAATAAAGAAGGAAGACAAGTTAAAATTTCCTACACTCACCCCAACTCACCACAACCATTCCCGGGGGCTTGTGTCCTTCCCAAACTTATTTAATACAAGAAAAATAGTATAATGAAATTTAAAATATCTGAGGATACATGAGGAAAGCAAATCCTCCCCCCCCCTTTGTATTTTAGTTCCCTCTGCTAAAGGCAACCACTTTAAGCTTTTATATATTTATATTTTTTGTATTTCTTTTTTATTTTTTATATTTCTTTTATATTTATATAAAATATAAATTATATATATATATATATTTTATACTTCTTTTCTATTTCTCCCAGCAGTTACCTCCATATATCCAGATATTTTGTGCCCTCCCTTCTTACTTGGCTTGTCAACTTGAAGGTACACTAAGTGACTGAGAACTTCGAACTCACTTGAACTACTTTCTTGCTCTTTCTCTATTCCCTCCCAACGTCACATTTATTTTTAGCTCTATTGGTTAATTTTATCAATGAAAATGATCTACTTTTTCTTCTGTTTGTTTGACCCACTAGCTTTAGTCTGTATGGCTTGACCTCCTATCATGTGATTTGAGGAAATTCGAGCCCTTACCTGTCCCCTCCACATTTCTGCCTCTGTATCTACAACTTCCATGACTTTTATATCCTGTTATTTAATCATAATTAAGTCTGGCTTTTCCTTTCATTTATTTGACAAATTCAAATCCAACATAGGGAAAGGGAGGGAAAACTGAATGGAAAGTCATCAGAGAGGGAGAAAAACCATGAGAGACTCTTAGCTCTAGGAGACCAACTGAGGGATGTTGGAGGGGAGGTGGGTACGCGTGATGGGCATTAAGGAGGGCACGTGATGTGATGAGCCCTGGGTGTTACACGCAACTGATAAATTATAGAACACTACATATGAAACTAATGATGTACTATATGTTGGCTACTTGAATTAAAAAAAACAACACCGCATTTATCATCTACCCATCTACTGAATTTAAAATTTTAGTCATCACACTTTAACAATTCTTTTCTGTTCTTTGGGTTCTTTTTTTTTTTCCCCAAGCAGCCTAATTTTTTAGTTAAATGGATGCAGTGTTTTTTCAAAACTTTAAATAGAACTTCCGAGGGCACCTAGAGGGCTCGGTGGGTTACGCCTCTGTCTTCAGCTCAGATCATGATCTCAGGGTCCTGCATCCGGCTCTCTGCTAGGCAGGGAGCCTGCTTCCTCCTCCTCTCTCTCTCTCTGCCTGCCTCTCTGCCTACTTGTGATCTCTCTCTCTGTCAAATAAATAAATAAATAAATAAATATCTTTAAAAAAAAATAGAACTTCCGACATGTCTCTTACATTTGTTGAATCAGTTCTGAGGTTGATAGTTGTCTTTTTCTGTCTTGTTCCTTCTGTCTTGTGCCATAACATTGAATGTTTATTGTTCATCGTCTGGTTGTCCTTTGCTGTACGAGTCTGTCCAACAAAATCTGCTCTGCTTCTTCCTGGTTCAAGGCGAGACTTTATTTCCCAGGTGTGCTGGCAGCTACATGTTTAGTCCAAGGTCATGGACCCATCTTGGGTGGGTGCTTTAAGAGCATGAGCAGGACTCCTCCAAGACCTCTTTACTTCTTTCTGCAGGCTGGAGAGACCCTAGACACTATGAGTTGATGATGGCTGAGCTGCCGTCCCAGAATGACTCAAGAGAAAAGTCATCCACTGACTAGATGGTTGCTGGACAGTGAAGTGAAGCCAACAAGGAATGTCACCCATCTCCTGGACTGGGTAGCTTCTGGGTGTGAGTACTCCTGTTCTCCCTCAAGCTCTTCCCCCAGAAGAAAGGACTGACTGTAAGAAATGTGTGTGCCTTCAGGGCATGTGGCCTGGCCGGCTCTCTTTAGGGTGTCTTGGCAGGGAGGGAGCGAAATCTCTCTCTATTATGCCAAAACAAAGACGTCTTAACTCTGGGTATCCGCAGCTCCTCTCTGTTCCCTAGACCTCCCCAAGCATTGTTTTCTTTAGAGAGCAACCATCTGATTTTAATCCGAGTTGTAAGTCCTCCCCACATGTGTGGGGAGTGGAGATGGAGGAGGAAGGGTGCATTTGTGCGAACGTTCCAGAACCATTCCTTCTGCAAAGCACTTCTGTGACTATCCATTTTTTCACTCACTCCTGCCGTCTGTCGCCACCCCTGTGCTTAGAGCCGCTTTGCATGCCCATCACTGTTTCAGAAACTATTCAGCTGTCCAGCTCTTCCAGAACGTCGCTCGACTCCTTCTGTTACCCTAGCCGGGTTCTTGGCCCTGACAATGGTAAGAACGACCTCGAACCTAGAACTCAAAGGCACAGGGAGGGTTCTACCAGAGCTCCAGCTGAAGGAACTCCCAACACCATCACAGGATGTACCTAGCCCGCCCTCCCAGAACAGAGGGGCGGGGCCCGCTTTTATAGAGAAAATTCCCTTGTCCTGATTGGCTGGAAGGAACTCAGGCAGCTCATTGGTGCTCTTCGGAGCCAGGGTCCTCTGTTGTAAGTCTGGCTGGTACCCGCGGCCACTTCTGGCCTCGTCCTGCTTCTGCTCCGCAAGGAACTTGGTTCAGCAATAGCAGGGACAGAAGGTGCCCCAAGTGTGCAAAATGCTTTTTTTGGTTGGGGCTTGTTCCCGTGGCCCCTCACTGTCTCACTTCTGCTTCCTGTTTTCCAGAAATTCATCATTCTTTCTGGGCTGATGTTTCTTTTCCCATTTCTCTCGAGTTCCATTGTTCACCCTTGTTCTTTTTTGTCGTCATCACAATGGGATTTGGGGAGAAAGGAGAGTAAACATTTATGTTCAGTCGGCTGGCCGGTGTGCCAAAGCCAGAACTCATTTTCAGCAACGCAGAGACTTCATGCGGAGAAGGAATCAGGATTTCACTTTTCTCACTGGGATCTTGAAAACCAGTATTTAAGGAGCAAATTGTTCTGTAATCATAACCACTGGACAGCAGTAGCAACGGGTACCCCAGGTGGCCCAGGCTTTGCTGGCCTCTGCATGCAAATATGGTCATCTCAGCATGAATATCCACGTTCAGGAAGCTCGAAACCCTGACCTGCACATGTGGGGGAACCCAATTCCTGGGCGTTCACCCTCCTCCAAGCATTTCCACTAATTTGCAAGAGGCATTTTACATGTTTTCTTGAATCAGTGTAGTCATTTTCTGCCAAACCAGGGCTCGGCTTCTGCTGGCCTTGACCAAGCAACACCCCTGCTACCTCTGGGCTCTTCAGCTGGAATTCAGACCCTCCTGGCTGAGCCGCCCCGGTCCCAGTGCCAGCGGAGCTGGCATTCCACCACCTCTTAGAGGGGACACCTGCCAATTCATGTTGGCCAGCGAGGATCTTGTGAAGTCGGAAAGCAAACATCCCTTCCTTCTCTGTTATTCTCAATTAAAAAGAGTCTCTCTCACAACAGGACTGCTCTAACCTTAAAATTTTAAGAGACTTTTCGGGAACAGCTATTTTCTTTAACATAAGCCAACAGAGGATCTTCTCCGTTAGCACAGGCTGCCATCTTGGTGCTGATTTGCTTTCAGATTCCACGTTTGGCTGATGATGTTCTTGACCTTGTGGTGCTGGGACCGCTGAACAGTCTCCTACGAGGGGATAGGGCAGAGAGGGAGGGTTAGAAGGGGGGTTAGGACCGCAGGGTGGAAACTTGGACCCAAGGCACGAGAGGCTTTAATGAAGCAATTCTCGAAGCTCATAGGAACAATGGTCAATTCCCGGCAGCCACACATACAGGAATTCCAAGCCATCTTCAGTTCCCAGGGCCTGTTGCTTTGTTCAGCTCATCCTGGGCCTCTCCTTCCTCTTGCACAGAAACTAGCTTCTGTCAAATTTCCTTCTCCCAAACCATCAGTGTTGATATGTCTAACCACTAACTACATGTGGGGTTCAAGTGTGTCCCTCTTCCAAAGCTACTTCCTTAGCCCCTGTAAGCCAGTAAAAGTAAACAGATTCTGAGAGAAGGCGGGGTCACATACAGGTTCCTTAGGCTCGAAAGGAAGTTCTCTTTCTCCAGACATCATTTATTCTTCCTCTCGTTATCATTTGTGTATTACCCATTTTCCCTGACTCTGTGGGATACGTGAATCATAAAGCAACTTTCAGATACCAGGAGAGCCCACTAGTAGCCAGACAGTAAGAACTTTATTATATAAAGTGCTCCCACCTGGGCTATGAACAGGGAAACGTCTAGAATCTTAGCCTGTGCATGAATTTCCATATCGGAGCTACTATTTTTCTCTATATCATGAGGGATGGTGTCAGGTGCACTCTCCTGGGAACCAAGGTACATACCTAGGCTCTTTTTTTTCTACTAAAGTGGCTGAAGACCATCCCCCAAATCGGCCAGGATCCAAGGTCAGCCACACCCCCCCGGGATCCTCCATTTTCAGGGAACACCCACTCTTTTCTCTATGATAATGAGCGGTAAGTTTTCGCAGAATGGAAGTGACTTCCAACGTTAGTTCTGCCAAGCTCACTCACATCCTTGAGAGTTTCATGCAGTCTTTTTGGACCTCTGCGTCTTCATCAATAAAATCAGGGACTTGAACTAGATGAGTGGTTTTCATCTGTTAAGCTACAAACCCTTTCTTCAAACAGAATCCTATGTGGAAGCCCCAAGGACAAAGCATATAAAAACACAAGACTGCAGGGGTGCCTGGGTGGCTCAGTGGGTTAAGCCTCTGCCTTCGGCTCGGGTCATGGTCTCGGGGTCCTGGGATCGAGCCCCACATCGGGCTGTCTGCTCAGCAGGGAGCCTGCTTCTCTCTCTCTGCCTGCTGCTCTGCCTGCTTGTAATCTATCTATCTCTCTCTCTGTGTCAAATAAATAAATAAAATCTTAAAAAAACAAAACAAAACAAACACAAGACTGCAGTGAAGTAAGACTGGGGGTCCTGGAAGTTGCCTGCTTCCTCTCCTCCTTTGACATTGTGGGCGGTCCTAAGGCACCCCCAGGCATGACCTAGAATGTTTTTTGAGGTCCCTTCTAGATCTAACATCCTATGATCTGAAATAATAGGGAAGTCTTTCTTTGCTCTGGAGAACAAGTGTCCCATGGGATTAATTTCGAAATGCTCGGGGCTTTTACTACAGCTTACTTAGCTAGGGTGCTTGGAATGGCAGGCAAGGATCCAGAGAAGCAGTGATATGGTGCAGTGATCCCAGCCTACAACCTGAGCCAGAGGACCTGGGTTTAAGTTCCAACGTCACCACCTGTCCATTCTGTGCATTTGTTTGCTATAACAAAATACCACAACAGAGTGGCTTAAACAGAAATATACTGTCTCACATGTCTGGAGGCTGGAAGTCTGAGATCAAGGTGTCTGTAGGGTTGGTCCTCAGAGGGCTGTAAGGAGGGATCTGTCCATGTCTCTCCACTAGCTTCTGGTGGTTTGCAATTTCCAGCATTCCTGGCTTTGTACAGGTGTTATCCCATCCCTGCCTTCATTTCCCCTTTTTATAAGGACGTGGTCGTACTGGAGTGAGGGCCTACTCTACTCCAGTTATGACGTCATCTTCATTAACTACATGAGCAAAGACTCGATTTCCTAATAATGTTACATTCTGTGGTACTGGGGGTTAGACGGTCAACAGATGAATTAGCGGGACTGGGATGGGCATGAGGAAGAGACAATCCAACACGTGACATTGTGTTAGCTTAGACAAATTATTTTATCTCCCGATGCCTGAATTGCTAATACCTATGACTTGGGTTTGTTGTGAGGTAAGGCAGGTAAAGTGCTTTCTTAATGTAGTAAGCATTCAATGAATGTTAGCTGTCATCATGAACGTGGTTTTTATTTCATTTTCAGTACTTCTAAAGGGTTCCCTTGGATTTGTTTCATTGCAACACTATACCGGGTCCATGTCCCTAGGGGACCATCTGGAGTGACTTCCTAGACCTTCAAATGATTTCTTTGATAATTACCTTGCAGTTGCATGAAAACATAAGGCCTTTTTTTTTTTTTTTTGGTCTCCTTATCCAGATTCAGAAGACGATCTTTGCATTCTACTCCTAATTGAGCTTTGAATGGGGAACTGCCTAAAAATAGTGAAAAAACTCCCCTTGGTATTCGGCTAAAACCCACATGTGAGCGAGTGGGTAGGAGAGCAGGTCCCTCTCACTCAGCCTTTGGGTTTTCTAGAATTTCTGGGTCTGTTCGATTGTCTGCTTTGCTCTGTTATATCTTGTTTTGTTATGAGTCATTTTTTCTTTTTCTATATCCTTCCCACGTGGTAGCATATAGAAGGAGGGAATCCAGGTCGGGGCTCCCAATGTATGTGATTTTTTTTTTTTTTTTTCCTGCCTTGATGGACAGTAATGGCACCTATGCGGTCAGTCTTTGTGTGATCTCCCTCCCTTTTTGCAATTTCCGTACCCGCCTCTTTTCCAGAGGGTGAGTATATTTGCGCATATGTCCAGAGTTCTGATATCTAACATAAAGAAAAACATTCCAGTGATTGTTATAAGCCTAATCCGAGACGTCTTCCATGCTGACCGGGAGGAAGGCAAGGGAAGTAGGCGTGGCTATTTGACAAATAGGTTTCCCATGGCACAACACTCATCTCCAGGCTTTTATAAATCAGTCTGACGTGGAGTTCTGTCTGCCTGTGTGTGTATTTGTCATTTGTGCCAGAGGAGGAAAAATAAGTCAAGGGACGTGATTTCTTCGGCATTTGGAAAGAAGTGAAGGAGCCCTTTTAAAATAACCTCTTGTCAAATTTTCTGGCTTTGGGTTATGGCTGTAAATGTGGCGTGTGGACCAGTAGATCCTTTTTAAGAGCCAGGGGATAAATTAGAATTTTAAATTAAGATGATAATAACATGTGGTGGATCCGTCCTCTTAGCACAGGGAGAAGCTGTATCAAAATCTCATTTTATTCGAGTTTTTTTCTCCATACGGTAAGATTTGGAGATTTCCGTGGAGTTAGTCTGTGCTCATGCTTTTTTGCAAAAATTAAATGTGATTTTTTTTCCTTTTCCCAGTTTTGATGAGATGTAATTGACATATGACTTTTTCTTTCTGAATAAATCACACATTATTTAAAGTAGACATTAAAAAGATGATAATTCAAATGGAAAGAAAAATGAGTGAAAGGAGAGAGAGGCCCCTGGGAATATATTTAATTACAGACAGCACAGATGCAGGAGAAAGGGAAACAAATCACAAGAAAAAAAGGATCTGTGTTTAAAGTTCTTTAAGGGGGTGGGCTAGAATGAGCATAACAGATTGTCATAGGAATTTTATAAATCACACTCCTTGTTCAAAAATGTTACAAATTATTGCACAAAAAGATAGCTTTATCTAGTAATTTTTAAAAAAAAGATAGTAGAAAAGGATAGCCTTAGGGGAATTACGGCTGTCTTCCAAGGGCCTGCTTCTTTAAACTTATATACTCTCTGATCAGCATGGAAAACACAAAGAGAGCATCTAAATCCTACAGGAAGTCATTGCTTTGGGAATATCACTGACACTTGGGCATCTGTTTTGAGAGAAGAGGAAGCCCAGAGTTCTAGAGGTCGCTGAGTTATATGACCTCAGTATACATATGACCTCAGTATACATATGACCTCAATAATCAATAAACAGAATGAACCATCTATTCATAATATGTGTAGAATCTCTAATTTTGGTCTTTCACATTAATTTCCAGTCTTGCCACTCCTTATTTTTGAAGGTCAATACCAAATTGAACACCAGGCGTTACAGAGAATACCCAGTCCGTGTGCACAATGACACAACGTACATCTCGCTGTGCGATGAAGTGTTTATTTCTGTAACATAAAAGACTCTCCACCTTACACACTTAGGGCATCCTGATGTCCACCAGCCATTGAGGACTAACTCCAAACACAAGGACCTGAGCTGCATATCATACTGTTTCGCCAGACGCTGACTTCATGTTCACTGTTGCCTTTAGAGACAATGAGGTTCCCCCTGTTCGAATACTTTCATTTAAAAAATGTACACTATCCTCCGTAACCTTCAACCACACTGTGCTTACTGAACTAAAGCCTTCTATTTCCTTCTGAATAGGAACGCCTCCTGCCCAGACCTTGTACAGCTAGGGATTTGAGTGCAATAGACAATTTCAAAGACTGCTCTTTCTACTTAACAATTGATGCATTAGGCTAAAATGTTCACACAAACGCAATAGCAACAGAAGGGGTTTGCAGTGTAGTGACAAGGTCCTTCTTTTACCTGGATCCGGAGAATGATGAATGAGCATTAGCAGAATATTCTTCTGGCCCTTAGGTTTACCTTGATCTTCTCACAGAATGCAAATTGACATTATACCCACATTTCTAAGGTATTTATTACCGTGGTCATGATGTGAGGGCTTTTTCAATATGAATGGTATAAAAGAGGAAGGATATAACTGCAAAGAGACATTATTGCACGGTGGTGGTGGGGGGGATGTATAAACAAATGAGAAGAATGGACGGCATGCTCATAATAGAAGCTAAAAGCTCCTCATTTTGTCCCAATTGTCTACCCTTCCTTTTTAAACAACCTTCCTTTTTTCTAGCTATCAATACAAAGTTCTTTTTGGTAAAATGAAGTGCATTCATGCCGCTTGAAAGAGGCTTTTAAAGTTGATCTGCGCCCACACAAAGGAGAGGCAGTGCTGGGTCCGACCCGTTGAGGAAGCCAACTTGGTCAATGTTCATTACTCATGGCTCGACACGCCGGCCTCCGTATCATTTTGTAAAGAATCAGATAAACTTTCCTCGTGATAAACAACTGAAATAATTTTTCTTAGCTGTCAGCTCCCTTTCTCCCTTTCCCAGCCTGTTCCCACACTCTTCTCTGCTTGTAAAAGCAGCCGAGCACAGCTCTTTGGTCTGATAAATGGGTCCCTTTCGACCGGTGGCAGGCTTCAGGAAAAAGAGATAATCCTGGATAATGTGGACACAGTTTTCATTTCATGTCACCCAATTAAACTGCAATTATCCGGAGTGCAACAGCAGAAAAACTGGAGAGAATGGCGAGAGAATGAGGTGCCGAGACTCCCCGGGATTCTTTATACCACGTGCATCAGTGAGATTTGTTCTGTTCTGATAATAAAGTGTCGGCCTAAGCACTCAGCCCTACAAAACCGTGGCCAGGCCAGCTGCAACCTGTAGTCGCCCATGATATGCTCCCGCAAATTCTGTGAGAAAGAGCAGTTCAAGTCCCGGTGGCTGATTTATTCAATCATTAGCCTCTGAAACCAAGGTCTGTGTGCAACCCTGCCTCCCGTCTCCTCAGCACCCTGGGGCAGCCTTGCCTTTCCCCAGGCAGAGCCAGCAGTGGGGACTGCTCCTCACACAAGAACAGAACACCTTCCCCTCTAAGACAGTCTCAGCCCCTCGCGAAACAGCCACCGAGACCCACTCATTAAATAGTAAGAGAGAGTAAGGGTAACGCTGTCATTACAAACGTGTTTAGTAAATCCCACAGAGCCATGTCAGTCTCAGGCTGGAATAGATACAAAAATTTCAACAAACAGCTGATGCATCAGTTGGGAGGTTTTCCCTTCATTTAAAAGCGATGCTCTTGAGCCCTGCAAAGAACCACCTCACATTTAAAAAAGTTAGTTTCTCAGGTTTTCTGGTAGTCTAAATCATGGGCCCTTCCATAGAGGAGACGGAAAAAGAATCCAGAACTTAAGCATGAGGCTTTCAGGTAAGTAATCGTGGCCTCATCTGTCACCACGGTAGCACAGGGACGATTAACCGTAGAAGTCACTGGGGGAAGAACAATGCAACGGGATGACAATGACCTTTGAGTGTGACATTGTCAGAGCACAGCAAGATAAAATAAGGCAGGTCCCAAACTCACAAACTTCAAACTACAATTTTCATCACCGATAACATCGATCTTTGGGTTTATTAATACCCTCCTCAGACAGACCGTACAACTTTGCCAGCGGGTCCATTTAGCGATGGGTCAACTGCTCTAATCTTAGAAAGTGATTCTCCCAGGTGCTGTTTGGCTCTCCATCTCTTCTTCCTTCCTCTTTTCCAAACGGATCCTGCCTCACTCTTTTCCAGAATAGCCATCATGGCTCCTAAAGGTGGCAAATGTGACGGAGGAGTCTCTCAAAGTTGATTTTGGCCAGAATGGCTTAGGTGAGAGTGGCTGTCGAGAGACTTGCCCCTACCCCCTCCACGCTGGGGCTCTGACCCAACAGGGATACACTCCAGCATCCTGGGAGACCCTGCCTGTCTCTCCTTGGTCCCAAGTGATGTCTTACTCTGAGCCATCAAACAGATAAAGAAGAGCACATGATTGTAATCACATAGGAAACATCAAAAACAATTGGACGATTGTCGCGACAAACTTGAATACTGGTTCGTTGTCCAATAATCATACATACAACTGTAATCCCAACGACCATGCTAACACGAGGCAGCATGGGTGTGCCTTTCACCTAGGCTCAGAGCCCTGGACGAATAATGGTCCAGGCCAGGATCCCATCCTGTGAAGCTTTATGGGAGCACCCACACAATTACAATAACATAATGACACTATGCTAATAATAATAATAATACCTTATGTTTATCTAATGCCTATCTCTGGGAAACCTAAGGCAATTTAGAGATGTTAATCTAATTAAACTCCAGGTCCTGGTCGGACAAGGAGGGGGCAGATATTTTTAATTCAAATGCTGTTTAGGAAATGATGGGAATGCTAACACCTATCACCTCCCTCCCTCCCCCCTAGGTATTTGTGAACCTAAAGAACAAAAGATAGCCTTGATTTAAATCTTCCAGCGACAGGGAAGAACAATGATAATAGTAGAATATAATAATACTGTTTAGATCACTTTTCATCTGATATACTTGTCTTTCAAATTATGGGTTGCATTCATATCCTGTCTTTGTTCGTGAGAGATTTTCACACAGTTCCACCATATGGAAGATAAAATGGCTATGTTCTGTGGGAGAGAGCCATCCCCTCTTGCTGAAAAACCTCCTGTAGTTCCTCCCACCATTCCTCCTGGGGCATAATTTTAACTTTCTTGAGGACATGCCTCTAACCATTTCACGGAGTTAGATTGTATAAACTCAGATCCTTCGAAACACTGAATCCAGAATATTAAAAAAATGCACATAATAATGAAACTGGTTTGGGTTCAACCTGGGAGGAGCTCAGATTAGAGGAATTGGCTAAGTGGTAAAATACTATACATTGCATGGACAAATGCAATGGAAGGAGAGTTTACATAGACCCTTTCCTGTCCTTTGATTAGAAGATAATTTAAAAAGAGTTCATTTTAAAGCAATCTCAAATATTAGATGGGAGCCATAGCATTTATCAGAATCTGTGACCTGTAATCTGGTTACTTATTCACTTGTTTATTTTTTCCCCTTCTAGAAGAGAAATACCACAGAAGTGAGGATGTCTGTCTCATTGACTATCATATTCCCATGATAACGTGTTTAGTACAGAGTAGATATTGAAAAAACATTTCTTGAGTGACTGAATGAAGAGACCCCAGCATAAGAACATGGCCAAGTACCTAGACTCTTCAGTTGGCGGAACCAAGTTTGAATCAGGACTTCCCTGCTTACTAACTCTGGGAACTCAGGCAAATCACCTAAGCTCTTAGAGCCGCCATTTTCACTGCTGTAAACCAGGAATTGTATCTTACGGGATTATCGTAAGAATTAACTGAACGGACACAGGTAGGTTCTTTATCACAGTGCCTAAGCACTTCGTGAATATAAGCTATTACTTGTTTTGTTTGCTTCAAAAATAGAATGTCATTTTGACCCAGTGTTTAAGGCCAACCATGTGCTTCCAAAATATGTAGCTTCTTCCATCCTCCTTGTTGCCTCTCTTACTACAAAGAGTTACCACCTAGGACGGAGGTATGGCCTCCTTCCCTGGCACCATAAGGCACAGTCCTGCTTTGAGCACAGAGATGGGCAGCCTCAGCAGCCTCCCCGCAAGCCCACGCTGAGGTCCTGGACAG
The DNA here is from genome assembly GCF_963455335.1 of Martes martes. NCBI lineage: Eukaryota > Metazoa > Chordata > Mammalia > Carnivora > Mustelidae > Martes > Martes martes. Next base: position 15,090,505 of record NC_137890.1, read on the forward strand.
TTTCTGCCTTGGCCTTTGTAACCTGGACCCATGTGCTGCTGTCATTTGACCCCTTACCACTGCCAGGACTTTGGGGGCACCCCTGGACTGATACTCTCTGATGTCTTGGCTCTACCCACACTCCGGGCAGCCCAGAGGACCAGGGAAGAGCTTCCAGTGCTTCTCAGGTTCCCTAAACTCACCCTTTTGTCCCTGATTAGCTAGCGGGGCATCGGGTCATTTCAGGATAGACACAAGAAGGGAGAGGCAGCAGAGCCTTAAAAGTCCTGTGGGCCCCTGACTTCAAAAGGGAGAGGCTGGCTCAGCCATGCACCCCTCTGCTCTCCCCAGAGGGTGCCCTGGGGAAACACAGCCTTAGGCAGAGAAAGGGTGATTCTTGGAGACCCAGGGAGAATGCAGGTGAGGCAGGAAAGCTCTCTTCGTGTGTATGGGGAGGGGAGAGGGGGTGTGCATCCCGGGCAACTTTCCAAACCTTGTGCAGCTGCTTAACAGATCCACTCCCACCTGAGGGCTGGAAGCTGGAAGAGGTAGAAAGCCGGGTTTTGATCCATTTGCCAAAAAATGTGAGTTGGTGCCATGAAGCTTGCAGGGATCAGAGAAGGAGAATCCTGGCCTCCTCTGCAACATGGGCCTGAATCAGGAGGAGGAGGCGGGCCCAGGAGCATAGTCATGATGTTAGGCATTCCTGCTCTGGTTCTTACAGCTACTTGACCCTTGGGATGTTGTTTAACCTCTGCAGACCTCAGTTTCTTCACCTGTAAAGGGGAGATCATAACCTCTTCTTATAAGATAGTTAGAAGAATTAAATGGGATGACACATGTAAAGTATGCAGCATGGACCATGAATGGCTATGCTGTTATAAGTGGGCTGTTTGTGATGGCCAATGTCTATCAATGATGGACTGTTCAAATAAACCATGCCATAATAGCTGGATATTAAAATGGAATAAATGACATTTCTATATACCACTGTGGGGTGATTGGTAGGATATACTGTTGAGGTTAAAAAGAAAAACGGAGTAGAGAAAAAGTGTAAGAAGTATGCCACTCATCAGAGAAGTGGGGACTTGAATTTTGTGTGTATATTAATACACTTTTTTTTTTTTTAAAGATTTTATTTATTTATTTGACAGAAAGAGATCACAAGTAGGCAGAGAGGCAGGCAGAGAGAGAGGAGGAAGCAGGCTCCATGCTGAGCAGAGAGCCTGATGCGGGGCTCGATCCCAGGACCCTGGGATCATGACCCGAGCTGAAGGCAGAGGCTTTAACCCAGTGAGCCACCCAGGTGCCCCTATTAATACACTTTTTAAGCAATAACAGACCATACAAAAATGGACAGAGGTGGGGAAATAAGGAAGGAGTGGGGCATGGGATTCTGTTCATGCTTTGGATTCTCACTAAGAGATTCTTCAGTTCTGTCCCTCTGACCATTGTTGTCATCTTCATCATCATTCTCAGAAGAAAGAACTTCAGTTTACAACCTTAGCGACTGTAATGCTTTGCAAGGAGGGGGGACACCCCAAGTTTTCTGTTACTGAGTATAACTATAGCCTTAAGAGGGAATGGTGGTCATCAGTAGTTTTTAATTCCTGGGTTTTCCTGTTGGAGGGTAATGGATGGAACATCTTCCTTCCAGACTTTGGTTTAATTATTTCCATCTGGCTCCTAATTTCTTCTTCTCTATACACTTGGGCACATGTGAAATATTCCCTGCAGCTATTGGCAGCCTCTAGTCTAGAGTAGAGGTCAGCAAATTAGTGACCAAGTAATTCGTTATCTACTTTTCATTACTGCTTTCATTATCTACTCTTTAATAAGTTTAAAATCTTCCATAAACAACATTTTTCTTAAGGAATAAAATGGTAGCCATAGAAGACACACACACACACACACACACACACACACACACACACACATTTGGTCTGTAGAAAGGTAGTGCTAGTGAAAAGATATGTTTTCTATCAGGTATAGTTTTAAATGCTTATATTAGAAAGAACCAAAGTTGAGAATTAAAGGCATAAGAATCCAATTTAAGTTAGAAAAATAACAGTAAAATTATTCCCTCCCCCAAAGTAGAAGAAAGTATGTAGTAAAAGTAATAGCAAAAATTAATGCAAACATGATCAAGAAAGCCAAAGTTTGATTCTTTGGAAATACTAATAAAATTAACAGACCTCTGATAAACTTATTCAAGGAAAAGAGAAAGAAGTTACAAATAAAAAATGTTAGGACTGAAAAGGGGGCATAAGTATAGATAAAAGAAGACATTTTGAAGAAAATAAGAGAACACTAAGAATAATTTCATCAACATATTTGAAAACTTGGATGTAACTGTATGCATCTTCCAGAATTGTAACTTAGAATATCCGACTCAAGAAGACTGGAAAGTGCAAATTGTCCCATAATTATTAAAGAATGTGAATAGTAACTTAATATTTTTTTCCCACATTAGGTAACATCAAGTTCAGATGATTTTTTTTGAATTGAGTTTGACCAGACTTTCAAGTAACAGGTCATTCCACTTGTAAACATTTTTTCCAGGGAAAGGAAAAGAGGAACTATTGCCCAATTTATCTGATTAGGCCAGTGGACTTTAAATTAAAAACTAGGTAAGATTAGAATAAAAAATGGAAATCACTAACTTGTCTCACTTATAAACACAGGTGAAAATCCTACACAGTGAAAATACATCATGAACAAACTAAATTTATCCCCTAAGTGTGGAATTGTTTTAATGTAGAAATTTCATTATTGAAATTATTCCCATTATAGCTTTGAATATAACCAAATGTTTATTCATGCTAAAGGGTGGAGAAAAAAATCTTAGTCAAATATGAATATGAGAAAACTTTCTATATCTTACAAAGAGACCCTTATAAAAGGTCTCTACGAAAAATCTACTGTGAACATTTTTCATAATGGCAAAATATTTAAACCAGCTTTAAAATTAGAAACAAGACAAGGACAGTAATTATCACTATTTCAACTCAACGTTCAACATTTACTAGAGGCCCTAACCAGAACTGTAAGATAAGAAAAATAAAAGTTAAAAAAGATTTGCAAATATCTTCTCCCATTCCGTGGGTTGCCTCTTTGTTTTGATGACTGTTTCTTTTGCTGTGCAGAAGCTTTTTATCTTGATGAAGTCCCAGAAGTTCATCTTTGCCTTTGTTTCCTTCGCCTTTGGAGACATATCTTGAAAGAAGTTGCTGTGGCTGATATCAAAGAGGTTACTCCCTATGTTCTCCTCGAGGATTCTGATGGATTCCTGTCTCACGTTGAGGTCTTTTATCCATTTCGAGTTTATCTTTGTGTACGGTGTAAGACAATGGTCAAGTTTCATTCTTCTACATATAGCTGTCCAGTTTTCCCAGCACCATTTATTGAAGAGACTGTCTTTTTTCCACTGGATATTTTTTCCTGTTTTGTCAAAGATTATTTGACCATAGAGTTGAGGGTCCATATCTGGGCTCTCTACTCTGTTCCACTGGTCCATGTGTCTGTTTTTATGCCAGTACCATGCTGTCTTGGTGATCACAGCTTTGTAGTAAAGCTTGAAATCAGGTAACGTGATGCCACCAGTTTTATTTTTGTTTTTCAACATTTCCTTAGCAATTCGGGGTCTCTTCTGATTCCATACAAATTTTAGTATTATTTGCTCCAGCTCTTTGAAAAATACTGGTGGAATTTTGATTGGAATGGCATTAAAAGTATAGATTGCTCTGGGCAGTATAGACATTTTAACGATGTTTATTCTTCCCATCCAAGAGCATGGAATGGTCTTCCATCTTTTTGTGTCTTCTTCAATTTCTTTTAGGAGTGTTCTGTAGTTCCTCGAGTACAGATCTTTAACCTCTTTGGTTAGGTTTATTCCGAGGTATCTTATGGTTTTTGGTGCTATAGTAAATGGAATCGATTCTCTAATTTGTCTTTCTGTATTTTCATTGTTAGTGTATAAGAAAGCCACTGATTTCTGGACATTGACTTTGTATCCTGCTACATTACTGAATTGCTGTATGAGTTCTAGTAGTTTGGAGGTGGAGTCTTTCGGGTTTTCCATATAAAGAATCATGTCATCTGCGAAGAGAGAGAGTTTGACTTCTTCCTTGCCAATCTGGATACCTTTTATTTCTCTTTGTTGTCTGATTGCTGTTGCTAGGACTTCTAATACTATGTTGAACAAGAGTGGTGAGAGTGGGCATCCTTGTCGTGTTCCTGATCTCAATGGGAAGGCTGCAAGCTTTTTCCCATTGAGGATGATATTTGCTGTGGGTTTTTCATAGATAGATTTGATGAAGTTCAGGAATGTTCCCTCTATCCCTATACTTTGAAGCGTTTTAATCAGGAACGGATGCTGGATTTTGTCAAAAGCTTTTTCTGCATCAATGGAGAGGATCATGTGGTTCTTCTCTCTTCTCTTATTGATTTGTTCTATCACATTGATTGATTTGCGAATGTTGAACCATCCTTGTAACCCAGGGATGAATCCTACCTGGTCATGGTGGATAATCTTTTTAATGTGCTGTTGGATCCTGTTTGCTAGGATCTTGTTGAGAATCTTAGCATCCATATTCATCAGTGATATCGGTCTGAAATTCTCCTTTTTGGTAGGGTCTTTGCCTGGTTTGGGGATCAGGGTAATGCTGGCTTCATAAAAAGAGTCTGGAAGATATTTGCAAATGACAGTACAGATAAAAGGTTGATATCCAGGATCTATAAAGAACTCCTCAAACTCAACACACACAAAACAGATAATCATATTAAAAAATGGGCAGAAGATATGAACAGACACTTCTCCAAGGAAGACATACAAATGGCTACCAGACACATGAAAAAATGTTCATCATCACTAGCCATCAGGGAGATTCAAATCAAAACCACATTGAGATACCACCTTACACCAGTTAGAATGGCCAAAATTAGCAAGACAGGAAACAACGTGTGTTGGAGAGGATGTGGAGAAAGGGGAACCCTCTTACACTGTTGGTGGGAATGCAAACTGGTGCAGCCACTTTGGAGAACAGTGTGGAGATTCCTCAGGAAATTAAAAATAGATCTTCCCTATGACCCTGCAATTGCACTGCTGGGTATTTACCCCAAAGATACAGATGTAGTGAAAAGAAGGGCCATCTGTACCCCAATGTTTATAGCAGCAATGGCCACGGTCGCCAAACTGTGGAAAGAACCAAGATGCCCTTCAACGGATGAATGGATAAGGAAGATGTGGTCCATATACACTATGGAGTATTATGCCTCCATCAGAAAGGACGAATACCCAACTTTTGTAGCAACATGGACAGGACTGGAAGAGATTATGCTGAGTGAAATAAGTCAAACAGAGAAAGTCAAGTATCATATGGTTTCACTTATTGGTGGAGCATAACAAATAATATAGAGGACAAGGGTAGATGGAGAGGAGAAGGGAGTTGAGGGAAATTGGAAGGGGAGGTGAACCATGAGAGACTATGGACTCTGAAAAACAACCTGAGGGTTTTGAAGGGGCGGGGTGGGAGGGTGGGGGAACCAGGTGGTGGGTATTAGGGAGGGCACAGATTGCATGGAGCACTGGGTGTGGTGAAAAAACAATGAATACTGTTACGCTGAAAATAAATAAAAAATTAAAAAAAAAAGTTAAAAAAGATTGAAAGAGAAGAAATAAAACTCTCATTCACTAATGATATGATTGTATATATAGAAAACTCAAAGAGTCTACAAATTGCTAGAACAAATAAGAGCATTTACAGAGGGGCTGTATATAAGATCAAACATTTTAAAATGCCATTTAATAACTTAGTAGCTCTAATTAGAAAGCCCATTTTTTAAAAAATGCCACATCACTTACAATAATAAGAAATAGAGCAAATCTATTAAAAGATATATAAAACCTAAAGAAATGGTAAGATATACTCATGGATAGGAAGAGTTTGAGATTATAAAGATGCCAATTCTCTTTAGGTTAATCTATAAATTCAAAGTAATCTCCACCAAAACTCCAAAAGAATTACTAGAGGAATTTGGCAAACTGATTCTAAAATCTATACAGAATAACAGCCAAAAACAGCCAAGACACTTCTGCAGAAGAGTGAGGGAAGATTTCCCTACGACTTATCAAGACTTATCATAAAATTCTAGCAATTAAGTCCATAATGGAATAGAACAGAGGTAGAAAAAATTACCAATGCAACTGAATAAAGAGTCCAGATACAGCCTCACATATATATGAAAACAAGATGTGGTACCACAGATCAGTAGAAGAATGGAGGACATAATCAATAATCAATTAATAAGCTGTTAGGAAATTGGATCTCTATGCCATGCACAAAAATCAACTTTATTGGACGTAAAATCGAAAACTTTAATGTTTTCAGAATAAAATATAAAATACCTTTATGACCTTAAGGAAAGAAGAATTTGTTCTGAAAGAAAGGAAAAGCATAAAGAACAGAAAAAGATTTATAAATTGGGTTACTTTTAAATTAAGTTCTGGTTATTTAATTACAAAGAAAGTGAAAACAGAAACCAGTAACTAGGGAGTAGGGGAAGGACAACTATTTGCAGCATATTTATCAAAAAAAAGGAATTAATATCTGGAATATATAAAGAACTTTTAAAATGGTGAATAAGGACAAAAAAAAAACTACTCACCCTTACTTGTAATAAAGGAAATACAAATTAAGGACCCAATGAGATACTATTTTATAACTGTTGGGTTGGCAAAATTAAGTGAGTTGACAATGCCTGACATTGGCGAGGAAGTGGAGTGATGTGAAAGACTGTAAAGGTTCAAAAAGCTTTTTGGAAAGTAAGTTAGTATTATTTTTGTAAGGTTGACCAGGCATGTGCTTTCTGGCCCAGTTCTAATCTTAAGTTTATGCTCAAAGAAAAATGTGTAGAGGAAATATATGCTTCTGGAGAAATGTGCAAGAATGTTCATAGCAGCCTTGATTGTAAAGATGGATGGAGGAGTATACGATACAGCAGTATTAACTGTAGTCATCATGTTTACATTACATCCCCAGTACTTATTCATAACTGAGGTGATAAATAAAAATTATATATATATTTAAAAAAACTAAGGTCAAAGTTCCCTTTGACCACCTTCATCCAGTTCCCCCACCCTCTTCCCCACACCTGGATAATCACAAAATCTGATCTCTTTTTCTGTATTGTATACTTCAAAGCTGATAAGAAAGTAAATTCTAAATGTTCTCATTAAATGGAAAAAAAACCCATAGTTTTGTAACTAAATGAGGTGAGGGATGTTCACTAGACTTATCATGATAATCATTTCACAATACATTTATATCAAGTCATTATGCTGTAAACCTTAAACTTACATGGTGTTTTGCATCAATTGTATCTCAATAAGGCTGAAGGAGAATTAAAAAAAAAAAAAGTTGGATGGAGGAATGGATAGAAAAACCGATAGACAGGTGAGTGGATGGAAAGACAGAGAACATACAATGTTCATTGAAGAGAAAACAAATTGTGATATATTCCCATGGTGGGCTACTATACCACAGGGAGGTTGAATAAGCTGCAACTATGAATTCCAACATGAATGGAATCTTAGAAATATAATGGTGAGGATAAAACCAAGTAGAGAAGATAACACAGTTTGATACCACTTTGTAAATATCAAACACCACAAAAATTTCAAAACATATTCTTTAGGACTCATACCAATATAGACAAAAGAGAATGATGCATACAAAACTCAGAATTATGATTGCCTCTGGATGAGGAAGAGGAATATGGTCAGAAGTCCATTTCTAGTGTTGGGTGATGGATTTCACAGGTGTTTGTTTTATTTACTTGATGTCCTTCATAGCACAGATTTGCACTATGCATATGCTTTCATACATATTGCATATTATGCTGAAGGGGAAAAGATTACTTCAGAAAAGGGGTGAGAGGTGAGGGATGATAAAAAAAGACTTTTTTAATATCATTTATATTTTTAATCTAATTTTACACAATTTCATTTTCAATAATCATGTTAACACTTCACCCCATTGTGTGAATTATTACTTGTATTTGTAGTAGGAAGGAAGGAAAGGAGAGGGAGCAGGAAGAGGAGGAAGAGGGGAGGAGAAAGAACATGGTGCCTCTAAGAGGTCCGTGAGATGAAATTCACTGAGCTGGAAGTGTGAAGGGCATGATGGAGGGAACATCACCTTCCAGAGGCAGCAGAATGGACTGGAGGTATGGAAGGACCGTCCGTGTTTGCCACATGTGTGGCCATGTTGGGCCATAGTCCAGAGTGGGAGGAAATGGAAGTCCCTTCAAACAGAGAGAGGAAACACAGTTTTCACTTTTCCTCTTGTTTCGCCCTCTTTTCTGTCTCCTCTGTTTCCTTATCATCCTGTAGGTCTTAAAGGGCTCTGTCTTCTCAGTCCCTGTCGTACTTTCCCAACACGCATTACAATCCATTCTCTTGTAACAGTTCTCAAGGTTACATACTCTAAACTTCCTGAAGGTAGAGATCATGTCTGTTTTATTCATCCTTATCCTTAGTACAGAATTAGACACATTGAAATGAATAATTGCATAATTAAATCACAAATAGATTGTTCTCGAATGTGTAAATGGAAGTGATACATAACCGGCCCTTTATATTTGTATCCATTATTAAGCTCAGTATTTCCAACTTGGGAAAGACAAACTGAAGCCGACTTGTTGCAAACAAGATCATTATATAACATTTTACAATATGATTTTAGATCCCACGATCAAATCTTCTATGATTCAGGTACTAATAGCTTTGAAAGGAACTGCCAAACTATCCTAAATTTGTCAAAATTTTCATGCATGTGGCTGACAGGAAAGATGCTAAAAAGAGACTTTTTTTTCACATGTTTTGTGATTTTTAAGAAAGTTCAAAGTGTGATTTTTCTAACTGTATGCCTTGCTTGGCACCAGGTGAGAGTTAATAGCCTAAATTTCTCTGAGATAGTGATAACGTTGATCAACAATTGCTACCTCTCTTGACCCTGACCAAAAATACTTTAAGCTGAAGAAGTATGTTAAAGTACATTTTGAGAAACATTCCAGGGGAGTGCTAATTTTTCTAAAAGTAGATTTATGGTAAAAAACTTGGAAGCCCAGATTCATTTCCAACTAGTCTAACAGCAAATAATTTTGCATTAAAAATGTGTTCAAATAGAAGGTGGATTGGCATTATATAGAGGTAGAGCAACAGAATGGAAAGAACATTGGGCTGTTTGCTCTCATTCCAGCTCTGTCTCTAACTAGCTAGGTAAGTACTAATGAGTCATTCAGATTCTCTGGGTCTCAGCTTCTTGATATACAAACTAAAGAGACTGAACAACTATATATGTACTTAAGAACACCTGGTTTCAAATATTCAAAGTATCTGCAAAATCTCCTCATGCAGGTGTGGTCAGCCCAACACCTCTGGAGGGACCCATTCCCACTTTGGTCACGTTGGAATAAGTGGTCATCCCTTCTGTTTTGTTTTTTTTTTTTTTTTTCTCAGCAGGACCAAAGGTCAATGTTCACTCTTCTACTGCAGTGAGCACTTCCAAAGGCAGAAACTCAAGAGGTTTGCCTTTTTGGAGAACCCTTGCAAGGCACTTATCGCGCCCCTCACTACTGACCTCACTGGCCCCCCAGGATATAGACTCCATGGCTGAGACGGCAGGGGTACTCTCCGGACTGTTCTGTGCAAGAGACTGGCTGCCAAAAGTGCTTGAGAAGGCATTGTCCACAATAGCCACGGCATCCTGAGAACAGCGACGACTCCAGCTTTCATTACTTTGAATGCAGCTCTGTGAAGTTTAAATTTTGGAGTGTTTATGTTTTCCCTGAAAGAGCTGTTTGAGCACAGAATCCCTATTCTATCACCACAGACAAAAGAGGAGAGAGCTGAGGACTTTGTAAAGAATCTGTGCCTTTGCTATAAAGAATTTGTATCCTAAAGAGCCCTTCTCTGGCCTTCGATTTGCTTCTGTCCCTTAGAGAAAAGGGAATATTAATGGAGAGTCCATTCTGGTAACTTTGAATTTTTTATTTAAATAGAGAAGTAAGTGTCACTTGTCTTAATTTGATTCTGAGACCAGGAGCCTCTATCCTCTACCTCCTCACATTCACCGTCAGTCACTTAAATCGCCAAAGACATTTCCTGATTAATTTAGTTACTTCCCCCATTTAGTTCTTGAACATTCCCTATATGTTAGCACTGCCCATGGTTCTGGGTTACAATGACTAAGAAAGAGCTGCCTTCTTTTGAAGGAAAGAACTGACAATCTTTTGAAGGAAAATAATGAATAAAGAGAAACATCACAATACAATGGTAAATTCAAGGATGTGTGTGTGAGTGTGTGTTTGTAAAATAGATACCTTTTGAATTTCGTAGGAGAAACGTGAACCAGTTTTGAACACACAGGAAGACACACCTTCTTCAGGTACACGGAAAGATTCATTATTCTAAATAAAACCGTCCTCCTAATGCATCTACAACTTATCATGATTCCACTTAAAGAGCCAGCAAGATTTTTAGAATATCATACAGAAAGTAAACATTTAAAAATACTCGAGAAAATGTTTAAAAGAAGAATAAGGGAGAGGGACAAGTCCTACCAGAGTTTGACATCTACACTCAAGCTACTGTACTCAGTAGGAATAAGCAAAGCAATGGAAAGTCCAGAAAGAGACGCAAAAGCATGTGGCACATTAGTATATGATAAGATGGCATTTCACAGCCGTGGGGAAAAGAGGATCAGTTTGGTATCATTCACAGATCTCGCAGATATGCAAATGTAGTACAAAACTCACACCAGCTCTTACACTGTCTGAGGCTTCCTATGGTCTTACTAAACTGGTAGATGCTTTTGGATTGGTAAGCCCTTATTTGCTCTAACAATATGAATGGAAAATAGTCTCACGCTGGCCAGGACTTGAGTTCCTGTCATATTGAGTTATTCTTCCTTTGCAGATTGGATTTACCAAATTAAAAGTGATTATGGCATTTCTTCCTAATCGTTTATTGTTTACAAAGGATCATTAATGTCTCTAGTGTGAAAGGATTACTTTCAGTAATTTTTTTTAATAGAATACATGAAATAGAAAGCTAAATTTAAGTCTTCCCCATTTTATTCCAAAGAGTGGTTGGAACATGTAAAAGAAATATTCAGTCTATCTAAATATATATAAGTTGCAAATGGGCCAGAAAGTATGCAAAATGCTGGAGATCCAGCATAAGAAGTACTAGTTGCTACTACTCTAGGGAGAATTAAAGTCAATGGCACCAAAGATCATATGATAAAATGTGACAGTTCTGTGTGAGAGAAGAGGACCTTCCATCTGGCTTGTGGTGAGGCAAACTGGTGGTCAAAGGGGAGTGACATCACGAGCAATTTCCCTGTGTCTATAGATTCTTACGCGATAGTTGCAATTTCTGAATCACACACACATGGGTCGTTTTTATAAGGCTGAGTTTATCCGAGTGACAACAAACAACAGGGTATTGATAATAGTCAATGGGATTTGCAGAGACTCTGCTGGTGGCCCTTGTCTGCAAGACTCTAATGATGGTACCCATCCTTTCTGGGTCACAGGGAGAAAGACTACACAGCACAACAAAAAAAGGAAAAACTTGGAAGTCGGCAGGACTTGGGATCATCTTCTGGTTCTGCCACCTGTCTATTTGACTCCCTTAATCACACAGGTTATTTCCATTTTCTTATCCACAAACATGGCAATATCTACGTGGCTCAGTTGGTATAAGAACTAAATGAGATACTGTATTTGTGACCAGACAATATTTTCAAGTGGTAACTACTGGTTTCTCCTTCACAGGGACCCCCACTCCCACTTGTCACCCCCTTTACCTTTAACACTAGCCCTGAGAGTCAGGCTCACTGACTCCTGGAGGCCAGACGAAAAGTAGATGGTTGCCCTCCGACTTTCAGAACAGATGTTGAAAACCCACAGCAGAAACAATCAGTTTCCCTGTTCCTTACACCCACCCACTGTGCATTTTGTTTAAAATGCTACCTTTCATCCCCAGTTATACAGAATCTTCAGGTTGAATGTGTTTTAGCAGGACCTAGGCGTTCTAAAAAGTAGCTGATGACAAACTTTTCTGGTAGCTCCAACTGATAACATGAAAAAGGTGAATGGCATGGCCAGAGAAGATGGAGAGATGAGACAAGGGAGAGAATCAGGGGGAAAAAAGGTTAAAAAAATTAGATTTCTAAGTGAATCTTGTATGTATACTCCATGAGCAGCTACAACTCCATACTCAGTTCCAAACCAGACATTCTCATTTCCTTACACACTTGTCTTTTGGAGAAAGTAGCTAAACCCTGGTGCCTACTTTCCCAGTGGGGCCATTTGAGCCAAACCAGTGTCTTGGATTGTTTAGTTTCCTAATCTAACCTGTTGCTAAGACTCCTTCTAATCATCAGTGTAAATCTGACTGGATATCATCATGCTGCATCTTTTATACAAGAAGTCAAATAATTACTTATATTAGAAAAAAAAGAGAAGGTTAATAAATCACTAGCTATGTTACCTAATATTGTGGTCATCTTTTTGCAATATATACATGTATTTAGTCATCACATTGTACACCTTAAACTTTTATGCATTAGATGTCAATAATATCTCCATATAGCTGGGAATAAATAAATAACTCACTAGCTAGTTTGATAAATAATAGAGAAAAGACACAAATAACCAAATTAGGAATAAGAATGGGTGAATCACTTCTGATGCTGACAAGATGGGAGAATTATGGCAAAATATTTTAAATAAAGTCACGCAAATTTATTAAATTTGTATCCAATACATTGATTTCTATGAAAACATAAATGAACAAAAATGAGGCCCAAGCCCTAATAAACAGATCAATAAACATGGAAGAAATAGAAGATACCAAAGAATTATTTCCTCCCTACACACCAAAATGTGTTAGGAGTAGCTTGTTTCAGAGTTGAATAATTTCAAATCTTCATGGTGCCCTTATTAAGCTTGTCAGACAATGAAAAAAGACAGTTTCTAAGTTCTCTTTGTGAAGCCAATAATGATAAAATCAGCTTTATAAAGGGAAGGTACAGATCAATACCACTTTTGTAAAAACGTAATATAAAGTGCTAATAAGCAGCATCATGAGAGAGCATCGTGTCATATATCGCTAGTTCAAGAAAAGATCAAAATCAAAATTCAAAGTGGTTTCTACTGAATGTGTAGCAAACATTCTTACACCATCATCAAGTCAAAAACTTGTAAGCTGAACCGTCATAAGTTAAAGACCATCTGTATATTCACTGACATAGAAAAAACTCCAAAACATTTTGTTGGAAGTTAACAATAGAAGCAAAATCTACATTGTGTTGTGTACATAGAATTGAGTCTGTATGCATAGAGAGATATAATGTTCATTAGAAATTTAGTAAGGAATAGTTTGTGGTTGCACAATTGCTTTGTAGATATTATTTTTATCAACAGAAAAATATATATTTTTTCATTTTGAAAATAGAAAGATTGTGAATATCACGCTAAACTTTTTAAATTAACACATTTTTAAGGGAAAAATATGGATTATACAATGAAGCTATTTGGGATCGACATATTCCAAGCCCTTTCCCCAGATGTTTATGTATAAGATAATCAATTGTTCTGCCTTCCGGGTCTTCCAGATTTTGAGAGATCTTTATGTCTACCAAATTTCTCTAGAGTAACCACTGAACTGTTCAAGTAAATTCTTTAAAGTACATACTATGTTCAGGATCATGGAACACAGAACAGTGAAAGATAAATCAGACTGCTGTTAACTTCTAGTTGTTTATATTTCTTATTGGGTATTAAAAAAAATTTTTTTATTTAAATTCAAGTTCGTTAACAAACTGTGTAATATTAGTTTTTTTTTTAAGATTTTCATTTATTTATTTGACAGACAGAGATCACAAGTAGGCAGAGAGGCAGGCAGAGAGAGAGAGATTGGAGGAAGCAGGCTCCTCACTGAGCAGAGAGCCCGATGCAGGGCTCGATCCCAGGATCCTGGGATCACGACCTGAGCCGAAGGCAGACGCTTTTACCCACTGAGCCACCTAGGCACCCCATAGTTATACCCCATAAGCATACCTTGTAGTGATTCAATACTTCCACACAATCCCTGGTGCTCTCCAAAGCCAGGGCTATCAAAATTTGGAAAGAACTCAATGTCCATTGACTGATGAACAGATAAAAGAAGATGGGGTACACACACGCACATGCATTCACGTGCACACACAATGGAATATTATTCAGCCATAAAGAAGAACGCAATTTTGTCATTTGCAACAACATGGATGGAGCTAGAGTACAATGCTAAGTGAAATCAGTCAGTCAAAGAAAGACAAATGCCATATGATTTCACTCACATGTGGAATTTAAGAAGCAAAACAAACAATCTTAGAAGTTACTTACGATTCTTGCAGAAAGACTTTTGGATACTGTGTTGGATTATAAGAAATGTGCTCTTCACAAACCATAAGAGACTCTTAATCTCAGGAAACAAACTGAGGGTTGCTGGAGGTGGGAGGAGAGAGGGGTAGGGTGGCTGGGTGATGGACACTGGGGAGGGTATGTGCTGTGGTGAGTGCTGTGAACTGTGTAAGATTGATGATACACAGACCTGTACCCCTGAAGCAAATAATACATTATATGTTAATAAAAAAAAAATAAATTAGGGGAGGAGTCAAGATGGCGGAGAAGTAGCAGGCTGAGACGACATCGGGTAGCAGGAGATCAGCTAGATAGCTTATCTAACCATTGTGAACACCTATAAATCCAACGGGAAATCGAAGAGAAGAAGAGCAACAATCCCAGAAACAGAAAATCGATCACTTTCTGAAAGGTAGGACCTGCGGAGAAGTGAATCCAAAGCGACGGGAAGATAGACCCCGGGGGGAGGGGCCGGCACCCGGCAAGCGGCGGAGCGACGGAGCACAAAATCGGGACTTTTAAAAGTCGGCTCCACTGGGAGACATCGCTCCAGAGGCTAAACTGGGGGGAAACCCAGGCGGGGTCAGCATAACCCCAGGTCCCGCGGGGTCACAGAAGGACTGGGGGTGTCTGAGTGCCGCAGAGCTCGCAGGTATTAGAGCGGGGAAGCCGGCTATAGCGACAAAGCCGAGGAGTGAGCTCTAAGCCCGGGGTTACCTTGTGCCGGTCGCAGGCTGGGTGGGCTCGGAGCGCGGCCGGAGGCCACGGAGACAAAAGCGACCCGGCGCTTTTCTCCAGCTCCAACAATTGACTGCTTTCCTCGAGGCGCGACCGCAAGCCAGGGAGGCGGGGCTATTGGGCGCTTTGCTCTGAGAGCGCACTGAGGAGCGGAACCCCAAGCTCTCGGCTCCTCCGGGCCAAGAGATTGGGAGGCCGCCATCTTCATTCCCGTCCTCCGGAACTCTACGGAAAGCGCTCAGGGAACAAAAGCTCCCGAAAGCGAACCCGAGCGGATTACTTAGCCCGGCCCCTGGCAAGGGCGGTGCAATTCCGCCTGCGGCAAAGACACTTGAGAATCACTACAACAGGCCCCTCCCCCAGAAGATCAACAAGAAACCATCCAAAACCAACTTCAGTCACCAAGAACAGCGGAATTCCACAGCAGGAGAAAGCAAATCCTACCTGGACAAAATGACAAGGCGGAAAAACTCACCTCAAAAAAAAGAACAAGAGGCCGTACCGAAGGCTGGAGACCTAATCAATACAGACATAGGTAGCATGACAGATCTAGAGTTCAGAATGACAATTCTCAAGGTTCTAGCCGGGCTCGAAAAAGGCATAGAAGATATTAGAGAAACCCTCTCCAGAGAGATAAAAGCCCTTTCTGGAGAAATAAAAGAACTAAAATCTAACCAAGTTGAAATCAAAAAAGCTATTCATGAGGTGCAATCAAAAATGGAAGCTCTCACTGCCAGGATAAATGAGGCAGAAGAAAGAATTAGTGACATAGAAGACCAAATGACAGAGAATAAAGAAGCTGAGCAAAAGAGAGACAAACAACTACTGGAACACGAGGAGAGGATTCGAGAGATAAGTGACACCATAAGACGACACAACATTAGAATAATTGGGATTCCAGAAGAAGAAGAAAGAGAGAGGGGAGCAGAAGGTATATTGGAGACAATTATTGGAGAGAATTTCCCTAATATGGCAAAGGGAACAAACATCAAAATCCAGGAGATGCTAAGAACGCCCCTCAAAATCAATAAAAATAGGTCCACACCTCGTCACCTGATAGTAAAATTTACAAGTCTTAGCGACAAAGAGAAAATCCTGAAAGCAGCCCGGGAAAAGAAGTCTGTAACATACAAGGGTAAAAACATTAGATTGGCAGCGGACCTATCCACAGAGACCTGGCAGGCCAGAAAGAACTGGCATGATATATTCAGAGCACTAAACGAGAAAAACATGCAGCCAAGAATACTATATCCGGCTAGGCTATCATTGAAAATAGAAGGAGAGATAAAGAGCTTCCAGGACAAACAAAAGCTGAAAGAATTTGCAAACACCAAACCAGCTCTACAGGAAATATTGAAAGGGGTCCTCTAAGCAAAGAGAGACCCTAAAAGTAGTAGATCAGAAAGAAACAGAAACAATATACAGTAACAATCATCTTACAGGCAATACAATGGCACTAAATTCGTATCTCTCAATAGTTACCATGAATGTTAATGGGCTAAATGCCCCAATCAAAAGACACAGGGTATCAGAATGGATAAAAAAACAAAACCCATCCATATGCTGCCTACAAGAAACTCATTTTAGACCCGAAGACACCTCCAGATTTAAAGTGAGGGGGTGGAAAACAATGTACCATGCTAATGGACATCAGAAGAAAGCTGGGGTGGCAATCCTTATATCAGATCAATTAGATTTTAAGCCAAAGACTATAATAAGAGATGAGGAAGGACACTATATCATACTCAAAGGGTCTGTCCAACAAGAAGATCTAACAATCTTAAATATCTATGCCCCTAACATGGGAGCAGCCAACTATATAAACCAATTAATAACAAAATCAAAGAAATACATCGACAGTAATACAATAATAGCAGGGGACTTTAACACTCCCCTCACTGAAATGGACAGATCATCCAAGCAAAAGATCAACAAGGAAATAAAGGCCTTAAATGACACACTGGACCAGATGGACATCACAGATATATTCAGAACATTCCATCCCAAAGCAACAGAATATACATTCTTCTCTAGTGCACATGGAACATTCTCCAGAATAGACCACATCCTGGGTCATAAATCAGGTCTCAATCGGTACCAAAAGATCGAGATCATTCCCTGCATATTTTCAGACCACAATGCTCTGAAGCTCGAACTCAATCACAAGAGGAAATTTGGAAAGAACGCAAATACATGGAGACTAAACAGCATCCTTCTAAAAAATGAATGGGTCAACCAGGAAATTAAAGAAGAATTGAAAAAATTCATGGAAACAAATGATAATGAAAACACAACAGTTCAAAATCTGTGGGACACAACAAAGGCAGTCCTGAGAGGAAAATATATAGCAGTGCAAGCCTTTCTCAAGAAACAAGAAAGGTCTCAAATACACAACCTAACCCTACACCTAAAGGAGCTGGAGAGAGAACAACAAAGAAAGCCTAAACCCAGCAGGAGAAGAGAAATCATAAAGATCAGAGCAGAAATCAATGAAATAGAAACTAAAAAAACAATAGAACAAATCAACAAAACTAGGAGCTGGTTCTTTGAAAGAATTAATAAGATTGATAAGCCCCTGGCCAGACTTCTCAAAAAGAAAAGAGAAAGGACACAAATAAATAAAATCATGAATGAAAGAGGAGAGATCACAACCAACACCAAAGAAATACAAACAATTATAAGAACATACTACGAGCAACTCTATGGCAACAAATTTGACAACCTGGAAGAAATGGATACATTTCTAGAGATGTATAAACTACCACAACTGAACCAGGAAGAAATAGATAACCTGAACAGACCCATAACCAGTAAGGAGATTGAAACAGTCATCAAAAATCTCCAAACAAACAAAAGTCCAGGACCAGACGGCTTCCCAGGGGAATTCTACCAAACATTTAAAGAAGAATTAATTCCTATTCTCCTGAAACTGTTCCAAAAAATAGAAATGGAAGGAAAACTTCCAAACTCATTCTATGAGGCCAGCATCACCTTGATCCCAAAACCAGACAAGGATCCCACCAAAAAAGAGAATTACAGACCAATATCCTTGATGAACACAGATGCGAAAATTCTCACCAAAATACTGGCCAATAGGATCCAACAGTACATTAAAAGGATTATTCACCACGACCAAGTGGGATTTATTCCAGGGCTGCAAGGTTGGTTCAACATCCGCAAATCCATCAATGTGATACAATACATTAATAAAAGAAAGAGTAAGAACCATATGATACTCTCAATAGATGCTGAAAAAGCGTTTGACAAAGTGCAGCATCCCTTCCTGATTAAAACTCTTCAAAGTGTAGGGATAGAAGGCACATACCTCAACATTATCAAAGCCATCTATGAAAAACCCACCGCAAATATCATTCTCAATGGAGAAAAACTGAAAGCTTTTCCGCTAAGGTCAGGAACACGGCAGGGATGTCCGTTATCACCACTGCTGTTCAATATAGTACTAGAAGTCCTAGCCTCAGCAATCAGACAACAAAAAGAAATTAAAGGCATCCAAATCGGCAAAGAAGAAGTCAAACTATCACTCTTTGCAGATGATATGATACTATATGTGGAAAACCCAAAAGGCTCCACTCCAAAACTGCTAGAACTTATACAGGAATTCAGTAAAGTGTCAGGATATAAAGTCAATGCACAGAAATCAGTCGCATTTCTTTACACTAACAACAAGACAGAAGAAAGAGAAATTGAGGAGTCAGTCCCATTTACAATCGTACCCAAAACCATAAGATACCTAGGAATAAATCTAACCAAAGAGGTAAAGAATCTATACTCAGAAAACTATAAAGTACTCATGAAAGAAATTGAGGAAGACACAAAGAAATGGAAAAATATTCCATGCTCATGGATTGGAAGAACAAATATTGTGAAAATGTCTATTTTACCTAAAGCAATCTACACATTTAATGCAATCCCTATCAAAATCCCATCCATTTTTTTTAAAGAAATAGAACAAATAATCCTAAAATTTATATGGAACCAGAAAAGACCTCGAATAGCCAAAGGAATATTGAAAAAGAAAGCCAAAGTCGGTGGTATCACAATTCCAGACTTCAAGCTCTATTACAAAGCTGTCATCATCAAGACAGTATGGTACTGGCACAAAAACAGACATATAGACCAATGGAACAGAATAGAGAGCCCAGAAATAGACCCTCAACTCTATGGTCAACTAATCTTCGACAAAGCAGGAAAGAACGTCCAATGGAAAAAAGACAGCCTCTTCAACAAATGGTGCTGGGAAAATTGGACAGCCACATGCAGAAAAATGAAATTGGACTATTTCCTTACACCACACACGAAAATAGACTCAAAGTGGATGAAGGACCTCAATGTGCGAAAGGAATCTATCAAAATCCTTGAGGACAATGCAGGCAGCAACCTCTTTGACCTCCACCGCAGCAACTTCTTCCTAGGAACATCGCCAAAGGCAACAGAAGCAAGGGCAAAAATGAACTATTGGGATTTCATCAAGATCAAAAGCTTTTGCACAGCAAAGGAAACAGTTAACAAAACCAAAAGACAACTGACAGAATGGGAGAAGATATTTGCAAATGACATATCAGATAAAGGGCTCATATCCAAAATCTATAAAGAGCTTATCAAACTCAATACCCAAAGAACAAATAATCCAGTCAAGAAATGGGCAGAGGACATGAACAGACATTTCTGCAAGGAAGACATCCAGATGGCCAACAGACACATGAAAAAATGCTCCACATCACTCGGCATCAGGGAAATACAAATCAAAACCACAATGAGATACCACCTCACACCAGTCAGAATGGCTAAAATTAACAAGTCAAGAAATGACAGATGCTGGCGAGGATGCGGAGAGAGGGGAACCCTCCTACACTGTTGGTGGGAATGCAAGCTGGTGCAACCACTCTGGAAAACAGTGTGGAGGTTCCTCAAAAAACTGAAAATAGAGCTACCCTACGACCCAGCAATTGCACTCCTGGGTATATATCCTAAAGATACAAACGTGGTGCTCCGAAGGGGCACGTGCACCCGAATGTTTATAGCAGCAATGTCCACAATAGCCAAACTGTGGAAAGCGCCTAGATGTCCATCAACAGATGAATGGATAAAGAAGAGGTGGTATATATACACAATGGAATACTATGCAGCCATCAAAAGACATGAAATCTTGCCATTTGCGACGACGTGGATGGAACTAGAGGGTATCATGCTTAGCGAAATAAGTCAATCGGAGAAATATAACTATCATATGATCTCTTTGATATGAGGAAGTGGAGATGCAAGGTGGGGGGGTTTGGGGGGAGGTAGGAAAAGAAAAAATGAAAAGATGGGATTGGGAGGGAGACAAACCATAAAAGACTCAATCTCAAGAAACAGACTGAGGGTTGCGGGGGGGAAGGGGGATGGGAGAGGGTGGTGGGGAAATGGACATTGGGGAGGGTATGTGCTATGATGAGTGCTGTGAAATGTGTAAACCAGACGATTCACAGACCTGTACCCCTGGGGATAAAAATACATTATATGTTTATTAAAATAAAAAAAATTAAAAAAAAAATAAATAAATTAAAAAAAATGTGCTCTTCGGTTGGGGAAGCCTGTATTGTGATATTGTGTGTGTGTATGCATGTGTGTGTTTGCACAAGGAAAATGAGAATTGTCCAACTGTATAACCCAAGGGTAAATAATAACTTAGGGAGGAATAATGACATAGGTGTATTATATATTGAGAATGACTGTAAGAAGCAACATTTTGGATTCTAGATAGAAACTTAGTATAGCCCATCTCCAACCCACGGGCCTCATTGAACAAAAAAAATCCCCAACTCTGCATTAGTTAGATACTCACCATAATGCCTCACCTGCCCCAAAAATATCCATTGCAGATGTGACTCATTTAAAGGCCTTGAGAGAGGGAGATCACCCTGGATTATTCGTGAGACACAATCTTATCGCATGAGACCTTAAAACTGGAGAATTTTCCTGGCTGTGGGCAGAGAGTGATGTGGTCTCAGGGAAGCGATGCTTCTGACTTGAAGGGCGGTGGGATGGAAGAACAAGCCATAGAATCCAGGTAACCAACAGAAACTGGGAAAGGCGTGGAAACTCCCGTGAAGTCTCCAGAAAGGAAGGCAGCCTTGCTGACATTGACGTCAGCTCGAGTGAGACCCAAGTCCAACTTCGAACCTCCAGACTTGTTAAGATCATAGATTTCCACTGTTTAAGCCACTCCTTTGTGGCACTTTGTTGCAGCAACAATAGGAAACGAATACTCTGACTTTTTAGTTTTTGAGAGACTTACTGTGTACAGATAGTTTATCTCATATCTACCTCGGCTTTTTTGAAGAAATGGAAAGCTTTACGCAACAAACGCATTCAAAATAGTAGAAAACTAGGGGCACCTGGGTGGCTCAGTGGATTAAGCCGCTACCCTCGGCTCAGGTCATGATCTCGGGGTCCTGGGATCGAGCCCCACATCGGGCTCTCTGCTTGGCGGGGAGCCTGCTTCCCCCCCCCTCTCTGCCTACTTGTGATCTCTCTCTCTGTCAAATAAATAAATAAAATTAAAAACAAAATAGTAGAAAACTAGAAACGGACCATTTCCAGCATCCAGTGCTTAACTGGTTGATCCATGACCAAGTGAAGCTAAAACTTCTGAATGTGTCTGACATGAAACGAAGCAAAATAAGTCCAAGAACATCCGTCTCTGGCAAGTGGTTGTTTCTCAAAACTGTCCAAGGCAATTTTCCCTCAGATATTTTTAAAGCTTGCAAAGGACTCTCTTATCATAGGGCGTTACGCACAGGTCTTGTCCCCAGGGCCCTGTTGTAGACCAGACCAGTGGTCCATGCCCTGTGCTCTTTTCTTTCCTTTTTTAACCCTTCCATCCTCGGATAGAGCTTGCTTTCTTCTCCTCTTACTATAACAGCCCCATCCTGCCTTCCCATAGGGTGGGTTCCCCCAAGCCGACGGCAGGGCGACCAGTCTTCTCATGCTTCCTGCTTCTTAGCCAGGAAAAAGACAAGCACGGGGGCTCATTTCATTTGTAGGATTTCCCTTCTGAAACAAAGGCAGAATGACAAAAAAGAGCGAACGTGGGAAAGGTCTTCTAGTTTACGGCTCTGAGCTGACTGAAATCACAACTGCTGAGAAGGAACAAGGCTAAACAGTCCCCAACCCGCAAAGGGTATGAAATTAAAATTTAATAATTGAGAAAATATTAAGTAGCGGTGATGTTTGTGCATGATTAGGTGGCTGTGTGTGTGTGTGTGTGTACATATACAGTAACTCCAGCCCTGCATTTCTCTCTTTTTCTCCACACTGGAACTGTACAATCATACAATGACAATGCAGGAAGAAGCCACAGAGGTCATTTTGTTCAACCCCCGCGTTTTGCCAGGGAAAGACTGAAAGCCATACAGGTGGAGACTTGTCTGTCCTTTGACTTCTTTTTCTTTGCTTTTCAATGTTTTTCCATCAGCAGCAGCACATCAACCAAATGATGGAATGAGATTACTCAGGCTGGGGTCATTCTCTTCCTCATTCTTATTGACCATGACAATCTCTCCCTTTAATGCCCTTCCTTCCTATCTAATCTTTAACACTACTAATTCATTTCTTTCATGATTAGTCTCTGCTAGATTTGTCTTTTACAGATAAACTGAGTCATCAGCAGGCATTTTCCTAGAAGTCAGCCTTGCTATATGTCCAGCCCATAGAAGTCTGTGGCTTTCTATCTTATCCTATCTCCTGGATCAAAGGTTTTTGTTGACCTAACTTTCTTATCATGACAAGTGTTAATCTTTTTTAAGTGATAGAGGAATTGCCAAACTAAAGTGCTTTGGAAAAATGAGTACAATGACCTGTCATTTCAAAGTCCTCACCAACCAAAGTCCTACTTGCCCTATGGGCACAACGGTACTGAAAATGTGAAGGCAGTGGACAGGGGTCCCGGAGTCACAGAAATCTTGAAATCCTCAGAAAGAATACTCTGAAAACCCGGCAGGCCTGGCTATTTCACTCAGTGAATCAATCCAAACTTGGTCTAAAAAATAATGGTAGCTAATATTTACCCAGTGTGTACAATGTGATAGGTATTATTGTAAGCTCTTGACACAGATTGTCTGATTTAAGCCTGGGCCAAGTGCATTTGGTGCCTCGATTTCATATATGGCAAATGTGGGCACAGAGCAGGTAAGCAATTTGCCTGAAACCCAGAGACAATAATTAATGGGGCCAGGATTTAGAGAGTCTAGTCTCCTAACGCCTCTGCCAAGCCACCTCCGCTATTGGGGCTAACGTGAGTCAACCTTCACCCATACCTAATATTTGAAAAGAGCGTCTTTGAAGGCATGACCTACAGGCCAGGGAGATGCCAGAGTTTCAGGCTCTACTAAGCATATAAAACAGGTTTCAAGGTACCTGAAGTGGCCATAGGCTTTTCTGTCTGGTGACGATCCAGAGGAAATTGTCCTAAAACCCAGAGCCTGATGGTGGGTCCCTGATTCAACCATGGCCCAGAAGGACTGCTGTTAAATCGCCTTCACAACTTGAGATGTACTTTGTAGTAAGTTGGTTAATTCTTAGAAGTTGAGCTCAGAGCTTTAGGTCAGACTTGGAGGGAATGCAAACTTCTGGATCAGCTCTTGCCTCTCCCTGCCTTTGTTGAAGTCTAGAGCCTCACTGTGCAGCAGCTCAGAATTGAAACTGGACTACCTGTCCAAGGCTGCTTGGGCTGCACATACAGCTTGTAAGAAAAGTCAACAGAGAGCGGTGGTGGCAAAATACACCTGGCTTTCTCCACTAGAAGTTAGTCCCTTAAGGAATCAGGAATAATAAGGCAGGTTCATGCATTCTGCTCAAACCAGGGCCACCTTTGGCCAATTAGCCTGCCATATTGGAATGTTCCATGATCAAAGCCGAGGTAGATGCTTTTGTCTACTTCCACACTTTTTGAACACCTCTTTGGAAACGATTTCCAATTCATTTCTCCAGCCATTGGCTCTCTTACAGGCCCCTGATTCACATTTCCAACTCAGACTAAAGCAAAATACATTCTCGTTCTTATCTTACTGAAGGGCACGACCCTCCACAAGTCACAGAAGCCAGAAACCTCTGAAATAACCAAGGTCCTTTGTACTTAGTCTCAAGTCCAGCCCTATGCAGAAATCCTCTGACTTTACCGAAATGGCTCTGGAATCCATCTCCCACCCCCCACCCCTTGTCAGTGACACACTCACATACTCAGACAGACTCAAACACCATTGGTGATCTCCGTGCCTGACCACTCCAGTAAACTCTTAATTGCATCTGCCTCCATACCTTCCACTTCCAGTTCACCTTCTTCACTGCCTCCAGCTATTTTTCCCAATTACAGAGGTAACTGTGTCATTCCTATGCTTAATTACCTACGTACCTTCCTATGAACATAATCCTAAAATTTTATGTGGCATATAACTTCTGTCACAGTCTGGTTTTGATCTATATCTTGGCCCATTTCCCACCCTCACTCTATACCGCCTCTTCACATACTCTCCCAGAGGACAGTAATCATTTTCATAATTAGACTTTCATTGCATCGTTCATTCACAGCATTTATCACATTTTAGCTAATTGTTTTGTGTGTGTCTCTCTCTGATTTCTAAAACATATACACTTTAGGAAGGAAGGTCTTGTTCAACACCCCATCCTGAAAGCCAAGCATGGGACCTGGTACCTAGAAAATACTCAGATAATATTTGCTGAATAAATGAATAAAGGCAGTAGTGCTTAATTTTGTGTTGACCATTAGGAAAAATGTTTATGTATATATATGACTCTCATATCAAGTAAACAATAATAGAGTATTTTGTAAGAAGTAGCAGGTCAAGAAATCATTTCCACAGGAGACTGGACAAAGAAGGGTGATACACACACACACACACACAGAGGAATATTATTCAGTTATAAAAAAGAAGAAAATCCTGCCAATTGTGATGACATAAGTGAACCTACAGGGTATTATGCTAAATGAAATAAGCCAGACAGAGAAAGACAAGTCCTGCATGATATCACTTATATGTGGAATTATAATAATTTTTTAAGAAGCCAATTTCATAGAAACAGAGAAAGAGTGGTGCTTGCTTGGCGTTGTGGGGGTAGGGTTTGTGGAGATACAGGTCAAATTACAGACTTTTGCTTATAAGAACAAGCTCTGAGAATCTAATATACAGCATCACGACTATAGTTATTAGTTCAGTATCGTATACTTGAAAGTTGCTGAGAGTAGATCTTAAGCTTACCACACACACACACAATTTAAAAGAGTTAACCACATGAAGTGATGCATGTGTTCATTATCTTGACCTTGGTAATCATTCCATGATATATATTAAAACATCACAGTGTATGCTTTAAACATATATTGTATTAGATATATTTGTCAATTACTCCTTAGTAAAGTTAGGCAGGAAATAAATAATGTAAAAAAAAAAATCATGGACCTTGAAGTCAGATGCCTGATTTAAAATCCCAGCATCAAGATGTATCAACTAGGTGATCATGGGCAAGTCAGGTACATCCTTCAGTTCATTTTTTCATCTGTAACATGTAGATAATAATACACCTCACGGGTGGGGAGATGGTGAAAGGCAAGAGGCATGTACAAAACTGATTACCCCTGTGCCCAACACAGGCTTGATTTTTAACAGATGACAGCGTCCCAGTATGACACCCGTGTGCTTACTTGAATTATTTGCAACCTTTCCAGTTTTTTTTTTAAGATTTTATTTATTCATTTGACAGTGAGAGAGATCACAAGTAGGCAGAGAGAGAGGGGGGAAGCAGGCTCCCTGCTGAGCAGAGAGCCCGACGCGGGGCTCGATCCCAGGACCCTGAGATCATGACCTGAGCTGAAGGCAGAGGCTTAACCCACTGAGCCACCCAGGTACCCCTTTCCAGTTCCAGTGGAATCTGTTGTGATTCCACTAAATTATCTAAATGTCTAAACCTTAGTATAATCTTGATTTCTTTTTTTTCTCCTTTTTTAAAAAACCATGACAGGAAACCAAATATAGAGGGAAGTTCCCAAGCACAGGCTGAAACCCGCCTCACCAATTTTCTCCAACTCACAATGTCAGATCATCACATTAAGAAAATAAAGTGGCTATTCCTTTTATCATTATTATTTAGTGAGCATCTACTATATGCACAGTACTGTGCTGGGAAACATTCAAGATGGACTCCCACAGGGAGTTTTCAATCTGCTTCAAAACATAAAAGGAACATTTGTGGGACAATGGTGACATAAAACTATACATAACAGAGACAGTTCTGTGCCATGAGTAAGTTCAGCAAGAGACGAAAATCATTGTGGGCTGAAAGTATTGGGGGAAGCCTGGTGAAGGAGGCAGGTTTGAGCTGGTCCTTCAGCGTGGCTGAAATCTGGATAGTTGGAGAGACTGGAGAACCTACCAGCTGGGGAGGTGATGACAAGACGAGGTAGGGAGCTACGACTGAGAAAAGTCTTGTCAGGAAGGTATTAAATAAACTGAATTTATAGACAGGGACACTCAGGCTAGTAAAGGATCAGTAACGAGGAAAGAACCAATGATTCTGAGACTTGACCCGAGCTTTATCTGATACCCACCTCTACCTCTGACCTTCGAACCATGCAGGATTTTGAAATTTTAAAATAGCATCAACATAAAATTATGATAATTGTCCTTTTATTAACCCTTTCTCTGTTCAGGATGGGAACAGGGACAAATGCTCCCCAAGGGAGAAATAACTCTCTAAATGAAGCATGAACTCTTATCTATAAGGCGAGGTCCCAGGAGAAGGTAAATAAGATCATCCATTTTGAAATGCGGCTGATTTCAGCCTTGATGTCCTTAAGACATAGCAATATAAAAATTACAGATATATTGGCTTTCCAGTGAGGGAGAGAGGTTTTCTTGGAAGAAGAGCTTTCAAATCTGGCAAATCACTCAAATAAGTTTCTGCAATGCCCTCCCCTGGCAGTCATTCATAGAAATTTACTACTTGGCATCTTGAATCAACCACATATTATTGCTTAATTAAAAGTGCTTCTTTTAATAGATCAATAGACTTGCTTTTAGGAGCTGCCATAACACCTATACTTTTATTCAAAGTGGTAAAAGGTAGTCAGGAGGAATGACACACAGGAGCTCCATGAAGCTGGAGTTAAGACGTGCATGACCCAACACGCCATTTTGTGTCAGGGTGCACGTAACACCAATCATAGCTCTTTGAAACAGAAAGAAAAATCCGGGCCAATTCAAACTAATGACCTGGCTCTTGTTTCTCAAGTGGGCGGGGGTTTACATGAAACCTCTTCATGCCGCTCCCGAACAGGGTGAGCACCCGAGTGTTAGGCTTCCTGAATCGCGGCCAAAGGGCTTGGCCAAGGCCAGTGAAGGGGTATGACAAGGTAGCACAAAAGGAGAGACGAGATTGCACGGGCTTTTCTACTCTCTGAAAACCTGTATCTCATTCTTCCTTTCCTTTGGTAGGCACTTTTATCAGATTTCTTTCTCCTATTGGATTTTCTGTTCTTCCCTTTTCTGGAAAGTGTGTTGCAAAAGATTGGTTCTTCACCTCTTCTTGGGACACAAATGCTTTTGAAAAATCTGATCCAAAGCATGTACTGTCTCAGAGAAAAATGAGCATAAGACTCAAAACGGGTAAGGAATTCTCAGATCCACAAATCCTCCGAAACCCTATAGACCTCCAATTAAGATCCCCTCCAAGTGTTCTTTGATGGCATTGAATGAGGAAAAAGACAGGCCTTTTAAGTTACTGTAAAAATATATTAAATCTGAAAGGCATTTCATTTGTAAGCCATAGCTTAGAGTAGCGAGTTCATAACTATCTGGCTGGTCAGTACGCCAGGTGTTGCTTCACCTAGATTTTATCCTGACTCTGGGAGGAAGTCCCGTGTATTTGGGAAATTTCTCTCCTACCTCATATTTGGGCAACGGCCATAATACACTTCATCCTGAGGCCTGAATTCTCTTGCCCTGAGTCCAATAGCCATCCTGGGCAGTAAAAAAAAAAAAGAAAGAGCATAGGATTCTAAAGAGGATTCTGTTTACTCACCGAAAACAGCTTTTCTAGAGGAAGTTTTAGATTAAATTAGCCCTTCTAATTTTAATGTAACCTTTTTTGCTTGAATCTGAAACCCAACATGCAATCCAGGTTCCTGGTGCTAACATTCGGTGTTGGTCTGGCTTCTCACTGTCTAAAAGCCTATGTTCCCTTCTCTGTATAAATATACACTATGCAACAAAACTCTGCTTCCCAGGGACAAATGGGCCTCCAGGAGGTTCTTCTTACCTGTCAGACGCACAACCACACGTGACTTAATCACCTTATGACTTCGCTTCTGTGACTCAACGTGAGCCAAACAACCCTGGCCATTCAGTAAATAAAGTATGCTCCGGGAAAACCCGCCTCGCCCATGGAGACCAGACAATGATTAAAGGCAGAGCAATGTCTAGCCCATTGGCTCCACTGGCCCAATACTTACTTCTTCTTCATCCCAGGGCACCATTCTAATACCCGATGAAAAGAGCTAAGAGTGATCAATGGCCCAGCACTCACTGTGTGCGTACTTCAGTGCACGTACTCAGCCTATCACCTTCCCTGTAAGGTAGGTGGGGTGATTGTGCCTATTGTACAGATGAGAGAACAGGCATTGGAGAATGGGAGTAACTTGCTCAAGGCTCCACATCGGTAAGTGAGGTTATGTGATACGAGCTTTTCTTAGACACCATTGCCAAGGCATTTAGTCCAAGGAAATGAACAACTTTCAGGGCTCACGCAGGAGACTGGTGCCGGCACTGAGGTGGTCTTCCCCTGGAGCCACTGGAGAACCATCAACATGGGGGTGGGGCCGTCCCCCGGGACCTGGTGTCAATTTCGAAGTCCACTTGGTGAAAGATAGAAATAGAATTTGCAACCTACCGTCATGTTTTGGATGCCCTCTGGAAGGTCTTACTGTGCTATTCTACTCTTTGCAGGGGATACATTTGAAGTCATAGTAAATAAATAAACGGTCTTCTCATTGATTAAACTGTATTTGAACTGAGAACGTATAATCTCAAGGCTTTTTTTTTCCCCCAGGAACAATTGTAAGGCAATTCAAAAATGCACAAAGTTCCTCAAACAGAAATTAAAAATGGAGGTTAAAATTATCAGGAAAATGGGACTCAATAAAATTCATCCTTATTCTAGATGAGCCTCAGAATCCAATTATTTTTCTTCCTTTTTAAAAACCTGGGGCCCCTCCATTTCGTAGAGGGCCAACTCTGATCATCTTCTTAACTTTATTCGTAGCTAACTCTTTTTTTTTTTTTTTTAAAGATTGTATTTATTTATTTGACAGAGAGAGAGATCACAAGTAGGCAGAGAGGCAGGCAGAGAGAGGTGGGGGGGGAAGCAGGTTCCCTGATGAGCAGGGAGCCCGATGCTGCGGGGCATGATCCCAGGACCCTGAGATCATGACCTGAGCTGAAGGCAGAGGCTTAACCACTGAGCCACCCAGGCACCCCATGTAGCTAATTCTTATGTCCACAAAAAACATTTAAAAAAAAATTAAATAAATAATAAAACCCAATGTATTCTGCAGCAGGGTTTTATTTCTCAAGGACAGCCCAAACTTGTCTCACGCCTATTCCCTTCAGAGCTCCTCTGTGAAAGAATGGTTTTATAGAAGTGCAAGGCACAATTCTAATTTATCTCGATATCACAAAGAAATCAAACACGAGCACAGAAGAGCTTTTCAACAAGCTGGGAAATTGTGTCCAGATACCTTGCTATCAGCGTGTGTGCGAAGGCATTCACAGTGAGCTGACAGGTAGTGGTTATTATGAGGAATTACTGTTTGTTGTTTTAAATAGATCATCCCATAAAGTAAATTAATCAAGCCAGATTAAATATTCATGAAGGATGTAATTTTAAAAACCACATCTGTAAAACCACATTTTAAATCCGACCCTTGGGAAATGTGCACCTTTTGTTAGTATCGAGAGCAACACATCTTCTCTCTCACTGATGTCCAACCACACACACAAATCTGCCTTTCCCATAATGGGCAGGGTTGTCTGCAACGTTGTCTGACAAGCAAAAGGAAGATTTTTCAAGCTGTTATTTATTAAAATGAACTTTCACTGAGTGTTTCTTAAAGTCCACTTAAATGAAACTGCCATTGTTAAAATGAATGTAACTAATTTTTGCTCATTTCATTTCTCACTTGTTAATTGAAGGTCAATTAATATTAACTAGACTCACTACTACCACTCTCAATATGTATAAAAGTGTTATGAAAATTAACCCCAAAATTTCTTTTTCTTCCTAATAGGCCTTTCTGCCAGAGTGAAAAAGAACCTTTTGTGTTTCAGTGGGTAGAAAGTCTCAGTTATGCAAGAGGAGTGAGTTCTGGAGAGTTGCTGGGTTGTAGTGCCTGTAATTAACCAGACGTGCTGAGCACTTACAAATTTGTTAAGAGGGTCGGTCTCGTATTAAGCTTTCTCCCCACAAACAACACAAAAGGGGGACACAAGGAAACTTTGGGAGGTGATAGCTATGTTTATTACCTCGATTGTGGTAGTATTATCAGGTGTGTGCATGTCTAAGTCATCAAATTGTGTATATTAAATATGTACAGGGTGGTTTTTGTTTTGTTTTGTTTTGTTTTGTTTTTACATCAACCGTACTTCAACAAAACTGTTAAAAATGCCCTTTGGGGGAGACCTGGCTGGCTCAGTTAAGGGTCTGCCTTCGGCTCAGGTCATGATCCCAGGGTCCTGGTATGGAGTCCCGCATCAGGCTCCTTGCTCAGCAGGGATGGGGATTGGGGGATGTCCTTCTCCCCCTGCTTCTGCTCTCTCACCCGCTCTCTCTTTCTAACAAATATAAATAAATTAAGTCTTTTTTAAAATGCCCTTTTGAAACAAAACAGATGAACATAGAGGAGGGGAAGGAAAAATAAAGTAAGATGAAAATGGAGAGGGAGACAAATCTTAAGAGACACTTAACTCTAGGAAACTAAGGGTTGCTGGAGAGGAGGTAGGTGAGGGGAGGTGACCATTGGGTGGTGGGCATTAAGAAGGGCACTCGATGTAATGAACACTGGGTGTTATACAGGACTGATGAATCACTAAATTCTATCTCTGAAACTAATAATACTGTATGTCCTAATTGAATTGAATTGAAGTAAAATATTTTTAAAAATACCCTTGTGAATTTCCAACATACTTTAAAGGCAGTGGCCATCAGGTGAGCAAATTATCCCATTTAAATAGATATGTGTATATAAGCATATCCCTCTAACTGCACTAACCAGAATGAGCGTATACGTGTGGCGTGTCTCTCTATGGGCGTGCGTTCGCGGGTGCGCACACACACACACACATCACTTATTCTTGAAACCTGCCCTTGGGCTCTATTCCCCTAGGACATTTCCCCAGGGGAAAAGGTCAAGGAATTTGTCAAAGAGGTACCCATCACATGTACCTATATATTGTTTTAGAAATCAACCTTGGCTCCGAGTTTTACAATCAACGGCAGGCCAACCCCTTACCAAAGGCGATGTTTCCGCAGGTGTGTGTACACAGCAACTTTGTCCGCGCCCCCAAGCGCCCCCTTCCTAGCGGCCCGCCGCCCTCGCCAGGTGCACCTGCTGGGCGGCTGCCCGAGCTCGGGGCCCGGCGCGTGGGTGTCCGCGTGCGCACGCGTGGCCACGCACCCACCCGCACCCAGAGGCAGGCTCGGTGCTCCGGTCCGCCGGACGATTTCATTAAAATTTCATCTCCGTAGCCAGTTGCCGCCTGGGTGTTTCCAAGAAGAAAAGGGAAAAATGGCTGCTGCGGAAAGGAGTAACAGGAGACTCCCGGAACAAATAAACTGGCAAGTGCGTCTCATAATGGCCCGGGTTCAGCGTTTTTCTGCGATAAATGAGTAAACGTTAAATGTATCTGTGAGATGCACTATCGCAGGCATTGCCATGGGCAAGTCTTATCCAATGATGAAACAGCAAGGCCTCGTGAGATAAAGATGATAGAAGGGGCGCTATCAGGTGGCAGCTGGGTAATTACAACTCTCTATTTGGGCTCTGCAGTGATGCTGCATGTGATAAGTGGGGAATAATGAAGAAAAAGGAGCAGTGATAATGCAGGAGCTAAATGGTAGAAAATAGCCTATCATAGCCCACAGCCCTCTGCGCGCCTATGGGGACTTTGAACTATCTTCTTCAGTTTTCATCCGCAGAAAAAAAAATACTCTCTGTCTTTCTTCTCCCTTCGCTAAATTTATGTCTGGTGGGACAAAAGGAAACACTGAAAGGAAATCAAGGGTATGTGAAGAGAATATGACCTTTGCAAATAACTCTGAAGGTCACTGTGTAATTATTCTAAAATAAAAGTATCCTGTAATCTTGCCCGCACTCACAAAAGATGCGAGAACATTTTTTAAATGTGATTCAGCAGCATTTTGTTGGGGGATCATGGCTTATAAAAGGTCAAGTAAAGTGTTTCTAATTATAGCCTGTCAAGTAGAGCCTCAGAACACTCAGAGCCATTTGTTACTATTGAGTCGAACTTTGATTACAGCAAAAGACAGGCCAAAGACAATCCATTACTGGGACCGGGAGCGAAAATCCTGCTTCTGGAGGATAGTTTCTGTCCAGGGTTTTAAGACAAAATAGCCTGTGCAAAAGTTGTAGAGTTTTAACCTTGGTCCTTCTGTCATCGAAAGCAGGGTAAGTCTGGCCTTTCTCGTGCGAATGAATTTGGATTAATTTTGTGTGTACATTTGTGTTTCACTTGGAACCACCCTGAGCCTCACAAGGAGGATCAATGAAATCAAGGGAGAGGAAGTGTGTGTGTAGACATGTTTGTGTGATGCGTGAACGCACGCATGAGATGGTCAAGGCCCTTTTAAATTGTTTTAAATGGTGATAAAATACACACAAAATAAAATGTACCAAGTCAAGTTGTACAGTTCAGTAACGTTAAATACATTCACATTGTTGTGCAATCAATCTCAAAACTCTTTCTCTTGCAAAATTGAACTCTGCACTCATTGAACAATTCCATGTTCCCCTTCTCACCCCGTCCCTAGTAACCCTCACTCTGCTGTCAATTTCTATGAATTTGATCGTTGCAGATACCTGCAACGTACACGGAATCGGGCAGTATTTGTTCTTTGTGATTGACTCATTCACTCAACATAATGACCTCAAGGTTTATCCATGTTATAACATTTGTCAGAATTTCCTTCCTTTATAAGATGGAAGAATATTCCATTGTATGTACATACGTGTTTTGTTTATCCATTTGTCTGTCAGCGGACACTTGCGTTACTTCCACTTCTTGATTATTGTGAATAACGCTCCCATGAACATGAGTGTATAAATATCTCCTTGAGACCCTGCTTTCAATCCTTTTGGGTATGTCTCCAAAAGTGGTCTTACTGGATGATTTGGCAATTCTATTTTCAATTTTTTTTTTTTTGAGGAAACACCAAACTATTTATATTCCCACTAGGAATGTTCTAGAGCTTCAATGTCACCACATGCTTGCCAACACTGATATTGTCTCTTTTTAAAATGTTTTAATTTTTAAAAGAATTTATTTATTTGTTTATTTGAGAGAGAGAGAGAGAGCACAAGAGAAAGCACAAGCAGGGGGAACAGCAGAAGCAGAGGGAGAAGCAGGCTCCCAGCTGAGTAGGGAGCTCAATGTGGGGCTCGATCCCAGGACCTCAGGATCATGACCTGAGCGGAAGGCAGATACTTAACTGACTGGGCCACCCAGGTGCCCTCCCCCCACACTTTTAAATAGCCTTTCTAGTGGGTATGAACTGATATCTAATTGTGGTTTGATTTGTATTTCCTTAATGACTAACGATATTGACTATTTTTTCATGTGTTTATTGGCCATTCTTCTTTGGAAACATGCCTATTCATGCCATTCAAATCTTTTGCCCATTTTTAAGCTGGATTATTTGTCTTTTTCTTGTTGAGTTGAAAAAGTTCCTTAGGTATCCTTGAGGCTAGACCCTTATCAGATATATGATTTACAAATATTTTCTTTCATTCTGTGGATTGTTGTTTTCTTTTTTTGATAGTATCCTTTCATATAGAAAAGTTTTCTATTTTAAAGAAGTCTAAAAATATATATATTTGTTATTTGTGTTTTAGGTGTTATAGCTAATCCAAGTACACAAATATTTAGAACTAAGTTTTCTTTTAAGAGTTTTATAATTTTTAAATTCATTTTTTAAAGAATGAAATTTAAAAATTTTTTTAAACTGGGGCCTAAATGACAATATCTAAAGCTTGGATTCCACATTGAAATCCACATAGATAGAAATTTCCATGGCAGATACATGGAGTCAGTCACTCCGCCATAGTGGCAGCTGTGTACTGGGCTCTTGGGGGTGCAGAAGAGACTAAGACACCATGATAGCCTTGAAGAAGCTCATAAGGTTGTGTGGGAGTAGGTTTCTGAACAAATCATTATTACTGTATTAGTCCATTCAGGGGACCGTAACAAAGTACCACAGCCTGAGTGGCTTACACATGCAAATTTATTTTTCCAGAGTTGTGGTTGCTGGAAGTCCAAGATCAAGGCGCCCGTGAGACTGGTTTCTGGTGAGACTTCTCCTCAGCTTGCAGATGGGATCTTTGCCCTGTGTTGTCTTTTCTCTGTGTTCTCTCTTGGGGACAATGAGAGCAAGTGCACTCTGGTGTTTCTGCTCCTTCTTATAAGGACACCAGTCCTCTTGTGTTAGAGTGCCACCCTGATGACCTCATTTAATTTTAGTTACCCCCACAAAGGCCTATCTCCAAATACAGTCACACCTGGGATTAAGGTTTCAATATATGAACCAGAGGTGTTGGTGGTGGGGGACCCAATTCAGTCTGTAACAGCAATATAATGGTCACATATATATTATCTTCTCTAAGACTTACCATCTTGTTGAGATAGGTATTACAGATGTGGACAGTCTCTGACATTGAGCCCTTTCTCCAGAGTCACACAGCTTGATGGGCCCGAGTCAAGATTTGCTTGTTTAATTGATGATATTGACAGTCAGTGTTTTCTGTCCCCTCTTCATCACCCTGGTCTAAGGCCGCATCATCTCTTTCTCACATTTTTGCATTGGTCATTAACCTTCTCCACTCTTGCCCACTATCATCCTCTCACTAGTTGGAGTAACCATTCCCAAATGTATATGGGCTTACTCTTCCCTCTGCTTGAAAATCTACAGTGACTTCCCATTGGAACCAGGATAAAACCTATCCCCCTCCCATGGCTTACCTCATCAAGTATGGTTCAGATGGTTCATATTCCCATATAGTTCACACCCCCCAAGAACCAGTTTCTGCTTACCTCTCTGACCCCAGCTTTGGACCACTGACCCCATGCTCTCTACTTAGAACACACTAATCTCCATGTTCTTTGCCCATGAGGTGTATGTATCTTTGCATTTTTGTCTCCTTTTGCCAGAAACACTTCCCCTGAGCTCTTCACACAGCTCCTTCCTTCTGGTAATTTAGCTCAACCCAAACATCCCCTTCTTGGTAAGGCCATTTCAGACCACACAGTGGAAAGCAGCTCCCTTCCTCCCTGTGATTCTCTCATACTGTTTGTATATCTTTTTCACAGCACTTGTCCCTATCTCAAAAAATTTTTTAAATGTATTTACTGGTTGATTCTCTACCTTCTCCTACTAGATTATAAACTACAAAAGCAAGGACCTTGTTTCCCTTATCCATTGCTGTCCCACCCTAGAATACTTTCTGGCACATAATAGATGATAAGTAAGTATTTGTTGAGTTCATTAATCATAATGTATACAATGCTTAGGAGAAGGGAACAATTAGCCACTGGCTAGAGCAAAAAGAGAGAAAGGGAGTGAAAAGGGAGACTATGTGGTATTGAAAAAGTCTTCAGTGAGAAGACAACTTGAACTTTTGAAATTGAAGAATACAGTTGTGTGAGCCATAAAAAGAGATAGGGGATGAGGGCATTCCAAAATGAAAACATGTGTGATGTCACAGAAGTATGAAACACTATTGTAATCTTAATAATATTTCACATTTCCTGCCCTTCATAGTTTGAAGGCACTTTAATAGACACAATTTTATTTTATCTTCGTTCATCTTTGGAAGATGAGCAAATTAAGCTTGCCAGGCTGAGTGACTTCCCAAGTATACACAGAGAGCAGCTGAGAATACAAACTCAGTGACAGGCCCTTTAAAAAAATATTTTCGCAAAATAAATAATTACTAAAAAGAAAATCATATTTACTGTTATCTTTGGAGGAACTCTGACTGCTGAAACAAATAAACCCCAAAATATCAGTGTCTTAACACGACACATTGATTTGTTGTTCACACACAGACCCAGGTGAGCGTTTCTGATAACTTTGCTCCAAGCAGTAATTCAGGGACCCAGTCTTATTCCAACCTGTGAATCCACCATACCCTAGGGCCTTGTCATCGGCATCTGCTCAGTGAAAGGAGCAGGCGTGTAGTTGAAGTATAACATCCTAAAATGAGATACCCATCATTTCCATTCACCTGCCATTAGTGAGAAATGGTGATATGACTCCATATACCTGCAAGGGCATCTGGGAAATGTAGTCCCCAGCAAGGCAGCCATTTTCTAGTGCAACTCTATTCTATTGGATGGAAAACATGAATTTTGGTACACCAATTACCATCCCTGCCCTGTTTAGTTCTTTTAGAGATCTGATTTTAAGGTTTAAAATTTAACTGTCCCAGAGCATGACTATATGGATTTAAACATAGGGGTGGAGAGGGTATTCAAGGTATAGGGGAAGGATAAAAACAATGCCTTTCAACTCTTAAACATTCTAACTGGTGACTGGATATGTTAGACATTTTCTTGGCCTGCATTTTAAAGGTACATTATCCTTCTTACCTATACTATGAAAATACTATACACAACTGTTCATTAATACTTTACTTCTCAGGACATCTGAGTGGCTCAGTCAGTTAAGCCTCTGACTTCAGCTCAGTTCATGATCTCAGGGTCCTTGGATAGAGTCCCACATCTTGTTCCATGCTCAGCACCAAGTCTGCTTGTCTCTCTCCTTCTCCCCCTGCTCATGCTCTCTCTTTCAAATAAATCAAATAAAGTCTTTTTTTTTTTTAAGATTTTATTTATTTATTTGACAGAGAGAGATCACAAGTAAGCAGAGAGGCAGGCAGAGAGAGAGAGAGAGAGATCGGAGGAAACAGGCTCCCCACTGAGCATAGAACCCGATGTGGGGCTCGATCCCAGGACCCTGGGATCATGACCTGAGCCGAAGGCAGAGGCTTTAACCCACTGAGCCACCCAGGTGCCCCTCAAATAAAGTCTTAAAAACAAACAAACAAACACACTTTTCAATCTCCCATAATTACTTCTACCATTTTTATTAAGTCATGTCTAAGTTATTACCATTAAACATTCAAACCAACTCTGCATATCTACACAATTTCAGTTTTCTTGTGTATTAAATAAGGACTAATTTACCTCACATGATTGTTAGCAATTAATACAAAGAATCGTAAAGAAATGTTAGAGGGCTAAGATCGGAATTAGTGATCCTTCCACTCATTTTTTATATTTGTCTTCCTAAATCTTGTGTCATTTCCTAAATCCCTTAGATATCTGAGGAAAGGAATCCTTGCCTCCAAAACTCCAATGACAATATCTCCCTTGGCTTTATTTTCTCTTTCAAAACGCCCATTTCTCTTCCTTAGCCGTATTTTGTGATATTCTCCTAAGGAAGCAGACCTTCACACGTGTCACGGTCCCTCACCACTTTTTCACGGGTACTTTGCCAAAGTTTTCTCTTTTAAATACATTTTAGACTGTAACAGATTTTCCCCTCAAGTCTGCTTTCTTCCCTCAAGATTTCATAGGCAACCCTATTTGATATTAGGGTAAGGCACAGACTTCAGAGCACAAATAATTACGTCTTGGTCTTTTGTGAAATTTTATTATGTTTTTCTAATCATTTAAAAGCTACAACTATTTTTGACTGAAAAAAAAATGCTGTTTTACCTTCTTAGGTTTTTAAATACTCAGCCAATTAGTGTGGGCTCCTCAGAAGAGATAATGGTTTATGATGGTAACAATCACAGTTAACACTTACATAAACTTATAATGTGCCAGGTGTTGTGCTCAGAGCTTTATATACATTTAAGTGATTCAATTCTCACAACAATCCAATGAGGTAACCACTTTTTTGATGTCAATTTCCCAGATGAGGAAACCATGATACAAGAAGTTAAATGACTTGTGCAAGTTGTGTAGCTGGAAAGTGGTAAAGCCAGGATTTGAATTTGGGCTGAAGGTGCTTGTTAACTTTTACAGAAGCTTGCATTTTGGAAAGGTTATAAAATTATTAAGTATAGATATGGAAGAAGGTTATTAGTTTGCCTTATTTTTACATTTTTAATTTTTTAAAAAAGACATTATTTATTTATTCATTTGAGAGAGAGACAGAACAGAATGGGGATGGGGAGGAGGCAGAGGGGGAGAGAGAGGCAGACGCCCTGCTGAGCAGGAATTCCCACTCAGTCACCATCCCAGGATCCCAAGATCATGACCTGAGCTGAAGGCAGACACTTTACTGACCGAGCCACCCAAGGGCCCCCAGCTTTCCTTACTTTAAATCGTGCAAATTGTCAGTGACAGAGCTGAAACTTGCAGCCTGTGTTTCCCATCGTTCTTTTCACAGCCTGCCATGATATTGCCACATACGACAGGCATCTTGAGTTCAGAAACTGCCACCCACCATGGGTTTCTAAGTGCTTATAGCACTTGTATTTGTATCTTGAAACTCAGTATAATTTAATTTTTATATTGATTCTTTTTGTTTCCTTTTCTCAATTCAAGTTTGTTGACATAGCTCTTACTTGTCAAAATAAATCTTAGAGACAGGACAACAGTATCTACTTAGCCTTGGATAACAATCTTTTTAGTGAAAAAAAAAAAAAGAGTCAAATGATCTTTATTTCTTAGTTAATATTTCTACAGTTGTCTCTCCCTCTCTCCTACCATCCTCACTGCAGTGAGTAGAGGAAATGAACCAAGAAGTCAGTTGCCACACTACCACCTCAACGTTTAAAAAATAGGATTCATCTCTGAACGCTGCGCCTTCTCATGTAGTCTCCATTTCAGTGAGGGGCACCATCATGCCTGGGATCACGCAAGCCAGAAATCTGCTAGTCATCTTAGATCCTCCCTTTCCCTCAACTTCCATCTCCAATTAATCACCAAGCTCTATTGATTTTACTCCCCCAAATATTTCTATATGTATCTCTCAATCTCAATCTCTCTTCATTCCCACCCTCTTTGGTCCATCCTTTGCTTTTGAGATGGTCTTTCCCAAACAATGTTCTCTAAGCCTCCACTTAAAATAACATAAGGATAGTTACTACCTCTAAGACAAAATCCAAACTCCTTGGCATGACATATAAAGCTCTTGTGTTCTGGTCCATATCAACTGACCAGTTTCATTTTCATTTCCCCAAAGTCTTCTTATCCTCCAGGCACACCAAATCTCTCCAAATACATCATAGTATTTATCATTCTTCTTTCCCTAGCTAACTTTTACCCATCTTTCATTAGTTGGTCCGCCTACTCTGTGAACTTCTTCCTCTCCCTCTTCCCTTCCCACCATCTCCTTGCACCGGGCACCCCACTCCATAGTCTAGGTGATTTTCCTCTGACTTCCATTAGTGTGCTATGTGTATTTCTATCATAGTACATAGCATAAGGTATTGGAATTGTTGACTTATTTGTCTTCTCTCCATCTAGACTATAAATTACTGAGGGTAGAAAGTAGTTGTACATTAACTATCCATCATTCTGTAGACTGATAAATAATCTAGAAATACAGAAACATGAGAAATGGATAATTTCCATTAAAATGGCTCATTGAACTGGATATATATAATATAGATAACCTAGAATCAACATCTATAAACCATCAACAATGTATTTTTGCCGAATTATGCTCCTTATAATATGCTTGATTTCCACGAGTGAAAATGTTCTGTCCCAGCATAGTGATAGGAGAAGCATAAATAGAACTTTTCACTTCTTTTTTGAAAGTTATTTTTCATCTGGTTCACAAAAACTGATATGATTTACCCTCTAACTGTGCTGGAGCTATTTTCACTGAGCTCCAATAATTCAATTA
Source organism: Martes martes (assembly GCF_963455335.1). Taxonomy (NCBI): domain Eukaryota; kingdom Metazoa; phylum Chordata; class Mammalia; order Carnivora; family Mustelidae; genus Martes; species Martes martes. The sequence goes on from NC_137890.1 coordinate 15,130,921, forward strand.
ACTTAAATCCTTAATAGATTAAACGAAGATCTAGATCAACTAAAACTGATAAAGGAGCAAAGAATCCTGTTCTTAAAAAACTTCAAGATCACCAGCATGGCCATTACTCCTGAGAGGTTCTAATAAAACTGTAATAACAGCCAGCAATCATAATAATAACAACAATCATGATTGATAATCACAACGCCTATGTATTTACCCCATGCCTTTCATCCACGGATCTGAAAGCTCCTTTTGTAATTATTATGATGAACATTCTCATGGACTGAATAGTCACTGTGTCCAGAAAAGGGACAAAACTACTGTCAATGATGACAATAATCCAACAGGTGTAAGATAGAATGGCACAAAAAGGATAAATGACAAGCTCTAGTTCTCCTACCAAATTCTAACTCTAAACTCTGTTTTCCATTACACTGAATGGCCTGTGATTGCCAGGATACTGTGAGTCGATAAGGACAAAGGATAGCAGTTCTATGCAATTCAGGAATTACGTTAGGTGCGATTGCTAAAGAAATTCCAGCTACAAGAGTTTCCCATAAAAACAGTTCTGCAGAGAAAATGAAACTTTGTCCTTTCTGGCCCAAATGCAACCTGTACTTCACCTCAACTTTTTTTTTTTTTTTTTAAGATTTATTTATTTGAGAGAGAGAGAGCACGAGCACATGAGCAGGGGAAGGGGCGGAGAGAGGGGGAGACAAGCAGACTCCCTGCTCAGCAGGGATTCCGACCCATGGTTTGATCCAGGACCCCAAGATCACGACCTGTGCTAAAACCCAAGAGTTGGGCACTCTACCAACCGAGCCACCCAGGCGTCCCTCAACTTTCAGTATTACCAAAATGTAGTCCTGGCAAATGATTTTCGGTGTTGGTTTGACCTCAAGGAAAAATTGAATTGGGTGGGTTTTTTCTTAGTTTTCATTTGGGATGAACAGACATGCTTTTATTTTTAAAATGAGGTCTCGTGCATGGTTAATGAAGAGTTCCATGTGGTTCCTCAAAAACTTGGCTGGATGGTGGGTTTGGAACTGTCAGGGAAGGAGCAAGAAAGTGTCTGGGCAATCCATTTCTTAAGTTGCTGCTCTTACGTCTAAAACACAACACAAAGCAAAACTCAATGAAAACAAACCGAAAATGGAAGAGGAGGGGAAAATGGTGTCATGAAGAGACAAGTATTTATTCATCCGAGCAATCTGTTCTGAGCATCTACCAAAAGCAAGGCATTTTGAAGTTCTATATCCATGTATCTATGTATAGATACATGTATATCCATGTATCTATGCACGGAAGGTTATAATAATAACCTCTTTTCTTGCTTGGTGGGTCTGGCGCTCTTCTCACTGTTTTTGGACTGCAGTTTTTGTTTAGGTCAGATGTTCTGGTACAACATATCAATGCATTAATCTGTTTCCCTGAAAGTGTCATTTTTGTTCATGCCAGTTTCTTCTTCTTTTTTTTTTAAGATTTTATTTATTTATTTGACAGACAGAGATCACAAGGAGGCAGAGAGGCAGGCAGAGAGAGGAAGGGAAGCAGGCTCCCTGCTGAGCAGAGAGCCCGATGTGGGGCTCGATCCCAAGACCCTGAGATTATGACCTGAGCTGAAGGCAGAGGCTTAACCCACTGAGCCACCCAGGCGCCCCACGTCAGTTTCTTCTAATGGAGGGTGGCTATCACGGGGATGTGATACATCTTTTGGACTTGTATGCACAACAGCAAATGGAGTATCAAGTTAATGGCAAGAATTCATTTGCTGGATATTCTTAGGCTTTCGTGAAACTTCATCTTAAATCCTTAATTCCATTTAGAATGAAGAATACATTCACCCATACCCTTCGGTCTGGCCCTTACCCCAACCCCTATGTGTTCTGTAGCAACTTTATCATTCTTGGCTTCTTCATTTGCCTGGAAGGGGCATTTTAGCATATGCACGTAGAGAAAATTGGAACTTGGGGAGACTGGGGTCTTACTAGAGGCCACAGACTAGTTGATGAGAATTTGGAACAGAAATCAGACCTTCAGGTCACCATCCTCTGCTCTTTTCTGCTCTGGTGAATGAAAATCATGGCCAGCTACCCAACCCTTAGCTTGGAAATTAGGTTTTTTTCAGCCATAGGCTTTAGCAGTAAAGAGTAGGATGAAGCCATTAATAAAAAACAACACAAGTACGATCAGCCAAAAAGTCCCCATAGCTAATCTATATTACTACGAGGAATTATATTTGCCTTTAATTAATCTATATAGAATTGTCCCAAAGTGGAAAAATGCAGTTCACCTTCTATTTCCAGATTCATTAATCAGGAAACTCGTCTTGATAAATATGTAGTAATCAAGATATTAAGTTCCGACAAGTTTTTACATTTCCTTGTTCTTAATATAGGCCTTGAGTATTTTGTTTTCACCTCATTGTCCTCCTTTATTGTATAGACTGTTTTAAACACTAGTAATTCTCACTTCCCTCCAAACAAATCTATTGTTTCTAGTCTGTCCCTTTAATCCCATTAGTTATGAATATATGTCATTTCAGTCCTTTCTTTTTTTCCTGCTTACATCAACATTTCTCTCTCTCTCTTTTCAAAGGTTTTATTTGTTTATTTGACACACAGAGAGAGAACAGCAGAAGGAGAGGAAGAAGCAGATTCTCTGCCGTGCACGGAGCCCATTGTGGGACTCCATCCCAGGACCCCGAGATCATGACCTGAGTGGAAGGCAGGTGCTTCACCGACTGAGCCACCAGGTACCCCTACACCAACATTTCCTAACAAACATCATAGCCATGTAGCTAAAGGATATGTGCGTACAATGAATTTTTTTCCAAAAAGTTTCAATTTTCCATTAGTTTGGCCATCTGGGCAGTTTGGTTCAGAAAACCTTTTCATTAATTGTAACTCCATGAGATTAATGGTCCATTGAAAGAATCCACGCACAAGCTTATGGAGAAAGGTTTGTGTGTTGGGTTCCAAAAGCTGCTGTAACATTACCACAAATTTGACTTAAAACACTAGAAACTTACTGGCTCATGGTTCTGGAAGCTGGGAGTCTGAAATCAAGTTTTCAGCAGAAGACTCTAGAAGACCCTAGAGAAGAATCATTGCTTGCCTCTTCCTAACATCTAGAGATTGCCAGCAACTTCTGGTGTTACTTGGCTTATAGCTACGCCACTCCAATCTCTGCCTGTCATCACCCTGTGTGATGTATCCGAATCTCCCTCTCCTTTCTCTTGTCAAGTAACCAACCACTTGGTTTAAGGCTCAACCTAAACCAGTATGCCCCATCTTAATTACATTTGCCAAGACCTTTTTTCCAAATAAGGTCACGTTCTGAGGTCCTGGTTGGATGTGAATTTGGGGAAGGATGGACCCTCTTCAACGCAGTACAGTTTGTTTCTTCCATTCAGTTCTACAATTTTCTCCCAGGTTTTGCAGACCAGCATGGCTGTTCAGACCCTCTCAGGACAGGAACCAGTCAACTCGGGATGAAGCAGAGCGTAAAGCCTTCACACAACTAGAAATGGGTCCTACTTCCACCGGTTCCTGGCTTTGAAATTTGGGACTCTGCACAAGTCCCATAATTTCACTGAGCCTCTCATGTCTCCTATTCAAATTGTATAACATCTATATCCTAAGAGGCCCAGTGAAGCTCAAAGGAGATTATAGAACCGAATGTCTTACATTTAGCAAATGGTGGTGCTCGGTAGCTTTCGACACGTTGCAGTTCTTTCAAGGATTCTTGAGCATCTGATGGGCTGGAGGCGCTGGGACGGGAGCCCTTGAAGGTACCCCACTCTACCTAGCAAAGAGGAAGAGCGCACACAGCGTGCCTGGGAAAGTTCACCGATGCTTGTTATTTTGTAAAAAGGGAGCTAGAAAAGACCAACTGAGCTTCTGGTGGATGCTTATTATACGGCTACATCGTATTTACATATGACATATGGCGCCTCACATCTGAGGACCTCAAAGCCTTTAATGAGGGTTAACTCATTATTACCTGTGGAGAGTGTAGCGAGGAGTCATCTCATCTCGTTTCCCTCCCTCATTAGCGGAGGGAATTGAGGCACAGGGCGATCAAGTGCTGATTCAAGGTCAGTGCCAGCTGGATGCTATAGGGACCAAAAGTCGCCACTGGACAACTGAGGACAAGGCCTTGAGTGCGGTAATTTAGCTGTTACCTTTATTTGTCCCCTTCTCAGGGGAGCAGGGCTGTTGGCAACATCCTCCCAGGAACGAGAAGAGGGTGCCTTCGAAGAGAAAATAACAATAAAGAAACGACAACAGACAAAGTGAGAGCGATCCACACAGTCGATATTACTTAGCCATCAACAGTCCTAAAGTGCTGGTCCATAAAGCACTATGTTGCCGTGAGCCCTGAAACCACGATGTTTGGTGAGTGAAGCCACATATTGTGTGATTTCACTCCTATGAAACGTCCAGAACAGGGAAGACGACAGAGATGGAAAGCAGATCTGTGATCGTCAGGGGCTGGGGGTGGCAGGGGAATGGGAACAAAGTGATTAACGGGCTCGGGGGTTTCCTCTTGGGGTGATTAGAATGTGCTGGAACCAGACAGAAGTGATGGTTGCACAACATTGCGGGTGTAGTGGATGCCCCTGGATCATACACTCGAAAATGGTTCGTTTTATGGGAATCCTAGGTGAATAAGAAATAATAAAGAATCTGCAAATAAATGCTGGTCACACCACCTGGGTCTGGAGGCCAGACTTACGAGGAGCAAATTACCTGAACTTGTCGAGGCCACTGTGCTGTGATTGTGTCACCTTGGGCTAATTTCTGAATCTGATTTCCCAATTGTGCGATGAGATCTTACACCAAATTAGTGGTAGTTGTTTTCAAACTGCTGTTTTTAAGGCTACTTAACTTTTTAAAAACAAAATCCTATGTAGAACTTTAATACTCAAGACAGACAGAAATGAGTTCAGTGAGAGATCTGTCCAATCCACTCTCTTTTACTATCCTTGGCAGCCCCAAAGTACCCTCTTCACTGTAGTGCTCTCAGATATAGTTGAAAATGACCCAAATATATAATTTCCAAACTCAGGATCCCATGGTCCCTCCCTGTTTAAAAGCAGAATAGTGAGATGAGATATGATAATCAGTATCATGTATATTGCGGTTGATAGATACATGGCCTGATGAAGATTTAGGAAGATAAAGTAGAAAATTGAGAGTGACAGGCGCAGCCAGCCGTGGGCTGACTGGGGACCTATGGCAGCTTTGGGTGTAGGGCGGCCACAAGGAGACCCCGCCGCTGTCACCTCACCCACAGTCTAAGACAGCCCGATGGGACCTGATCCAGGAGACAAAGAACAAGCCACTGCCACTTGCTCAGGGTTCAAGATTCCCCTGGGCCCCCTGTGCGGAGAGCCAAGGCTTTTCGTGTCAGGTGCTGACCAAGGCCGTGATGACAGGGTACAAGAAATGTACACAAGGACAGAAATCACAGAACAAAACAAGAAGCCAGAGGACATAGAATTGATCACAATGATTTCACTCATTTCTTATCACATGTGGCATGGGTAAAGATTCATTCCAGAGTTGGCCTCCTCCACAGAGACATCAAAACATCTGTATAGGGAGGACCCAGATAGACTCTGACAACCTGTGAGTTTATATACAAACTCAACAACCTGGCCAGAATTTCACGAGCCCAGCCACTCCCCAACATCCCTGCCCGACTGTTACCAGGGAGATAGTCTCCCCATTCTCTCCCCAAAGACGTAAGATCTGCCAGGAAGGAAGAGATGCGGGAGGAGGAAGACTGAAAGTTTTAGCTGAGTGGACCTGACTTATCACTTCATAGTAAATTAAATAAGGCCTGGATAGAAATGAAGTTGACTTTTATATGTTCTTGGAATCAGAATGAGAACTCTGTCAGTGGGGCCTAGCCTGATGTGCTTCATCAAGCCATCCAGTGACTCTAATTTATATGAGCTCGAGGCCCCCGTGGAGATCTCCTGTTCCAACAAATTCCCTAATTTTCGATGAGGAAACCAAGGCCCAAAGGAAATAAATGGCTCTCCCACGATCACCCAGCTGCACTTGTGAGCTGGAGAAGAAGATGGAAATTCGGACATCTTAGAAATTATGTTTTAAAAAAGAAGCCACATTTCCGTCCCCCCCAGATTAGGGGAGAGTCGATGCTTCTGGCTTAAAACGTGATTTTCGATTCATCGAACGTGAACTTCACATGCACCGTTCTGTGCTCACTGTCTCAGCGCTCACGAAAGATCTGGCAAATAATAGACAATAAATATTAGTTACAATATTTATCATTTATAGTATCGGCTCCCTCAAAGACGTTGGGCAAGTACTCCGTCCATTTCCTTGTGTGATGGCAGGGCCTCTGCCCAAGTTGTAGAAACTCGCCCAGGAGCAGAGATTCCCCAAACACCATTTTCTCTTCAAGGAAACTGTTTTGATGAGGAGCTCAACTTCTCCCTATCTCCACCCAAATGCTTCTGAAAGTGGATTGAAAAGGAAGAATCCATCGTGAAAACCCACAAGCTAAGAGAAGTCTCTGAAATGCTACCTGTGTAAAATTTCCCCTAATTCGTATCCAGACAACTTTCTGAGCATGAGGGCAACTTTCACTTATTTTATCTATCTTTTTTTAAAAAGATTTTATTTATTTGCTCGTCAGAACACAAGCAGAGGGAACAGCAGGCAGAGGGAGTGGCAGGCTCCCCGCTGAGCAAGGAGCCCCTTGTGGACTTGATCCCAGGACGCTGGGATCATGACCTGAGCCGAAGGCAAACGCTTAACCGACTGAGCCACCCAAGTGTCCCACTTTCACTCATTTTAAACATCTAAAATTTTGTTTGTTTTTCTTTTACCAGGAAACGAATTGAAAATGCGGACTTGGCCTCTGCGAGAGCTTTGCTTTTGAGAAAGAGGAGGAAAGGTTGAAGCAAAGGTAGAAGGAGATCCCAGGCTGAGAGAAATTACGAAACAAAACACATTTTGCCAAAACAGAACTGAACTGAAAAGCACCTATATGTAAAGAGCGACATCAAAATTCAACAATTGTATGTAATAATATCCAGTCCATCTTTTTTAAATATCTTTTTTCTCTGTAGCAAATTCTTGACTTGTGTTTTAATTCATAATTGTCTCTTACTTTTCCTCTGAATTACTGGTCCTCTAATAAGAATATTACTTCAAATAGTTTTTATTTTTCCACTTTTTCTTAGAATCATTTTTCCTTAAAAAAGTAACGTCTGTAACAGGAGAAATTAGGGGCATGTTTTATTGGTTCAATAATCTTTACATTTGATGGTTCAAGGTCAGCATCACCATGTACTCATGGCTTATATTACTATTAAAGGTCTTTATTGAAGAGCAACAGCAACCAAATTATATAATGCAAAATTTAACAACGATACCTAATAAAAATACTGTACAATTAAGCCATTTGCCTGAACCACATGAACCTTGTGATCGAATAACTTATTTCAAACTCTTTATGTGGTATACCTCATTTACTGACAAATTCTGGACCACTTAAACATTTTAGAGCAGGAACAATTTGGGTTTTGGGGGTCTGTTCTTCATAGTATCTCTTGTACTTCAATTAACAGAATGAGCTATGGGGGGTTAGGGGCAATGCAGAGCTGAATTTTTTTTTTTTTTTAACGGTAGGTAAATGGGTTTTCGGACCTTGATCTGGAACCATAGCTCTCACGCTCAGAAGGAGAGAGGGAATATAGGAAACCAGCTATGCTGAAAGGTACATTTTCTCTGGGGTCAATTTTTTTCTACCAAAAAATCCTATCTTTGTTGACAGCAGGGATTCTCCCAGCCTTAAAAGGCCAACGACTTCTCCAATATGCCAATTGAAGCAAGTAGTCCATAGTTTGTTTAAAAAATGATCAACCACCAGTCATCCACAATGTAGCAAATTCTCCAGGCAGGCCGTGTTGATGCCAATTCTCATTGCCCTGGAATTTAGGGACCCAGGAAAGCTGCACTGATGAACTAACTTCCTCTGAGCTTTCATAGTAAAATACTAAAGTAGACTAAAGACACCACCAAAATGATCAATAGGAGAAGAATGGTCTTAAGGAATGAAAGCCCAAGTTCATGAGCAGAGCTCCAGAACTAGTCCCATGTAATTGCCCTTGTAACTCTGTGAGAGCTTTCTTAATTCCCACCTTCAAAAAAATAGGGCTAATAAACGTACCTGTAATCAACTCAATTATTGTTTGACCTGCATATTTTCCTAGCACTTTTCTCAGCCTTGGGCAAAACTCTCTTCTTAGCCATCTTTGAATGCTCTGGTCTTGGGGAAAGTATGAAATCCCATGTACTGTGAAAAATGTGAATGGTGTCATAGGGGCATTGCAAAAGCACTTATATTAGCTAGATGTGCAAAGAAAAAAAAAATCACTTCTTTTTTGCCCCTCTATCACTGATCTGCTCTTCGTTGTTGACAATACAAGTAAACTCAGCTGGACCCACTAACTTAAGCATCTGTCTAAGGTAACTTGGTTTCCTGAGGGTAGATGCTCACTTTTCCAAATTTCCTATCCTTCTCTCTCCTCCCATCCAAGATGGCAGCTCTTTGTGTACGTCAAGGTGACAGAAAAAACTGGGGGCTTGGATCTATCAGTGCTAGTCCTTTCCTAACCCCACATCCATTCCATTGGCAGGAAAGCCCTTCTTTCCTGTCAAGGAACCCATCTCAGCCCCCTGGGTACTGTGGCAGTCTCAAGATAGGGCTGTGACCCCCTTTGGTCTCTGTTGTGGGTGGTCCAACTGGGGGACCTCAAGATCAGGGACCCAACTCCCCAGCGCAGTAATTATGTATGAAGCTTGCAGGCAGTCCAACAGCCAACATACGTACCGTTCCAAGGGCTTCTGGAGAATCTGGGGTGCCTTCTCTGTCCCCACACAAGAGTTGACTAAGAGACACCCTCAGGACCAAACCAAGGCCCTCCTCTGTCACCCTGGAGGGAATACAGCCAAGGCACCTCTCTGCCTGAACTTTCTCCACCTAGCCAACGTTCCCCTGCCCCATGTCCAACTCCTTCCCTTGGCAATACCATCCCCTTGACCCATGTTTGAGGCTGTAATTGTGAAACCCAACTTGCCAGGAATAGAATACACCTGGGACGAATATTTTTGAAATATTACCTTGATGCAGTTTGAATTTCCCATACTAAGGATCCCGAATACCTCTGAAGGCGTACCTTCCTTTCCATTCCCACTACTTCCAACCTGGCTTCCTGCTTCCAAACTTATATGCTTCCCAACCATCCCATAGGTTGGTGGTTTCTATCTGATTATCAGCATTAGTGAGGAGCCTTATAAAAATACAGATTCCCAAGCTTGCTCCTTCTAAACGAAATCTCAACAAAATAAGACAAAACAAAAAAACCCTAAAAACAAACCTCCCCCAAAACAGCAATAGCCAAAAGCAAGGTGCAGAATAGTGAGTATAATCTTCTACCCTTGGGCGAAGAGAGGGAATAAAGGAATTCATATTCATATTTGCTTGGATTTCATGAAAGACCAAAAGGGAGACATAATCATAAGTGGAAGTATTTTTGTTTGCTTCTTTGGTTACCGAGGGTGTGAGAGAAAATGGGGCTAGTTCATCTTTTCAAATGCCTTTGATTTTAATGTTCAATATTTAACTTGACAAAAGCAAATAAAATAAATGGTGTTTTTGCCTTCGTTTTGTGTCATTTAGTCCTTCTGTTGATGAGCCAGGTCTGGAAGGCCCTGAGCAGGGCCACCCGAGAGAACTTTCTAAACTTGCGTCTGAACACACCACCCTGCTAAATCCCTCCAACCACATCCAGTCACCTTGGGGATCAAACCTAGTTGGCATCACCCAGGCTATGTCTGACCCAAGCCCTCTTGGCATTTCAGTCACACCTGCATTTGATTGCACTCTCCTTCCTGCCCCCTTCCAGGTCCTTCCCACAACTTCACACTATTTTTCCAGAAAAAAACGAAGTCTGGTAGCGTCTTTTCTACTGTCTGTCCTCCCCAGAATTCACCAGAATAAATAAGATTCTTCTCCTATGTCACACTACACAACATTTTTTTTTTTTTTTTTTTTTGTGGTAGTCTTTTATCCCCTCCCCCTTCCAGTTCAAGGGTGACGGCATTCTCAGTGGTGTGGTATTTGTTGAATGAGTGAAGACGTGATTTTCAGGAATTTCATGATTTTTAAAGGAAAGTTTTTTTAAATAGTGAAATAGACACAGACGAAAACTCATTAGATCACTTAAATCTGTGATTTTTTCAAAAGGGGTGTGTGTGTGTGTGTGTGTGTGTGTGTATTTTAGTAAGCAAACAGCAAAATTATGGTCAGGATAATGGGCTCTAAGTGTTAAGGAGTGACTGCTAAGTCTATTAATAGGTAGATAAGAATCATTCATAATTGGCATGTTCTTTGTATGCCAACAATGCCACTAGCTGGTTTCTCAGGCCCTAGACAACGTTAGGCCTCACTCTTAAGTAAAGAAAGTGTTTCCTTTGTTTACACAATGAATTTGTTCAAGGAACTCTGTTTTCACGGGCAGAACAATGGTGTTTTTACATCTCTTCACACTCAAATTATCACAAGTTAAGAATGAATCTAAATGAGATCACATAGTGTTTATAAACACGATATGAATTCATGATGAAATGTTACCTTGTGATCTACGTGATAGGAAAATAGTTTATTATTTTCTACATAAAAAAAAAAAAACTTGGTAAAATCCTTTCACCTCATCCTTTTCTGTCTTGCCTTGTAGACGAATTAAAAACACACGACTCTGCCACAATTGAGGCATCCTGGCTTTTATGGAATTGTTTTTGTGTGTGTGTTTTTAAAAAGAAACTTGTGGTCGTGAAAATATGCGTGTGTCATCTCAGGTCTCGATAAGATCATTGTGTTCACAACTCAGATAGCTTTTGAAACAGACTTATCTAGCTAATACCCTGCTTCCTGAAAAAGAAATTAGCTGTTACTATTGAACCAGGAAAATGCTAAGCATTTTTAGATCAAAAAACAAATAAACCTGAAGCACGACAAAGTAATGGTGCTTTAATTCTTCAAAGAACATATGTTATTTCAATCCAGCAATCACCTGTAAGAATGTGCCCCGTGTCTGAAGTCAAACACCAGACCGCTAATTCTCAAATACTGGGTCATCAATACAGATCCACAAAAGAGCTTTAAAAAAAAAAAAAAAAAAAAAGGTACCAAGAATTGATTTAACTTGCTGCCATGTATTAAATATGGTTCTAATGAGAAAATTAATTTTTTTCACAAGTTATGAATCCTTTGAAATTGGAATCCAGAAAATTATATGTGGGAGACACTTCTTCCTTTCCTAATTAAGTGGGTAGTATTGTCTTCGTTATTCAGCTGGTTTCTCAGAAACTGCAGTCAGCCTTCCATGTAAATATAACTTCATTTTATGAGAGGGAAGTTCTACCCCACCACAAACCCAAGCTTCTTTAGATGTAAATGGAATGGTCCCGAAGGCCTATCTTCCCAATTGAAACGCGAAACCAGCCTTTCTAAATGGCTTAATATTTAACTCTCAACTATTAAGACCAACAACGGCCTAAAATAAAAGTCCTTGGCATAGTAACCATTTTCACAAAACTAATTCACCCAAATAGGCATGTCCTAATGGACCAATAAAACTTGTCTTGTCGTGTCTCAATGCACCATTACTGCCATTTAGAGTTGGCTATAATTGGTAATCACTGCTCAGTGAAAGTGGGAGGTGAGGAGGCTTTAAATAATAAGACTTTAGACTGGGTTTCCACGGGGCCTTTCATCTGAAGATCTCAAAGCACTTGACAAACACTAATTAATACTCATGACACCCCAGCGAGAGAGGTAAGTACTATTATCCCCATTTTACAGATGAGGAAATGGTGAGGTTAAGTTGGGTAACCTGGTGAGTCAGGGGCCGAATGAAGAGCTCCTAATTCTCCATCTTGGGCTCACACAAGCATTGCAGGGGGCTGCCATTGGAAAGATAAAAGGAATTGCATCTCATTTTCAAATACCTCAAGGTGAAAGCGTCAATTATAAATGGGATCACAATTAAGTCATTTGATTTTAACAACCATAATGCCATCTTGTAATCTTCCAACTTTATTTGGAAAAACCAAAATAGTATTAAAAGTAGTTTCTTAGCCTCTGAAGTATAAAGATTATTTTATCGCAGGAGAAGCAACTGTTGAAATTTACGTCGATTTATTTGTTAAAGGAGCCCCAAAAATGTTTTATATTTAAAGATGGTGCCTCAGATTCCTTCAACAACTCTAAACTCCCTGAGGATGGAGATCCATTGTTTTAGATTTCGTATCCTCGTGTGGAACACTACTGGGCATTCGGCTCAAGAAATGTTAGTGACACCTGTGAAATCCACTAAACGCCAAGGTGCTAGGGGATCTGGGAAGATGACTAGTGGCTAGGGATTTAATGAGAGACACAGAATACAAGAAAGTAATTAAGAAATGAGGGGCGAGAAGATGGAACCGACCAAGCGTTCGGTGTAAAAACACCAACGTTCTGGGTTCAAATGGGAACATTGAGATTTTGATGAATTCCCAGATAATGAGACCATTGCTTCTTATAAACCATTATGGCATCAACTCTTACAAACTATATGGCAGCTTTCTTCTGCTCAAGCCAACTGGCTTCTAAACAGCCCATTGGGTTTTTAAATTCATTATTTGGAATGCTGAATATTGTGACAATTATTGTTTGATCCAAGAGAAGACTTGGAAATAGCTTTCAGATGGACCTTCTTGTGGTTTCTCCAAATTCTCTCTGCCCCAGGGCCTTTGCAAATGATATTGTCTACCCAGAATACCCTTCCCACCATCCATCTCCACCTTCTTCACCCAGCTAATTCCCACTTATGCTTTCGATTTCTCCTCAAACATCAATTTCTGGCTCTATAGGCTAGGTTAGCTCTGTGGTTATACCTTCTGACAACTCTGCACTTTTCCTTCATAATAGCTATCACAGCTTATAATTAAATACATTTTTTCTTTAATTAATGTGCTTCCATCTCTCTTCTACCCACTGTGGCTCTAATTTCCAAAAGATTCCATATCTGCTTTGACCATCATTATATTCCTAGAATATAAAAGTTGATCATTAAAAGTCAGTTGAATAAATAAACACATATCACTATTTACTGGGTAACAGTGAACTACTAGTGTCTGGGGAGAACTCATAGTAAGAAAGGGAAAAGCAGCCCCTGCCAATGGGAGGAAGCCTAGAACTGCCCAGTTAGGTCCCAGCATCATTACGAGTGGGCCTGACACTCACAGTGAGGCCAGAGTGTTCCCCATTAAACATAAGCAATTTCACAGGACACTGATGTCATTCAAGTTTGCCTAGTGACCGTGATAGATCAAATCTAAAGACAAAATTGTCACTCCATAATCATGTCTAGACGGAAACAAAAACAAGAATAAAATAATGCTTTTGGTCAAACTTAGTGTCCTACCTCAATTATTTGCCTGCCGTTTCTGTTTCAACCCTATTAAATGATCCATATTTTCTGTTGCCCTATGAATCCAAAAAACCCTTTGCCAAACCGTCTTGGAAGCATCCTTGCTCCTTCTCTCCAGTTCTGGTCTCCCATCTTAGTTCATTCGCTCACATAGTCAAACTCTCTTTCCTGACTCCCCTCCCTTCCTTCTCGCTTTGTCTTCTATTGCATCTGAAGGTCAGCTTGTTTGACACCAAACTCATCTGTCCTTTCCTGCCACCAAATTAATTGTTCACATTCTGCCTCCTTAAATTTAGGTCTTTTTTTGTTGATTTCCTCCCCATTTCCCTGGCCCTTAGCTTTAAATCAGTTTTCAAACGCCTTTGACTTTTCTTCCATTCCTTCCTTTCCATTCCCTTGGACCATTCCCAATGTTCACACTCATGTTCATAGAAGACACTTATGCAACCCACCGTGGCACGCAGGCTGGGTCTTCTCTCCATTCTGTCTGCTAGATCATCACCGAAGTCATCTCCACCGAATCTTATTTTGATCAAGTCATACCCCTGTTAAATTAAAATAATAATAATAATAATAATAATAATAATAATAATAATAAAAAGAGACACCTACCAAATCTAGTTCGGACTCTTTGTTTGGAGTTTGGGAGTTGGGGAGGAATAGGGACCCTGACTAGGAAGGAGGAAGCTTCCTCCCTGCCCCCTTCCCTCCAGGGAATAAAGGAAAAGATACTCATTAGAGAAAGAACCAGGATTTGAACTCCAAATCTGTGCCTAAACACAAGGCTATGGCAACTTCTTGCTAAGTTTCTTCAGCTATGTTTCTCTGTTTCATTTGTAAAATGGGACACCACTTCCTCCTACCACCATGCTGGAGGGGCCCCACCATGAATGGGATTATGAAGAGCCCACGTCACACCTCTCCTGGATGTCCTCTTGTCTTTCCTCTCCTTTCCCTCTTTTGCTGACAATGCCAAATCTGGCCAGAAAAGGGCGGGTATGAAATCACAAGTAGTGAAATACGCCAACACGATGTCAGGGCTGCTAGTCAATGGCAACAGTTATGGGCACTGATGACATTCGGGAATTGTACGTTAAATGACTGTGCCTTCTGAGCTCAGCTCCTCTTCACCAACTCTCCCAAATGGCTGCCACGGTGCCCCCTGTTACTGCGGCAGAACAGCATCTTAGCCTGGCTAATGGAACCGTCTGTCAAACAGGACCCGAGAGAGTCCTCCTGCACGTGCCCCATATATGGGAAGTGAAGCAAGAGGAGGCTCTATAGTTTTCGCCGCTGATTTAGAAATGACTTCTACAAATTATCAGAAAGAGTTAGAAAGAACAGACTATTCTGTTAACATTTAATTTTTTTAAAAACCCTGAGCTTATCATACCTACTTGAGTTTCCATTTTTTCATATAATTTTTTAAAGTAATATAATTTTCAGAGAGAGAGGGCTTGCATGCGAGCAGAGGGAGAAGGAGAAGAAGACCCCTCCCACCCCATTCCCCACTGAGCAGGGAGCCCGATGCAGGTCTCCATCCCAGGACCCTGAGATCATGACCTGAGATGAAGACAGATGCTTAACTGACTGAGCCACCCAGGCGTCCTAAAATCCTTCAGACCTGATGTCCATCTTAACCTCCTCAAAAAAAAAAAAAAAAAGAAAAGAAAAGAAAAGAAAGAAAGTGCTCAGAGAGCACTTACATCCTAGAGTAGGGCAGGGAAACAGGTAAGAAACTTATACTCCACAAATCACACTGATAACTATACATTGATTGTTAGCTAGGGTCATCCTAGAAAGCATTCCGAGCAGGTGATATTTGTCAGAGAGACCTACAGAGGCTCTGGTCTGCTTTTGGAAAGGCTTTTTGGAAAAGGCTCTACTCCTGCTGGGAGGAGTCCCACCTGTGGAGGGGTGGGATGCATGAAGTGGGGAGGGGACTTTGCTAAGTCCAAAACAATGGCCCCTTAAAAGATAATGGATGCAAATGCTTGGAATGCGGAATGTGACCTTATTTGGTTACTGCAAAGAGTCTTTGTAGAGGTGATTAAGGATCTTGAAATGAGATCATGTTGGATCTCATTTAGAGAAGACCCTAGATCCAAGGAGAAGTGGCTTCCTGAGAGAGAGGACGGGGTGGTGGGAGGGGGCCCACACAGACAAGACAAACATGCCGTGTGCCCACCAAGGCAGAGACTGGGGTGATGTGGCCCCAAGGAATGAGGGCCACCACCAGAACCTGGAAGAATCCAGAAGGGTTCTGTCCCAGAGCTTTCCAGAGGAGGTGGGGCCTCACCAGCACCTCCAGAGCCATGAGAGAACGCATCTCTGTTGTCTAATGCCACTGAGTTCTTGGTAATTTGTTACCGTAGCCATGGGAAACCAATACAGGAGAGAAGGGGAAAGGTTTTATGAATATTCTGTTGCTTGTTTATTTATTCATTGGCCGTCTCCCTTCCCCACCCCTCACTGAAATATGCTCCCTGAGGACCAGGATTTCTATCCATTATTTTGCTGCAGTATCCAGAGTCTTAGAAAAGTTCCAGGTAATAGTTGGTGGTCAGTGTATATTTCCTGAACGGATGAATAGTGGAGAAGGGGATCTGTGGTATATTTGATATACAACCTAGAAAGCCTGAAATGAAGGGGGAACATTAGTTTGAGGTGGAGGGGCAGACCCTGAAGAGGCAAGAGCTCTGAGCAAGGTCCTAGCGCTTCGGAGGGTTCTCGTGAAGACGGAAGCAGAACCAGATGTTTTAGGACCGATGCCTTGAGGGGGTGGGTTCATCAGCAAGCAGTGGGGACCACTAAGGGCTTTACCAGCAGACTGACCTGGTAAGAATGCTATGAAGAATTTGATCCGTGTTCCTCCACCTGCCACAAATTCCATTCTTTGGATCTCATATGCCGGTAGGTTCTTTTTCTCCCTCTTGTTGGATTTGGCTATAATCGTTTATGATTATTAGCTCTTATTTAATGCCATCATAACGCCAAGGGGAAATTTGTTGCTGTCCTCAATACCAGATCCCTCCTTTTTTTTTTTTTTTTTTTCCTTTTTGGTGCAATTAGTAAGCACTCTTTCCCCTAGTTCCCTTCTTCCAATGCTGACTTGGTCATTTCACTTTTGTCAGTTCTTTCAGTTACAGAACATGCTGCTTTGCCGTGGCTGATTGTAACTGACTAACGATATTTATATAACATTTCATCTCCGGGGCTTTTTCACTTTTCTTTAAGAACCTCTTTTGTGGGCTTCCTCCCACCCCTTCTTGCGTGTATCATATTCAAGTATCAATTTCTTTTTCACTTCGAACATTTTTCCTATCATCTTTTCTTCCTCTTAATATTTCTTATTAGTGGTTCATGAATTACAACTCTTCCTCCTCTTTTCTTTTTTTTTTTTTTTTTTAGATTTTAGTTATTTATTTGACAGACAGAGATCACAAGGAGGCAGAGAGGCAGGCAGAGAGAGGAAGGGAAGCAAGCTCCCAGTTGAGCAGAGAACCCGATGCAGGGCTTGATCCCGGGACCCTGAGATCATGACCTGAGCCGAAGGCAGAGGCTTTAACCCACTGAGCCATCCAGGAGCCCCAACTCTTCCTCTTTTCATTGTGTTTCAGTGACTGGTTTATGGGCTTCTTACAAGAACATCCCCAAGTTATCCAGGTTCTGCTGTCCTACTTCGTCAGGAATCAGCCTTTAGAACCTCAGGAAAGCACGACATGAGCAACAAGTTTGACCATTGCCTTCCATTGACATTTTACATCTATGCCCACAGCACAGCTCAAGTTTCACGTTTTTGTTCACTTTTACCCCTGTGTGGTTTTTCTCCAAAGTGCTTGTGTTTTAGGGGAGAACTAAGATAAGAAGTATGCTAGGGCCAAATCCTTAAGTAATGAGACTTGAAAATGCCTGAGAATGAGTAAATCTAATAATTCGAGAATACCTCAGAAAAGTTGGTGATTTTACCTGTTACCTGTATAAGAATCGACAAACTATTCAAATCAAGTGTTTTCACAGCTTTTCAGGGCCAACACATTTCAAAACATAGACAGAACTACGAGAGTAATTAAAAAAAAAAGTTCCTTCTAAAGACAGCCAGTCTTTCTGAAACAGATGCGTGGACCCAGTATTTTATGTTTTCTTTTGAAAATGTACGTGAATTTTAGAAAATTGTCTACCCTTGGGTAACAATCTCAAAAAGAAAAGAAAAAAAAGATAACATGATAGTTTCCACCTTGTCATTCTACTTAACTTTGGAAGGTCCCCCAATAATGGGTCCATGGTCAAATGAACGAGACTGATACAAAGCGAAGGTCAAGCAAAGCTTTATTTCGTGCCAAGCATCGAGAATCAAACCGACCGTTCGGGGCTGTCTCTTGCAAAGAGGTGACCCCTCTCTGCCTTACAGACTAGCTTTTAAGGGCAAAGGCCATGTGGTTGGGCCTGGCCATGCACAGGTGGCCAATGAGATTGTAATACGGAGAGAAAGCCGCACAGTCCTGCTAGGTCACACATAAGTGACCAATTGAATTACAGTTTACCCTATAGTAGATATTTGAACTAGCCTATCACCTTGGTCAGAATTGGTGCCCAAAAGGTGCCCAAAAGGTGGGGCTCATACTCCTTGGTAGCTAGCTAGGGAGATGGTATGCGCCCCCACTGATTGGATATCTCCACCTGGCCTGACCCACCCTTGTATTTGGGCTTTGTTACCTGGGACTGGTTTCCGACACTTGCTTTTAAGTAAGTTCCCCTGGGGGGCGGGGCAAGGTCAGTTTAAGTTTTACTGCATAAATGACAAAATCACTGTTTAACCGGAAGGAATTGCTCTGACTAAATAGGCCCTTACAACTTCCGGTTTTGAAGATTTTTTTTTTTTTTTTAAGCGTGAATGCATTCAGAAACACAAACCAGTTTTAAAACCCAGGTATCTGCCTTGCTCTGTCTGCAAACAAGCTGAAAATATGAATTTCTCTTAGGAAACCAAGCCCTTAAATTCTGTGGTCCAAGCAAATTGAGTGAAAGTTTGAGGAATCAGACTGATCATTTGGTAATGCACATATATAGATAGTTGTATAATTTCAAAATATAGGACTATATAGGAAAACTCTTTCTGAAGCTCTGTAAAGAACATGCATTTTCTAGAATATAAGATTGAGTTCAAATTATAACTCTGCCACTAAGAAGATGTAACCAGCCATCTAGCAGACATTCCTCAACTTCCTTTTGCGGGAAACAAAGGAACGATGGCCCCATTGTCCTCCTCAACCCTGGAAGGCACCAGCCAAATGCTCTCTTGGAGCAATAGGAAATCTTAATGGCCAAGGTCACTGAAGGCTTTGTTAGGAAGAGGGAGATATAGTGCAGGTGACCCTGCTGTTAAGTAAGAAAACTCCATACTTCCCAGGGAATAGCATGGTAGTCCCCGTTCACCAGAGCTACCTGATGACCTTTGCTTCCGAACTCTGTGGAGAATTCCTAAACCACATGTCCTTTCATAACAATAAAGAAGAGTGCACTTTATTTTTTTAATTTAAATTCAATTAGCCAATATATAGTACATCATTAGTTTCAGATGTAGAGTTCAATAATTCATCAGTTGGATATAATACCCAGTGCTCATCACACCACATGCCCTCCTTAATGCCCGTCACCCATCTAGCCCATCCCCCCACCTTCCTCCACTAGGAAGAGCTGCTTTAGCAGGAGTGAAGCAGACACTCTTTCCAGCTGACAAGGAGGACCACAGGAGTAATAAACCCTGTGACGGACTCCCTCTTGGTGATCATTTGTGGAGAGTACAAGAGAAGTGGTGAGTTCCTGAATGGCATGGCCATGCTCTGAAAGGGCTAAGACATTTCTTCAAACTTCAAGCCAAGACAACTTTGTGACAATCAAGAAATTAATTCTCAATTAGTACATAATCCTAGTGAGTAATTAGATCTTAGTAGTAAGATCTAAGTAAGAAGATCTTAGCAGTAATCTTAATACAATCTTAGTGGTCTAGCTCTAATTTTCAGACACTTTCAGCAGATCAGGTCTACATAAAGTGTTTTTACTCATCGAGCTCAATTAATGCTCACAGTCACCCAATGATATCCATTTTATGGATGAAAAGCTAATCATCGGAAAGGTTGAAGACCTTCTTTGCGGCATTCCAAAGCCTTGCTCTGATCTACCACAGTGCAATGCCTCCTGCTTGAATTGCCGTATGAAGATATTTATGGCTTCTGGGATATTTGTATCAAATATTGCTTGAAGGGAGCAATTGGCTGGGACTCATTTTTTCAATGCCGATTGTTCTGGTGTGGCCTTTGTTGCAATTGTATCGATGCTACATTTCTATTCCTTGCTACCCAGCTTCCTTTTTTCTTTTCTTTTCTTTTTTTTTATTTAAGATTTTATTTATTTATTTGACAGAGAAGTAGAGAGAGAGCACAAGTAGGCAGAGAGGCAGGCAGAGAGAGAGGGAGAAACAGGCTCTCCGATGAGCAGGGAGCCCGACGTGGGGCTCGATCCCAGGACTCTGGGATCATGATCCGAGCCGAAGGCAGACACTTAACCAACTGAGCCACCCAGGCGCCCCTGCACCCAGCTTTCTATATAGTCAAAGTATGCACACTCTCAGGGAAAATATAAATTGTGCTCAATATTGGTTATAAATTTTCTCTTTCACAGAGTGTTATGAAATAATCTTAAAATTTAAATGATTCTAACGTACTTTGCAAATATAAAAATTAAAATAATTTATAACATATGCTAAAAGCAAAAAGTGTTACATAAATGCTAAATAATAACATTGTAAAGCTCCTCTATTCTGTGATAATGAGCGCTATATAAATGCTAAGTAGAATTAAATAGAAAATGTAGTGTTTTGAATTGGTTCATAATGTATCAGGCTTCTTGTGTTCCCCTAGACACAGAAATTATATCTAGGACTTGCAGCAAAAATGCAAAAGCAAATACTTCTCTCTTTTCCCAATTTTACAGCTGTGCTAGTCAGTAGGATACCGCAATTCTTTAACTCATGGCATATCTCCGAAGAAGGAAACTTTTCCTGTTATCTGTTGCTATCTAACCAACCATCCCAAACCTTAGTGCTTAAATCAACAGGCATTTTATGATCTCTCGTGATTCTGTGGGTTGCCTGGGCTCAGTTAGGCAAGTCTTTTGCTCTACATGGTTCAGCGGGAGGCTCACCTGGGTTGGACTATCCAGGGTGGCTCATTCGCACGGCTGTCAACTTGTGCCAGCTATTGGCTGGTTGCTCTGCTGAAGGTTGAATGAGTGCCTCCCTTCTTTTCCATTGGCCTCTCTATGGGGCCAGGATTCTCAGACCATCATGGCTGGGAACATTCCAAGCAGGCAAGGCCCACGCACATGGCATATTGACCATCTACTTGCACTATGCTTGCTCATGTCCTGTTGGCTGATGCAAGTCATGAGACCAAGCCTAGAGTCAATGCAGAAAGGGTCTACACAGAGCAAGAATGCCTACGGGGGCTAAATGGGAACTACCATTACAATAGCCCTGCAGAGCTATGACTAGTTTTGCAAATATCCTCATACCCCAGAGTGGCACCAAAACACATGATACCCTTGCCGCCACTGCCAATACCATCACAGCAAAAACTAGAACAAAAAATAAAAAATGGCAGGATTTAGAAAACAGAGGAATACTCAAATTGGTCTACAGTTCAGTAATGTATTTGCAACTTAGGGCCTGGCTGGCATGGTCACAAGATTGTTGCCATAGCTCCAGGCATCACATCAGAGATCAAGGAGGAGAGAGGAGGTGCCAGCGTCAGGTCATGTGGATGCAAAAGCTTTCCTAGAAAGTTCCAGCTGACTTCCTCTTATGTTCACTGGCCACAATTAGTTACTCCAGCTGCAGAGGATATAGAGAAACAGAGACTAAGCTGGGCACTCTGCTGCCCGTAGATCAATATTTTGTTAACAAGGAGGGTAGGGGAGTTATATTGGTTAAGAGCAGTGTCTGTTACAACTTTAATATTTAGAAATGACCTCAGGAAAAGGGGGAACCCTGAAGTATCTGACAGAAAGTATCTACAATCCTATAGAAGGGGATCCTGAAATTTAAATAATTCGAAAGAAAAACCAAGTTACACACAGCTACTATGACTAGATAACGCCTCTAACATGTTTTATGTCCTTGGCCCAAAGCAGGTAAATGCTAACTGTTGCGGTAAAGATGTTGTAATACTGGTGGAGATGAAGATATTAATTATTATTACAACTGGCATGACATAAATCAGGGTTCACCCATTCATCCAACAAAAATTTACTGAGCTTTCTCTTGATGCAAGAAACTTTTTGGTTCAAATCCCAGGAAACAATGAGTTTAATGGGTGATTCATATTACCAGGAAAAAAATACAAGCATTTACTTTGGATACAGCATTAGGAGAAAAGGGTAAGTACTTTGGGAAGACAGTCTTGGTAATTCAGAATGCGATTCAGTCTCTTGGAGAATAAAATTCTGGGTATGGGAAGCATTGTGACCACAATAGAAAGATATTTTGGATGTATCAAGGATTTCATTAAAAAAAAAACAATAAACCTTGGAGCAAGGGAATACAGATACAAAACAAAATTGAACGGATCAAGAAAATTACTGTTAAAAAGATTGTCAGTTTTTTGTTGTTGCTGTTTTGTGGTTTTGTTTGATTCGGTTTGGCCTGAAGAGTCAGGAAAAGATTAAAGTTGATACAGAAAACCACACATTCAAAATTCCTCCACCAGCAAGTCTTTGCTGTGGGGCTGTGTCTGCTCTTTGTAATAAAAACAGACACAGGTCTGTTGCTAAGCCCAGGCAGGTTTGCTGGACCAGCTCTAAGGGCCTACAACGAAAATCCTGAGGAAAAACCCAAACAGGTAACACAAGCCTGTTTCCTGCGTGTGAGAGAAGGAAACAGGGAGAAGAGAATGCAGATGGCGTAGCATAGTAGGGAAAGGTTAATAAAGTAGATTTCATGAAGGAACACAGGAGAAAGTGAAACAATGATCCTTTGGAAACCAGTCGAAAAAAACCAGAGATGGAAGTTACCTAAATGTTATCGAGAATAAGATACAAAACACTTCATAAAGGGGAACCTGGGTGTCTTGGTCAGTTAAGCATCTGCCTTCCGCTCAGGTCACGATCCTGGAGTTTCTGGATTGAATCTGGTTTGGGGCTCGCTGCTCAGCGGGGAGTCTGCTTCTCCCTCTGCCCCTCCCCTTGCTCAGTGTTCATGTTCTTTCTCTAATAAATAAATAAAATCTTAAAAAAAAAAAAAAAAGAAACCCAAAACACTTCCTTAGAAGGGAGAGCTTTATTTGAAGTGTCCCAAAACAGAAAGCAAAGAGAAAAAAAGAGAAAACAAAGCCAAAAGGAGGAGAGGGGTGAGAAGGGGAGAAGGGAGGAGGACATCGATAAGTGGAATGACCAAAGAAGATAAGAAGCAGGTCTAGTAGCATCTGAGCCCCAGAGGAAGGAAGAACAGGAAACAGCACACCTGTGGTCAGGAGGAAGTACAATACCTAAGTTATTTTAAGACGACGGAAAAATTTTGAGAGCTTTTTGGAATCACGAAATATGGTAAAAGAATAACTTAAGGCATGCTCCACCTTAATGTTAATATTACATAAAAATTATGTTAAAAAAACTAGAGATAAGTCTAAGTACCAGAAGGGAAACAATGTAAGCTCTAGTATAAGAAATGTAGGTAACGAAGCCATTTAAATGTAGTTGTTAACACCTAAGTTCAAGTGCAGAAGATACAGGATCATTAATGAGATTGGGGAGGAGAAAGAACCAGACTTCAAATTCAACAGCTCATACTCGAGCACCTACCCTAGGTCAGGTCTTGCTTAGGACACACAGACGACCACACAAGCACACAGTCACAAATACGCACACACTGGCACAGACACACAGACATACACACACATTGATGGAAAGGAATTGCATTTGCATCTTGGAAAATGGTAGTAGAATTGGAAAGGTAAAGGAAAGGTAACTTTTGAAGCATCAATCTGAAAGAGAATGGAATTAAGCATATGCAGTTTGGTACAGAAATGAACAGTCTGGAACGTAACAACAGAAATGTGGGCCAGCAGAATTAGCAAACTTTGTTGACAAATAGTAATTAGGGTTGAAAAAAATGGGACTGAGACTATCTTTTCTAATTATATCATTTGTTTATTGTTTATTCATTGAACAGTGATTTTCAATAATTCAATAAAAATTTGTTGAATTTTCAGTTATTCAATCATCATACGCTTTTTTAAGTTCGACTCTGCACCAGGCCCTAGGCTAGATCCTGGATTTTAAAAGTCAGGTAATAAATCACCTCTGCCAATGAGAATATGGTCTCATGGGGAGAAAGAGATGCATTTTAAGGTAGGAAAGGTTGAAAGGAGACTCCCATTTTTGAAGTATGTTTGTGCTAAGGACTGCCTATATTATTTCATACACCATAGCAGCTGAAGCCAATTTCTCAAGTTAGGAAATTTGTCAGGGGCCCAGAAAATTGTTCATTTTTGATATAATAACTAGACAAAAATTTAAAACTTAGCCTATTAAACATTTGTCAAAGGACTTCATTTTTAATGGCAAAGAAAGTTTTCAAGGGATCCAGTCCCTCGGCATATAGAAGAAAAAGGACAGGAAGGAGAAAAGAAGTCGGGTTGGACTCGAGAGAGAAAAAGGAGTTCCATAAGATGATGTCTGAAGCCACGCAGTGGAGACATTCTTGCTAGGACTTTTCTGGAAGATAAAAAAAAGTTCTGGGATGTCGTGAAGGTTGGAATCAAAGAACGAAGGGAATTGTTTCGATGAAGACAACACAACTTAAGAGTGAGCTGGATGATTGCCTTGTGGGAAGCAGATCGTGCGCTCGGGTCTCATGACCTCACTACCGGGACCTCACTACTGGGCTCTGTGTGACTTCTGAAGATTGTCCAGTGCACAGCTCTGACCACCGGGATGTTACGTGCACAGACGCTTTCCCGGAGTCTGTTCATTTAAGTACTCAACAGATACAGATCAAGCATGGCTCTGTATCAGACATTACACACAAGAAGCCAAAAAGTGGTCACATTTTTTTCTTTTCAAAGAAGGAATAGAGAAAATTAGAATCTGGAGAGGCAGATCTTACTCTTTTTTCACAGTAAGATTTGTGCCTGGCTCTTCCTGGAATAGTGGACAAGAATAGCAAAATGCACACGATTTCAGTGTACCCAGAAAGTACTAATGCGTTCTAGTGTATGTAGGAACTTAGTGTTTCATGAAGACTTTGTAAGTCACTTGCAAAAAGAAGATTTACTCAATAAATGTGCAATTGGAGAGCTATCAGAGAAAAAATAAAATTGAATGCCTACATCTCCATATGACAAAATACATTGCCGATAGAGCAAAGATTTAAATATTAAAAACATAGCAACTGGAAGAAAAAAATGTGGATTTTTTTTTTTTACTTTACATTGGAAAAGGACAATCAAGCATGAAATCAAAGGCCGAAAACTATGAAGAAAAATATTAATAAATGTAATTTATGAAAACATTTAAAACCTCTATATTTTTTCTTTTTTTAATTTTAAATTTTGATTTTATAAGCTCTACTTCCAATGGGGACTTGAACTCATGATCTCAAGATCATGAGTCACAATCTCTACTGACTGAGCCAACCCTCAAAGGATAGATTATGTAATATCTGACAGATTATTTGTTATATAAAGAGCACTTATTAACCAATAAAAACAAATACTGCAACCTAAAAAAAAAGAGGCAGAGACAAGAATAGTCAAATCATACATAATATACACACAAAAATAGCCAATAAGTATATTAAAATATTCAACTTTGCCAATAATTAAAGATAACATTTTGCCTATGTAATTAGGTAAGGATGTTTACAACTATAATGTCAGTTTTGTCCAGGAAATTGGAAAAGGAGCACTACTAGTCAAAGCCAGTACAAGTATAAATTGGCATAATAGGTTAGAGGTAATTTAACAATATCCATAAATATGTTGAAAGGTAAATAAAAATACCCTTCGATTTAGCAATGCCATCGATAATCTGTTCTCAGAATTTAATTATGAATGCTTTTTTTATGTGAAAGATTATCCAACACAATTTTAACATAGCATTATTTTTAATGGTTAAAAAATAGAAAACAACATAAATGAATCAGTCTGGAAATGGCCCATTCACATGCAGGTGCGAGTATGTTTTTTGAATATTCCAAGGAATGGGAAAATATACTTGTTTATCATTGGGCAGAGGAAGGGGTGAACCTAATTTTTTTTTCTTTCCTTCTTTTTTTTTTTTTTTTTTAGAGAGGGAGAAAGAGAGAGCATGTGGCAGGAGGGACAGAGGGAGAGAGAGAATCCCAAGCAGGTTCCACACCCAGCATGGAGCATGACGAGGAGCTTGATCTCACGACCCAGAGACCTGAGCCAAAATCAAGAGTCAGCCGCTTAACCAACTGAGCCACGCAGGTGCCTTGGTGATCCTAATTTTCAAACATTGGTGAACTCCAAGAGATTTGTTCTTATCTACCTCCTATTTCCCACTTGTCCATAAAAGGTATTCAGTCATTTTTATTGAATTTGAAAGAATACAGGTGCCCCCAAACAGAGAGAAGTAAATGTAAGCTATCAACATTAGTTTATCCTTCCTGCCAAGGTTATGGGTGATTCTCACTGTCTTCTGTAGACTTTATCTTTCAAGTCTCCTACAGAGAATTCTTATAACACATGTGAGTAAAAAAGTGGTTTTATTGACTTGAGTTAAAGATGTTCACAGAACATTTTAAAGGCAGTAAGAGAGGATTTGGGGCAGCTGTGTGGATTTTTAAGGGACAGCTTTAGGTCAGACAAATCAGAATATCATCTTTCACATTGTACAAAAGCCTGACACTCCAGGATGCTGCGTTATTCTGTGGGTTAGTCCCGCATCCAATATGGCAGCATCTTGAGTGGATGCTCAAGGATGCATCTTGAGTCCAGCACCCAATATGGCACCCAATATGGCAATGTAATGAGTGGAGGCAGAATGAAACGGTGAACATGGAAGCAAAAGCAGGGCGAGTCTGCCCTTGTATGAAAGGCAGCTTGAAAGTGATCCATGAATCCATCCTGGGTCTTTATAGTCTCTCGGTCCTCAGCTAAGAAATAACGAGAATTGAGTGTTAATACTGAGCATAAAATTGAAGGTAGAGTTGAAGATAAAGTGGATCCCAATTCTGCAGGCCTTGTCACCCTGGCAACAACATAATGGGGGTCATTGTTTTGTACTGATACATAGTACACCAAAGAAACTGAAGACAGGATCAAGAGGAAAACGCATTGTCCATTCTGTGTATGGTGTGTATTAACCTAGCTGGATTGTCCTATAATACTATGACCTCCGTGAGGGCAGAAAAATCTTTTTTCTCTGTGTCAGGGAATAGTGCAGCGTGGAGGAAACCAGATGCAAAAAGCCACATATCCTAGAATTCTATGTATGTAAAATGTCCAGAATAGGCAAATCTACCAAGACAGAGCAAAGATGAGGGGTTGGCAGGCTTGGGAGTTGGGGGAAATGTAGAGTGGCTGTTATGGGTAAGGGTGTAAGGGTGTAAGCGTTTTTGTTTTGTTTTTTTGGGGGCAAAAGAACTCGTTCTGGAATGAGATATTGATGGTGGCCACACAACTCTCTGCATACGCAAAAGCCACAGAAATGCACACTCTAAATGGGTGAATTTTATGATATGTGCATTATGTCTAGTTTCTTTTTAATTTTAATTATCATCTTTGAAATAGAGTACGGAGGAAAAAGACCCATGTGCTAGAGCACTTCTGGGACAGAGGGGAGAAGTTGGCCAGGCTCTACCCAGTCCAACCATCCTTCGGAGAAAAAAACCTTAGTATTTTAGCCTTGAACTTATAGGAATGACAAAAGGATTCATCAACAGCAAATGACTCAGAGTGCGATGTATGTAATGAGGGCCAAGTATATTTTATTACCTACAAAATATTGTCTTATCTGCCTGTATCCTAGTACCTGAAAATGTCAGGGTGTCTAAAAATTGTGAGTGGATTCTGATGTTTACCTTGATCTCGATGTTTCTCTCCACGAAAAAGCCTGATGAAGGAACAGCTTCTGGTATAGAACAGTCTGGATTTGTCTTCTGTTTCTGTCAGTCCTCTCCTTATGTGACACTGTTCATGTCTTCATGACATTTGCTCTGGAATGGTTATGTCTATATCCTCACCATTATTTTCCACACTTTAATGAGGGTGTTAAACAAATCAATGACATCTTTGCACCATTATTGATTGTTAACATTTGATCACAAACATTTATGTCTTCCCAAAGAACTAAATACCAGAATGAAATTATAATTGATATGCTCATCAGAGCAAATAATTAAAAACATCGTGTGTCATCATAAATACTTTAAGGCACAATTTAATGGACTACCAAAACAAAACAATAAATTTTATCCAGGTATTTTGGATGCAAATAAATATTAAGGCAACTCTGATTCATACTTCACTAAAGAATAATGAATAGTAAAATGTTCACCAAACTGTGACATAGTTATTGAACCTTGTCAAAAACCCATATCTTTTTTTTCTCCTCTCATGACTTTTATTTCTTCGGCATGTTAGTAGCAAGGTGTGGGAGTGAGGGGAAAAGAATAAATTACTTTAAGGAAATGAAAATTATAGGACAATTTTGTCACCCCTGTGGTTATTAAAGCTTTGAGGCTCGTTACTATTCCAGATGTGCAAACGGCAGGTTGAATATTTCTGTTGACGATGAGTGAAATTTAAAAACCCAAACCAGAAGCCGAGAAGGATGAATCAAGACCATGCAGATATGATTTTTTTTAAAGTATCAGTGGGATAAATGATACAAAAAGATAAAATTTAAATAAAAATATAAATACACAAAACAGATCTCTCGCAAGATTGTAGAATCTGGCAATTGGTCCTATTAAATTTCAGGTTATTCCAGAATATATGTGTGCATATTTATTTTCCCTGCATCAAGAACAATACATAAGCATCATCAAATGTTTTAGGGGCTTCTGGGTGGCTCAGTCGGGTAAGCATCTGACTCTTGATCTCAGCTCAGGTCTTGATCTCGGGATCATGAGTTCAAGCCCCACGTTGGGCTCCATGCTGAACTACTTTAAAAAAATAATCATGTTTTAATTATAAACATGATTAAATGCCCCGCAATAGACCTCTTTTAGGGTGATGAAGGTCTAAGCATGAAGCCAGTTCTAGAGGCACTTGCCAAATATTTGCAGGGAGAGATCCCGAAAGCAGTGCTCGGTGCTCTCTAGGACCCAGTTTCATAGGTTGTCATATTGTTAAGTGCTTACTGCTTGGTGCTCTCTGTGGTTTGGTGTAACACCATTTCAGACCTGGTCCTCTCTGCTTATGTAACTGATCAGGAGGCTGAAATCTCCAGGCCTCTCTATTCAGTTTGGTAAACATGGACTTGTCTGTCACCCTTCATTGTGCTTCTTCAAAGAAGACTTGCCACCTTATCTGGTAACAGCTTTCTTGACGAGTGCTGCTCATGTGAAATCATCTTTCACCACACAGGCCACTGTTGCCTGAGTGCAAGAAGAGACCTTTATCTTGCCACCAAATGGATAATTA
Source organism: Martes martes (assembly GCF_963455335.1). Classification (NCBI taxonomy): domain Eukaryota; kingdom Metazoa; phylum Chordata; class Mammalia; order Carnivora; family Mustelidae; genus Martes; species Martes martes. Next base: position 15,160,090 of record NC_137890.1, read on the forward strand.
ATTTTAAAAATGTATATTATGACACAATTAGAAAAAGAAAAAAAAAAAAAAAGAAAAAGGCAAGCTGGACAATGGGACAAAATGTCCCTTCTTCAAATTGACTCCTATTTAGTTCTTCCAATGTCATCCCAAACACAGATAACTTTTCTTTCATGAATTGTTCTCCTGAATGATTTATATGTGTCGTGTTATCTGAGGCTCTCTCCAGGTCCCCTGGTGGGTTTAGCCAACCATCAGCTGCATAATTGTTAATTTTAACACTATAAAAGGTTCTGATGCAGAAGAGATAAGGTGTTGGTGGAAGAATTAATTGAAATGTATCTCCCAATCACACTGGTCTCCTACTCCTGGTTTCCCATACACAAGAATCATCCTTTAGATTTAAGGCTAAAGTAAATTTACATCTCTGCCACTCATAAAGCTTTGGTCTGGTTGTAAATGGAAATGGTAATTGTTTCTAATAGTCATGAAGGTTTTTCACCCTGAGAACAATTCCACGGACTGTACAGGTCACGGTCCAATGCACATTTTCATAGGGAGAGAAGCTCCTACAGTCAAAGGCAGACAAGAGATAGGGTGGGAAGAGAGGTTATCGAAAAGGAAATGAGGGACAAAAGAGGAAGGGAGAGGATGAGATGAAATGAAATACTGTGGGTGATTTCTTACTAAACCTGCAAGCCTTGTTTTATACCTCTCAACACCAATTATAATTTTCTAGACTTTTCAGTGCAGCTAAGGAAAGCAATATGAGCTAATAGAGGCCACATTTTGGCCCCTAAAATTTACATTTTCTCCCAAAGAACACAAGTGGGTGCTCTAAAAGGCCTTGGGAACAATTATTATTTAAGTAGCCAAAGTCATAGAAAGAAAAAGCATGTTTAATGTAAGTTATCAGTCACTTTTAGTTTCCAGTCTACAAATTGGAATGCTTCTGAATGCTCGTCTCAGTCCATCAGGCAACAAACTTACGAGTATTTATGATGTGCTAGACCCAGTGAAAGGCTTGGTGTGTGGAGCTCTCAGACAGGAGTGAGAGAGTATTTCCAAAGAAGATCGTGGGTCGGGGATGGGGTAGCTGGGTGATGGGTATTAAGGAGGGCACGTGATTGATGAGCGCTGGGTGTTATACGCAACCGATGAATCATTGAACACTACATCAAAAGCTAATGCTGCACTATATGTCGGCTAATTGGATGAAAATTTTTAAAAAAGAAGCTTGTTGTAGTCACTCCTTTGCTTCAGCAAACCTTTCACAAGCACCTACTAAGTGCCTGGCCCTGGGCCAGCCACCTGTACAAACTGGGCCGTGTAACCTTGGTCCCTGCCCCAAAGGCGTTCACAGAGGACCTGGGCAGAGAGGCAAGTAAGGGACGAATTACAAAGGAGCAAGAAGCTCTGACTACTACAGGAAGCCCAGGGAGAGACACCAGAAACAGCTTAAGCTAACATGGCTCATTGTTTCAAACGAAAACGCCACCAGATTTTATACACTGGGCCACTCCCACGCGTATATGCTGACACACCCACACCTTCACCAGTGCCCGTTTCTGCCCAACCTGCCGCTCTCAACGGGCACATCGGGGCCAGCGCATCCCCCACATCGTAAGGAAGAACTTTCAAAGCCCTTGACCTTTGGTTGGATTTAACCAGTCCATCTAGTCGGTTTTTCTTAAACACGAAAGCCAGAAACTGCTAAGTTGTGGAGGGTATTATCACTTGAATGACATTTAATTCCTTAGTAAAATACTAAGCATTTTGCTTTCATATTGCGTATTGAGTGTTCAGCAAACAAAAAGAGCGTGCTTGACTTTTTTTTCTGTTTCTTTGTTTTCTTTTCTTTCTTTTTTCTTTTCTTTTCTTTTTTTTTTTTTTTTTTTTTTTTGGCCACACAGCAGATTCAAGGATTATGTGCCTATAATTTTAGGACACAAAGGCTCAGCTTCTTAAAGCCAAAAGAAATGCCAACTGATCTGGGAACATTCTTATATATTATGTATTGTATTAAGACATAAGAGCATCACCCAAGTCTTTCTATAGCAAATCTCGGAGATGTCCTATCCAGGGTCAGGAATGGGGAAAATTTACTCATTACTTTTGGTGGAATAAAATTCCTTGTTCACAGCAATCTGTGTCTTTAATTGCATTTTCTTTTTAAAGCTCAATGTAGTTAGGTAGATCTATAGACAGAATTACAATACAGCAATTGAGAACCTGTGATTTTCTAAGCCAGAGATACTGGGTATTTAATTTTGCTTTTTAAATCCATGCTATGGTGGGCTCTTATGAATACAATAGAAAAGGAGTTATGTCCTAATCAGTTTATAAGATAGTATGGAGAAAATGCATAATAGACCAACCAGATGTATAAATAAAATAATACAAAGAAAGTTAATCTACTGCAAAGCTATAATTTAATCCTTCCATAACACAAGAGTATTGAAAACTGGCTTATGCATAGCTCAAGAATGCATAAACTGAACTATATAGTCGTGGCTCAGTTAAAAATGTTTAATTTTAACTTGAGTTTATAGAAATTATTATCTATTTTTGCATAAAGAAGAAGTCATGGATTATACCTCAAGAAGAGATTATGTATAAATAATAAGCTAAGTATTTAAAAATAGTGCCAGGCCAGGTGCTTAGAGTAAGCAAGGTGAATTTGTGCGTCCTTAAGGGTCTGCGCACCTACGTATGTCTGTCTAACAAAAGATAGAGATGAATGAATACAATGTGAAATAGTAAAAAGCCACCATTTAAATTTCTTTATTATTTGATATGAAAAACAGCAACAAAAGGTTGCTGTTATAAAAGCCACGGTCACATTTGTAAAATGATATCTACAAAACAAAATAACCTTATAACCAATGAAAATACTATTTGACTTTTTCTTTTTAAGAATAAAGGAAAGCTGAGCTCACAAATACAGTGGAACTTTAAAATCGGAGAATAAGATAAAGAGAAAAGTCTGCTATGATTTTAGCAAGGATTATCTTTTAATTAAACCCAACATTTGCAATTGACCAACTTTGGTTAGTAAGCTTTTGAGTGACTCTTCCTGAAATTCAGTTCCAGGCTAATAGGACTTGATATGCCTCGTGTTCCTTGTCCCCACTGGTTTTCTCATGACCTATCGTCTCTCTAGGCCCTCTTTGTCTCTTCTTTATAAACTTTCCATTTTCTCTTTCTTCCTTAAACCCTGCTCCCACCCCATGTCTGAATGAGGGTCCATCAGTTTTCAACAGCACTGTGGGTTAAGCCTCAGTACCCACGCCAGCGGAGAGAGGGTAGAGGAGAGTCCCAGAGAGAAATCAGCTTCCGGAGAGCATGTCCTTGCTCTGCTGTGATACCCTTCTCAAATGAGGGCGGTCGGATGTGTTTCACATGTGTGTTCCCGGTAACACACACATAGTGTATCTGCCGTACTTACTTGATCCATAATGCTGTGCCTAATGAAACGCGATTAATTGCGTGGAAGTCAAACATCCCAGTTGCTACGTGGGTTTATTTTCTTCCCTGGATAATGTTACTATGTCTCCCAGAAGGAAAAGTTCATGGTCTAAAAACTTCTCAAGCGAAATAAAATCATACATGCTAAGTGCATCAGAAATCGATTCTGGCCTTGAACGTGGGAGTAGACATACACAGTCCACTTCGGAATGAGGAGGTCACATGTTTATGGCGGCGCTGGAGGCGATGGGTAAGGCTCTTGGTCTCTGCAGAATACGGTTATGTTCTATGTCTGTACACAAGGGACTCCAGGCATGTTCCAATTTCTTTATACCAAACATGCCATCGGTTTAGCAGGAGCGCTGTTGGCTATCTTCAGATCTGTGTGTATTTCTGAGATCACCTTTCTTCTGAGCAATCTAGAGAGAGAATCCAATGACATCAAATTTTTAAAAATACATAAAACAGTGACAACTGATACACCGAATCATTTTGGATTGAATTGGGATCTGTAAAGAATAACATGAATAAACCATATAATTAATGTTTTAAGGAAATATCTGAATACCTGTGTGAAGATTGAAAAAAAAGTTTATAAGCTCAAGATGTGGTAACGTACCAAAATCACTTTACCAACACTGAGCTGTATAATGTGGAAAAAAACCCTTTCAAGTAGCTGTTATTTTGCCTCAAAAATAATAAAGCAATACTAGTTGAAGCCCCATTGAAATAGCTACCTGGTGGCAAAGTACATAATATTATATTATAATAATATATTATAATCATAGTATAATATATTAGTATTATATTATATAATATATAATTATTATGTTATATTAGTATTTATATAGAATTTATATATGATTGTATATAATATAACATATTTAATACACTATATAATTTTTAATATATTATTATTAATATACTATTACTAATATATCATAATATATTAGTATTATAAGTTGGCAAAGTAACTTTATTTACCAGATATTTAAGGATACGAAATGTAAAATTAAAAATGGGAAAAGAACTCAGTTATTTCATCGTGTCACTTGGTTCTCATCTCCCATCCCACTGCCTCAAACAAACCACCCAAGAAATTAGCACCATGAAAACAAGGAGGGATGCTGTTTAGGGAGAAAAAAGACACTAGAGGCACAGCAATCATATGCAACACACAGGTCTTGTTTGGATTCTGATTTGAGCAAATCAACCGTTCCCAAAAAATAAATATTGACTGGCTGTTTGAATAGTACTTGCTAATTTTGTCGAGTGTGCTAAGACGGTGTAGTTCTACTAGGAGAAAAAGAAAGTCCAGGCTTGTTGAAGAGATAACCCTGGAGCTCTGCATGTGAGCTTAAGTGAGCTCTTGGATTTGCTGGAAAATACTACGGCAGAAAAGAGATGCGAAACCACTAAGATGAAAAAGCTGGCAAAACGTTGGGAATTATGGAAACTGGGCAATGGGCTCATCGTGCTATTCTATCTACTTTGGTTTCTGTCGGAAGACTTTTTTTTAAAAGATTTTATTTATTTGGGATAGAGAGAGAGAGAAAGTGAGAGAGAGAGAGCATGAGCAGGGGAAGAGGGGGAGAGGCAAACCCCCCAACTGAGTAGGAGTCCCTGCTCGGGCAAAGGCAGATGCTTAATTGATCGCACCACCCAGGTGCTCCAGGAAGATTTTTATATTAGAAATGAGAGGGGCGCCTGGGTGGCTCAGTGGGTTAAGCCTCTGCCTTCAGCTCGGGTCATGATCTCAGGGTCCTGGGATGGAGCCCCGCATCGGGTTCTCTGCTCGGTGGGGAGCCTGCTTCCTCCTCTCTCTCTGCCTGCCTCTCTGCCTACTTGTGATCTCTCTGTCAAATAAATAAATAAAATCTTAAAAAAAAAAAAAGACACATGTTTAAAGAAAGAAGAAGAAGAAAAGAAATGAGAGAGAAACAATAGCCCAAACTCTTGAGGGTCATCTAGACCAGAAGTGAAATCCAGTGGTGCCATCAGGGAAGGTAGGGTGGGTGGGGATTATTTCCAGGTCAGCTACTGGGGAACAGAAACGCATAGGCTGAGGGGTGCTGTTCCCGAATGCCAGTGCTCAGTGTCTTCATCCACTGGTCTCATCATGGAATGCATCTCCAGAATTCCACCTGCTCCAGGACCATGCCGTTCAGCTTGCAAACGGTCAAAACTCTCCCCAGGTAAGCTGTTGGTAATGGAGCCCATAGTTCTTTTTGTTTTTTTAGGATTTTATTTATTTGACACACAGAACACAAGTAAGCAGAGCAGCAGGCATAGGGAGAGGGAGAAGCACACTCCCCACTGAGCAGGGAGCCCCGTGCAGGGCTCCACCCCAGGACCCTAGGATCATGACCTGAGCTGAAGGCAGATGCTTAACCCACTGAGCTATCCAGGCGCCCAAGAGTCAACAGTTCAATGAGCCTAGAGAACACGTGCTAGGCATGCTGTGAAAGTTAACACCTGAATCAAGTGTTCATACCTGCAACCCTCCCTCCTATGCATGCTGCCCCTTGGGACATCTGTGAACCGCCTGGGATCCTTGTGAACAGAATGTGAGACTGAGATCACCCTGTCCTGTGCCTACTAACCCTCACTCTCGGGGTCCATACCCCCCTTATAGCCCATGTGTATGGTCTTTCTGTCCATCTACGGGCATCACAGCGCTTAGAGTGTATCCTTGTCTCTTTGAAGATAGAAAGTCTGGCTGCCATGGACTGAGCTAAAGAAAACTGTCAGGTTCACCGCGTGATGGTAGAAATGGACAATGGTACCTTCCCTGTCTGGGATCCTGTGTGCGCTTGCTCTGAATAACGCATCTGGGGTTTCCTACCTAATACCCAGGACCACCTTCGCTGAGACAACTCTGGCACTTAGACCTTTAGTGCCCAGCCTCCGGAACTGGGAGAAATGAATGTCTGTTGTTTAGGCCACCCGGCTCATGATTTTTTGTTTTCTGTAGTTTTGCAGAAAGGACGACATCCCCAGGGACTGGTTGGTTTGTGCCAAGACAGTTTGTTTGCCTGTCTGGCCACACCCTGGTCAGCCGTTCCGCCAAAAAAGTCAAAAAAGAACAAAGGCTGTGGCTGACCATTCAACTATGGAGGCTTTGGGTGAACCTAGAGCTGTCATTTGTAAACAGAAGGAACGGGGCTTTTCTTCTCAGCTTTCAGATTTTCTGAGAAACCCTCAGAGTCTGGGGTCCCTGTGAAATGAAAAGAGTACATATTTCCTAGAGTAGTGATGAGTATGAAAACAGCTCATTCGAGGGCAACTTTTCGCACAGATCTCAATACGTAGCTCTCCATGAAGAAGGCAGAAGAGCAGAGGAGGTGGCGGCGGGGGGGGGACATACATGCCCTAAAATAAACAGAAATACATTCTGATGTCTGGTTGATCATTAATAAGTGAAATTATCTTCTTATTGCAGAAAAATAGTCCTTATCTGAGTCAAAACAGCAGCACTGGGGAAAATGTTGAGTTTTGATCCATGAGAAAAGTTACTGAGAATCACAAAAATCTGCTTAGAGCCATTGCTCGAAACTGAAGGTGGGACAATCCTAAGAATGTGGGGGGGATCCTGCTGAGCATTTAAAGAAATTCTTTCTCCTCACCCTTGACTTGCCTGGCCTTTTGTGTGCACCGCTTAGCTGAATTTATGATGAATTCCCCTTACAGATCAGTATATGATATTATAGGGTATTAGTCTGCTATAAAAGAAAAATACCATAAACTGGGTGACTTAACAGACATTATTTTTCACAGTTCCAGAGGCTGGGAAATTAAAGACCAAAGCGCCAGCAGATTCTGCATGTGGCTTGTAGATGGCTGTCTTCTTGCTGTGTTCACACAAGGCAGAGAGAGTCAGCTCTTGTCTGTTCCTCTTCTTATAACGGCACTAATCCCATTATGTCGCCTCACCCTTATGACTTCATCTAAACCTAATTTCTTACCAAAAGCCCCCCCCCCCGCCCCAGAAGTCAGTGCATTGCAGCTTGAGACTTCAACCTATGAATCTGGGCCCGGGGGTGAGAGGGTGGGGGGACACAAATACTCAGCCCCTAACGAGTAGATATTATTATTGTAAACATAGCTGAGAATCAAAAGTCCGAGCAGAGCCAAAAGCAAAAAAATCCTATATGTTTAGTTTAATGGATTCTTTCAAAAATTTGGGAAGTGGTTGAATTCATTTACTCTCCCACCAGGATGAATGAGAGTTCCAAAATCTCACATCTTCTCCAATACTTCATAGCAAACAGTCTTTTAAATTTCAGCATTTATCATAGGTGTGCAGTGTCATTTTTAACGTGTAGTTCCCTGAGTGCTAGCGACTTTGAGCATTTTTTTTTTCTAAATGTTTTCATTTGAGTATAGTTGACACAAAATCTTACACTAGTTTCAGGTGTACAACATAGTGATTCAACTTCTCTATGCATTGTGCTACGCTCGCCACGAGGTAGCTACCATACAACACTTTCCGACATCATTGACTGTATTCCCTGTCCTGTGCCTTTTAACCCTGTGACTTATTCATTGCATAATTGGGAGGCTGTATCTCCCAATCCCCTTCCCACATTGTTCGCCCTATCCTCCTCCTCCCTTCTGGTGACCATCAATTTTTTTCTCTGTGTTTATAGGCCTGATTCTGCTTTTTGTTGGCTTATTCATTTGTTTTGTTTTTAAATTCCACCTATGAGTGAAATTATATGGTATTTGTCTTTCTCTGTCTGACTTAGTTCACTTAAAAGAATACCTCCTAGGTCCATCTATGTTGTCACAAATGGCACAATTTCATTCTTTTTATGGCTGTGTAATATTCCTGTGTGTGTGTGTGTGTGTGTGTGTGTACCACATTTTCCTTATCCATTTGTCTGTGGATGAACGCTTAGGTGGCTTTCATATCTTGGCAGGTTTAAATAATGCTGCAATAAACATATCAAATCAAATTAGTGCTTTCAGGGGCGCCTGGGTGGCTCAGTGTGTTAAAGCCTCTGCCTTTGGCTCAGGTCATGATCCCAGGGTCCTGGGATCCAGCCCCGCATCGGGCTCTCTGCTCAGCAGGGAGCCTGCTTCCCTTCCTCTCTCTCTGCCTGCCTCTCTGCCTACTTGTGATCTCTGTCTGTCAAATAAATAAATAAAATCTTTAAAAAAAAATTAGTGCTTTCATATTCTTTGGGTAAATAGCTGGTAGTAGAATTATGGGATCATCTGGTATTTTCCTTTTTAATTTTTTGAGGAACATCTATACCCTTTTCCACAGTGGTTGCACCAATTTGCATTCCTACCAACAGTCAAGAGTTCCTTTTTCTCCACATCCTCTTTAACGCTGTTAATTTTTGTCTTTTTTAATTTAGCCATTCGGACACATGTAAGGTGATATCTCATTGTAGTTCAGATTTCCATTTCTCTGATGATGAGAAATCGAGCATCGTTTCATGTGTCTGTTGGCTGTCTGTATGTCTTCTTTGGAAAAATATCTATTCAGGTCCTCTGCCCATTTTGTAGTCAGATTGTTTGGGGGTTTTTTTGGTGTTGAGTTGTGTAAGTTCTTTATATATTAGATATATCAATTGGCAAATATCTTTTCCCATTCAGTTGGTTGCCTGTTTTGTTGACGGTTTCCTTCACTGTACAAAGGCTTTTATCTTGGTGTAGTCCTAAAGGTTTGCTTGCTGACTTTGAGGACTTTTTCATATGTATATTGGCCTTTCGTTTTTCTCTTTTCTCAAGTGTTTCCCCAGTTTTTGGTCAAGTGAAGACGGAAAAACACTATCTAGATCCAAGAAGCCTTTCATTTGGCTTTTATAAGATCAGATGAGCCCTGCTTCCCAAGATAACAAGATGCTGTTCCAAAGACAAACAGAAGAAGTGAGAACATTATGTGGTTGTCTCAGAAAACCAAGCATTATTGAAAGAAATTGTTTGAATTACTAGTTTAGGCAAATGTCTAAATGGTTTTAGGCATCCCAGGAGGTGAGAGCTCATTAGGAAAACTAGACTGATTTTAAACAAAATAAAGAAACTCTATTTTTTTATGTACATCTATGTTGTGGAGTAAGCAAATTCCCGTTCCTGTCACAAATCTCAAAATCTTTCACCTTGTATTAATTTTGGAACATAGACTTAGAAGAAATTAATAACTTGCTTTTTTCTTGTTTTTTTTTTTTTTTTTTTGTCTATGTTTTCTAACTACCCACACGCTTTTGGCTTAAAACGAAGAGTTTTTTAAGGTCTATAATCCTCAAAAAATCTTTATCAATCTCCTGATTTATAGCAACCTTTCAATTTCCTATCAGTTTTAAAGAAATAATATTCCACATAGACTTGTATTCCAAAGATGTATGATGTCAGTCTATAAATATGGAGTTGCTTTATGAGAGTTGACAGGCCCTGTGTTTATAGGCCTGATTCTGCTTTTTTTGAGTTTATTGACTTTATTGAGTTTATAGATCAATCCATACTGCTTAAAGTGTACCCCTGGAGCCACCTTTTTTTTTCTTTCCAAAGAGATCTTCCATTTGCAATGATGTGGATGGAACTAGAGGATATTATGCTAAGTGAATCAAGTCAGTCAGAGAAAATCAACGATCACATGATCTCACTGATATGTGGAATTTGAGAAACAAGGCAGAGGAGCATAGGGGAAAAGAGGGGAAAAATGAAATAAGACAAAACCAGAGAGGGAGACAAACCCTAAGAGACTCCTAATCATACGAAACAAACTGAGGGTTGCTGGAGGGGTGCGGATGGGAGGGAGGGAGTGGCTGGGTGATGGACACTGGGGAGGGTATGTGCTATGGGGAGCGCAGTGAATTGTGTAAGATTGATGAATCACAGACTTGTTCCCCTGAAACGAATAATACGTTATATGTTAATTAATTGAATTGAAATGAAAAAAAGAGAGATCTTCAAAAATTAATACCGTCAATAAAACTTCAAAGTACCATTCCAACCAAGATGTTTAGCATTTTGCTGCTTTAATCGCTAATATGTAAAAATGTCTAAAGACACGCAGAACTGTTCGCCTTTAATAGTCCTCTAAGGATGTAAGAGGACTTCTTCCTGGCATTCTAGTCACAGGCTCCAGGGAGAAAGCCGTTCTCTGGTGATTAGACCTACAGGCTTTGGTGGAGGGCAGACCCATAGCCTCCACATGCCAGCCGCATCTATCAGGCGGGATACACAGTCTATCCATTTTCTCTCTAAGTCATTTTTCTCATCTGTGAAATGAGAATGATAATCTTCTGCCTCATCAAGTGGCTGAGTGAATTAAATGTAACTGGTGTTTGCACAAATTCCAGCCCGAGGCTCAGTTGTAGCCCCACAGTAGATGGTTGGCACATGAGTTTCCTATGTCTGCTGTGACAAATTGCCACAAACCACCCAACTTTATCATCCTACCATTCTGGGGGGCAGAGGTCTGAAGTGAGTCTTTCTTACAGGGGTTCCCCTCTGTGGGGCCAGTGGGGCTGCATTCCTTTGTGGCTCTAAGCAAGGGTCTGCTTTCTGGACTTTTCCAGCTTGCTGAGATCACCTGCATTCGTTGACTGGAGGCCCCACGTCATTCCGGCTTCTGCTCCTGAGGTCATGGTCATGTGTCCTTCTCTGACTCCCACCCTCCTGCCTCCTCCTGCTGGGACGACACTGGGCGCACCCTGAGAAGCCAGGATAACCTCCCCGTCTCAGAGTCCTTACCTTAATCACATCTGCAAATCCCCTTAATCACATCTGCTCAGGTCCCAGGGATTAGGTTTTGGACATCACTGTGGGCCATGACTCAGCCCACGTCACACTGCGTGGTGACTGTGGCCACTGGTGGCCGTTCTGCTCTCTTACAGAAGGTAACCTCTTTGTTTTTCTTTTCTTTGTAAGGAGAGAATGGAAACATTTACCCTTGCCTCCTGGAAGATCTGACCTCAAGAAAAGAAGAACTAGTCTTTTGATTGTTAATCATCTCGGACTCTGATTCTAACAGACACCAACATTTATTGTGAGCGCTCCTGGGGAGGACAGAGCAGGATTTGAGAGACTCCGAAAAGGCAGACACAGAAAGGAATGCCCACAGGTTAGGGGGGAAGAGTGAACTCCAGGAAGGAGAGAGACCTGTGAGTCTGGAGTAGCAAGGCTGCCAGGAACGTGGTCCCCTAGTGAGCCCGTTCTTTACCTGGCGCATCTCAGCTCCGATCCACCTGTCTGTATTCTACCTGTGATGCCGAAACTAGAGCTCTGCAAATTTCCTTTCCCAGACTCCTTTGTCATCTGGCCTCCTTGCCATGTTCTGCCAAAGGCAGGCTCTGAGGCAGATTGGAAGATGGAAGGAGGGAAAAAAATACTCCCTGTTTTTTTTTTTGGGGGGGGTTCTCACCAGCATGACCCCAGCAAGAGCAGTTGGCTTCAGCTTCCATCTTCTTTTTATGCAATCAGAACAAGCCCCACCGTTTCAGAGATACCAGCAGCAGACTGGTGGGACCCCCTACTCAGAGGTCCGAGAACCAATCCCGCGGGACCCCTCCTGCACTCCTAGATTCTGGTAATCCCCAAATTCCTTTCATTTGTCTAGTCCTACACGTGGCAATGGCTTCCTGCGTCAGTATCTCTGGGTACTCAGTGATCCCCGTTTGCTCTTTCAGTTTTTCATCTCCTGTGTAACAGATTCCAGATCGAGTGCTTTGTATTTGAAAAAACCTGGTGTGGTTTCTGTTTCCCTGATGAGAGAGACCTCACTGTCATTCAGGTCTCCCAGGACACTCAGATTCCTGAGTCTTGGCCGCAGCTTGGGAACCATGAGGACTGGTGGACCTGAAGGGTCAAATGACAGTGCATAAAGTCCAGGAATTTGAGGAGATGCCCATAACAACTAGCAGTAACTGTTCTACCATGCTGGCTGCCCTGAAAACCTAGAACAAGTTCATCTACAGAAGACAGAAAGGAGCAGTGTTTCTCACACCCCCAAGAATACAAATTGAGATTAGCACCCACTATACCATTATCAAAAACCATCTCTTCAGACAAACACATTTTCTTGCCTCTCAGTTCTCAAGATAATCATAAATACGCCCACGTATTTATCTATTTTGGAGATCCATTTCTAAAGGAATAGGACTTTAGGGGTTTCATTTCAAGAACTGATCTTCCTCTGGGCTGTTAACTTTTTATTCTTATTTTCCCTTGTCTTCATTTTCGAAAGCATGCAAATATATTTGGCCCAGCTAAGTTGTAAGCATCTTTGTAAATTGTATTAAATCATTTTAGGCACAGAGTTAAGTTTTAATTTATTAGCCATTTAATTAGCTTCCCCATCCAGTCTATTAGCAACTATTAAACACTTAATTTTCTGTGTATCTTTCAAACCATTCACTTCATTCCATCCTCACATGCACCCTAGAGCAGACCATCCGGATACCTCAGAGACCTCCAGTTTCCCCCATGCTTCACAGACAGAGTCATCTTTTTAAATATGCATCTGATTTAGCTTGGATAGTCCGCTACTGTCCACAGGTGAAGGACCAACCTCTTTAAGTGGCTGACTTAAGGCTCTGTGATCTCTTTTCCTCTCCCTCCAGCCTCATTTCTATTCACTTCCTGTCTTGAATTCTGACATACTTGACTTTTACGAGTTCCTCAAACCCCCTAGGCTATCTCTTGTCCCTGGGCTTTGAACATGTTCTTACCACTTTCTAGAACTTTCTTCCCAAATCATGCCCTTTGAACTGTTGCTTTTCTGTTAACTCTTACTCATCCTTCAAATGTCAGCATCAAATCCACTTCCTCAGGAAAACCTTTGGAAGATCATCTGTCCCACCAGGGTTAGTTAGAAAAATTGTGACTTAAAGCCCAACAGCATCCTATACTTTTTCTTTCATGAAGCTGTCACTCTTGTTATTACTTGTTTCAATGCCTGACGGTTTCATGAAGGCAGCAGTTATGTCTACTGTGCTCATCGTTCCTAACACAATGGATCACCCCTAGTAGATCAATAAATATTTGCTGAATTATGAAGGAATGATTGTTTCAACTATGCCATTTAGAATCATGAGATTTTAGAGCAGGAGAAATATCCTTAGATATTACAGAATCCAATCCTTTTATCGTATGACTAAAGGAGTTAAATAGTTTGTCTAAGAAAAGTCCCATAGTTCCTCACGGTTAAAAAAGTGTTTTAAGCATAATGAATAAATAAATGAGTAAGGGAATAATGGCAGAAGTAGATCTAGAATCTACCCCTGAATTTGAAATATTATCCTCGTAGATTCCTTAAAATTCCATGGACATTGATAAATTACACTAGCTCTAAGAAAATAATTGCATCAACTAATAATTTGGGTTCTTGTAGCTTTTATAAATTATATGTCAGCTTTTCACATACAAATATTCCTTCTTAAGTTAATTCTCAATATATTCAATCATAATATTTTTAATCTTTAAGCAGAATATCCTGTCTCATATCATAAGGTCTGTATTTCCTCTCCACATTCTTTCCAGCCATGGGAACAGTGCTTACTCTTATTTCTATTTTATCTAATAATATCTCCCTCCCCATTGACAATAAATCCTTGAATATTCACCCAATAGTGGTGATAGGTTTATACATATATACCACCCTTTCTGAGCCCCATTCCAGCTGGCAATTAATTTAAGCAATTAAAACACTAGACTAGAAAATATTCACTTAGTGCAAAAAGAAAATAGTTAAAGAGAGAGGAACAAAAAGACTTGAGACAGAAATTAAAAAGCAAACTGATGCACATAAATCCAAGTATATCCCTAATAACATTGAATTTGAATTGGTTAAACGATACAATCAAAAGAGAGAGAATGTCAGACTGGGTTAAAAAAAAAAACAAAAACAAAAAACAAGACCCAGGTATATCTTGTACATAGAGACATTTCAAATCCGAAAATTCAAATGGGCAGAAAGTAAAAGCAATGAAAAAGATACATTATGCAAATGACAACCATAAGAAAGCTGGAGTGGCTATAGTAATATCAGGCAAAATACTTCTTTTTAAAGATTTTATTTATTTATTTGACATAGAGAGACAGAGAGAGATCACAAGTAAGCAGAGAGGCAGGCAGAGAGAAAGGGGGACGCAGGCTCCCTGCTGAGCAGAGAGCCCGATGTGGGGCTCCATCCCAGGACCCTGAGACCATGACCTGAGCCGAAGGCAGAGGCTTTAACCCACTGAGCCACCCAGGCACCCCAGGCAAAATATTTTTTAAAGGAAAAAGGGTTAATAGAAATATAGACATTAGGTAGTGATAAGAGTCAATCAGGAAGATAAATCAATTATGAATATATATGTACCTAAACCACAAAGCCCAAAATATGTAAAGCAAAAACTGACCGAATTCAAGGAAAAGGTAGACAATTCAATCATAATATTTAGAAACCATAATATCCCACTCTCAATAAACGATAGAACAACTAGAAAATCAACGAGGAAACAGAAGACTTGAAAACCACCATAAATTAACTAAACCAAACAGACATCTATGCAATACTCCACTCAATGACAGGAGAATGCATATGCTTTCCTTTTTTTTTTTTTTTTTTGAAGATTTATTTATTTATTTTAGAGATAGAGAGAGTGGGGGGAAAGGACGGATGGAAAGGGAGAGCTACAGAACCTCGAGCAGACCCCTCCACTGAGCATGAACCCTGGGGTGGGGCTCTATCTCAGGACCCTGAGTTCATGACCTGAGCTGAAACCAAGAGTCAGATGCTCAACTGACCGAGCTCCCAGGCCCCCAGAATGCATACGCCTTTCAAGAGCATATGGAATATTCTCCAGCGTACCATATGTTAGGTCAAAACATGTTCTACAGTAGATTTAAAAGAATTGAAATCATACAAAGTATATTCTCAGACCACAATGGGGTAAAATTAGAAATCACTAATCGAAAGAAAATTGGAGAATTCACAAACATGCGTAAAGTGAATAATATATTCCTATTTAAGAAACCACCAATTCACTATATTTTATAAGGCACAAAAAGATAAACAGGATATAACTAAGCATGGCTTACTGCTAAAGCAGTGCTTAGAGGGAAATGGATAGCAATAAACCACGTTTTAAGAAAGAAGGAAGCTCTCGAATCAGTAACCTAACTGTCCACCTTAAGATACTGGAGAAAGCAAGAGCAACCCAATCCTAAAGCAACAACAAGGAATAAAACAATAGATTAGAATGGAAATTAGTGAAATACAGGATAGAAATTGACAGTATCAACAAAATCAAAAGTTGTTTCTTAAAAAAGATCAACAAAATTATCAAACCTTTATCTAAACTGACCAAGAAAAAGAGAGAGAGAGAGAAGACTAAAATTATTAAAATCAAGAATAAAAGAGGAACATGACTTCCAGCCTAATAGTAGTAATGGATTATAAAGTCTAAAAGGATTGTTAAGAGAATATTATAAACAACTGTATGCCAACAAATTAGATAAAATGTAAAAAAATTTTAGAAAGACACAGAAGTCTTAGAAAGACAAAATCTAGGAAGAAATAGAAACTCTGCGTCGAACCTTTAACAAAAATGAGTGAATTAATAATCTTAAAACTCCCCACGAAGAAAAGCCCTTGGCCTAGACGCCTCACAGCAGACTTCTACCAAACATTTAAAGAATTAATACCAATTCTTCACAAACCCTTTCAAAAAATTGAAGAGGAGGAAATACTTTCCAACTCATTCTGTGAGGCCGATATTACTCTAATATTAAAACCAGGCAGAGATATCACCAGAAAAGAAAACTATAGGTCAATATCTCTTATGAATATAAACACAAACCCAGCAACATATATAAAAGATTATTCATCATGACAAAGTGGTATGTTTCCCAGGAAAGCAAAGGTTCCACCATCAATGTCATACACTATGTGAATGAAAGAAAGGACAAAGGCATCCGATCTTCTCAATAGAGAAGAAAAAGTATTTGACAATATTCAACACCTCTTCATGTTTAAAAAATAAAAGCTTCAATAAACTACAAAGAGAAAGAAACTTCCTCAACCTGATAAAATGCCTCAGAGCTAAGATCATACTTAACAGTGAAAGACTAAAAACACTCTAGATTTGTTCAGCCGTGCACTGGACGTCCTACCCAGGACATATAGTCATTAAAAAAAAATTAGAGGTATCCAAATTAGAAAGAAAGAAACTTTCTCTATTTGAAGGTGATACAAACTTGTATACTGATACTTCTAAGGAATCCACAAAAAAATATCAGAACTAAAAAATGAGTTTTAGAAAAATTGCAGGATATAAGACCAATATACAAAAATCAATCATGCTTCTTTTTTAAAAATTATTTATTTATTTGACAGAGAGAGAGAGAGAGAGAGACCACAAGTAGGCAGAGAGGCAGGCAGAGAGAGAGGGGTAATAGGCTCTCCGCTGAACAGAGAGCCCGACGTGGGGCTCGATCCCAGGACCCTGAGATCATGACCTGAGCCGAAGGCAGAGGCTTAACCCGCTGAGCCACCCAGGTGCCCCAATCATATTTCTATACACTATTATCACACAATCTGAAAATTAAGTAAGCAATTTAACTTACAATAGTATCAAAAACCCAAAAGTATGTGGGAATAAACTTAACAAGTTGCACTTGTGCACTAAAAACTACAAAACACTGCTGAAACAAAGATCTTAATAAATAAAAAGGCTTACCATGCTCATGTTTCCAAAGGCTTAATATGTAAGACGGTAAAACTCTGTAAATTGATATATAGATTCAACACAACACACATAGAAATCCCAGCTGGATTTTTTTGTAGATATCAACAAACTGATCCTGAAATTAGTATTTAAATGCAAAGGACTCTAGACAACCAAACAATCTTGAAAAAGAACAAGGTTGGAGGACTCACACTCCCGTATTTCAAAAAGAACTCTTACAACTCAATATTTAAGAAGACAGCCCAATTAAAAGTGAACAAAGAATCTGAACAGACATCTTTCCAAAAAAATGATATGTAATTGATCAAAAACACATTAAAAAGAAACTCAAGCCTATTAGCTAGCAAGTAAAGGCAAATCAAACCACAGGAAATGCCATTTCTACCAACTACGGTGGCTGGAACCAAAAAGACAGATAATAACAAGGGTTGGCCAGGATGTGGAAAAATTGGCACCCTTGTAGGCTGCTAATAGGGATTTACAAATGTACAGTTGCTTTGGAAAATAGCTAAACAGTTAGCTAAGACCCTTATTACATTATCATTCTAGAGATGAGGAGTTCATCTGAAGGTCAAACAGAGTTGCCATATCACTAATAATTCCACTCCTGGGCATGTACAAGAAAAGTAAAAGCCTATGTTCACACAACAACTTCTACATAAATGTTCATGACAACAGTATTCATAATAGCTACATTATAGAGACAACCTCAATGTCCATCAACTGATCAATGGATAAATAAAACGGAGTACAGCCATACAAGACTATTATTTGACAATAAAACTGAATAAACCATTGATATATGCTACAACATAGATGAACCTTGAAAGCATCGTGCTTAATGAAAGAAGTCCCTCACAAAAGACCACATATTACATGATTATGTGATATGTCCACAATGGGCAAATCTGTAGAGACAGAAGGTAGGTTAGTGTTTGCTCGGGGCTGAGGGGGGATGAGGCCGCTGAGGTACAACGCGGTTTGCCTGCTAATGAATATAACGTTTCTTCCTTCCTTCTTTCCTTCCTTTCTTCCTTTCTTCCTTCCTTCCTTCCTCCTTTCTCTCTCTCTCTCTCCTTGCCTTCTTTTCTTTTCTTTCTTTCTTCCTTCCTTCCTTCCTTTTAATGACGTTTCTTTTAGTGATAAAAATGGCCTAAAACTGACTGTTGTAATGGTTGCACAACTCTAAAAACATCGACTTGTACACTTTTAATGGGTGAATTGTATGGTGAATATATCCTAATAAAGAAGCTTTAAAGAAGTACAGTATGACACGAATGCTCGCTCTGATGACGGAGTCCTGGGAGGGATGAAGAAGGGTGTTGAGCATCCAAGTGATTACAGAGGAGGCAGAGTAAACAAGCCTTATAATGTGCCTTAACATGGAAAACATCCTGTGGGGGAAGATAGCACGAAGAGTTCCAGCCAATTCAACCTCTGAGGGGCTCTGGAGGTGTCTCTGCACTAGACCTAACGAGCAGCCATCTTGCCCGCACTCTCCAGGGGAACCAGACACACCTCTGTCTCTACCCTTAGTTTGCCCAGTTAATGGATTTTTTTCTGAAAAATAACAACTTACCACTCATCTACATTGCCTCATTTTATTCAATTCAACTTCACAAGTGAGTTAGGACGGGGGGACCATTTTGCAGATGATAAGACCGAGGCTCCAAAAATTAGCTGGAAACCAAGCAGAGAAGGAACTCAAACACAGAGGGTGTGATTTCCGGTTTAGTGTTCCTTACATCGTGCTGTTCCTACCTGCCTTTTTAATACATATTGTTTATTCTCTATGGTAGTGTGCTATTCAGCGTGTTTATAATTAAAAACTCATTCATTGCAGTATGTATTTTAATTGATGGGCTCTGCTGATGTCAGAAACCACAAAACCACTGATTCATCAAGTTGAGTAGGTGTCCAGTCGGCTATGGAATTTATTAATCTGTCTTTGCAGACATTACTAATATTTTCCTTAAGCAACACATCCCCCCAAAGAGATGAAAGTGAAAAGCTCATCGCTAAAGCAAAAGAGGTGGAACCACCCCCAGATGAAGGTCATCAAAGTCCTTTGTTACATGTTAATTTTTCAGTAAAGCTCTTGCGTCTTCTAGGGAGGTCTTCTGTTGCTACCCGGTTTTGTTTTGTTTTAACAATATCATTGTTAGATGTGCAGTTTGCTCTCATTAAATAACAGGTTACTTTTCTCTGACCAATGAAGATAATTTATTCACATATATTTCAAAATAATAAAACCCCAAATTTAGAGTCTAAATGGAAAAAGAAATGTAATCCTGAATATAATCTCTAAAGCAAGGACTATATTTAGGGACCCTAGAACCTCCCCAACACCAGGTAAATATTAACAAGGAATATAAAATATTTGGAGTCTCTGTATTTATCTTTTTAATTGAGATCTTCTAATACTCTAGATTGGAAGCATTGGTTTTTTAAAGAATTTCCTGGGGTGCCTGGGTGGCTCAGTCATTAAGCATCTGCCTTCAGCTCAGGTCATGATCCCAGGGTCCTGAGATCAAGCCGCACATCAGGGTCCCTGCTCAGAAAGAAGCTTACTTCTCTCTCTCCCACACCCCCTGCTTGTGTTCCCTGTCTCGCTGTGTCTCTCTTTCTCTCAAATAAACAAAAATCTTTAAAAAAAAAAACAACAACACATAATTGTACAGATGAAAAGTGGCATATGTGATCATATAAAGTTTGTCTCTCTCCTGTGGAGAGTAAAGGGTATATGGTTGACTGGCTACTCCCAGAAAATCTGGAAGAGAAAACTTAATTTTCTGAGCAAGGACTGGAAAAAAAAAAAAAAAGACTAACTTGTTTTCAGGATTGAAAATTAAGACCCATTCCTGGGAATGAGACGAGATTACAACAGAGTAGTCTCAGCTCTGCATAGGAGCTCCTAACTTCTCCATCCTCCCTGCAAAACCATATTTAATGTAAGATTGGTGGGGAGGAGGTTGTCAGATACAGAATTTCTCCAGCTGTTAAGCCATTCCCTTTGTACTGAGAGAAAGTCTCCCCCTACAGGCTTTACCACCTCTGTTTCCTCCTTCACTTGACAGATTACATCTGACTTCTCCAGGTCAAAGGGAACAAAGGAATCCTCAACAGAAGCCACTTGTAAAGTAGTAGATTGATTTGGTTAGTTCATTATTATACCCTTGACCTTGAGGTCCAGATGAAGGCTGTTCTGGTTTTCTATTGCTACATCACAAGCTGTCCCTAAACTAAAGGATGTGATCCAGGCATTGTATTATATCTCATGATTTTGTAGGTCAGGTGCAGGGGCAGGGCTCAGCTGGGCAATTCTTCTGTCGCATAGGGCATGACAAAGGTCACGGGGTGGGATTCTGCGGGTGGATGAGCCACTCTGGAGGATCCAAGACAACATCACTCTCATCACCCCGGCAGTGAAGGCTTGAGCCAAACGGTCCTATGAAAGCATATCTCTAAATAGAGGGTCTCAGCGTAGTTGGAATTTTCACACAGAAGCTCAGGGCTCCCAGAGACCAAGAGACCCGGGTGAAAGTTGCAAGGCTCCTTAGATGTCCCACTATAACACTCCCGCTGTGCCCTATTTGGTCAAACCAAACACTAAGACAAGCTCAGATTCACTGGTTGTGTTACTACTTCTTCACTTCTCTCTCCACGAGGGAGTAACAGAGAATTTGCCTCAGTCCGTCATGTACCATAAAGTCTGTCGTCATTGAGCACGGGGGCGGAAGCAGCCCATTCCATTTCTATGGCAACACGAAATGAAAGATTCATACCCTTTACCCTCAGTCTGCCATCCCAACCCCACATAGACTTCATTGCAGTAATTCCTTAAAAGCAGTGCAGTGCGAATGCTCACGGTAACTTTCCTCACCCACCCTCACAAGTTTTGCCTCTGGGATCATCACCCCAAGCAGTGCAGAGTCACGGATCCTGTCTCAAAGACCCCTGCCTCAGACTTGTGGATAGTGGTCCTCAGTCCCAGCTTGGAATCCCAGACCGCCGTTGGTCTAAGAGCAAAGATAATATTACCAATTTTTCACAGCTTTTGCCATTGGACTATTCTGTACTTACACGTGGAACCATCATGCTTTGAAAATAATGAAGGATGTTATCTACCCCAGAATGATTTATTTCATTTCTGGGGTGAAGTGGAGTGAAGTTGTCAGTGGATGAGGGTTATATTTATTAGCTTTTTACTGTGACCAAAAAAGTTACAAAAATACATTTTTTGATGTAAAATATCAAACAATACAGTTCTAATGTACCTTAGTCAGCTCAGGTTGCCATAACAAAATACCTTAGATTGAGTGCCTTAAACAACAGAATTTTTTTTTTTTCTTAATAGTTCTAGAGGCTAGGAAGTCCGAGATCAAGATTCCAGCAGGTTCTCTCTCCCTGGCTTGCGGTCAGTGGTTTTGTCCTCCGTGGCCTTTCTTCTGAGCGCATGCAGGGTGAGCTCGGTCACTGGTATGTCTTCTTCCAAGGACACTACCCCTGTTGGATCAGGGCCCCATCCTTATGACCTTTTTTTGACTTCTGTATAGGCCCCACCTCCAAATACAGTCATACTGGGGGTTAGGTCTTCAACATATGAATTTGGGGGTGAGGGTCACAAACTCAGCCCGCAGCAGCAGTTCAGAACAAAATATTTAAGACCCCCTTGACCTGCCCTCTTCCCAAGATTCACATGAAGCTTTTGTGACTCAAAGGCAGCTTTCGGAAAAAGGCAAATCTTGGCACACCTGTGAATCTGACACCCTGGATAGAAGGGCTGAGGGTTCGCTGCCTTGGGCTTTCAGAGTAAACACTCCATCATTCATGGCAAAAGCCCGGAAGAAGCTTGTGGTGTTCAGAATGCAGCCAACAAGATGTGCAATCACCTTTAAGTGTTTTAAGTATTTCCTTCATTTTATAGGGAAAAAAAGAGTTATATGGTGGCTTAATCCAGCTGTAAATTTTCCGGGATCTTCAAAAAACCAGAGGTGAAACACCTTCTCCAGTTGAAAGCTCTAAAACCTGGTGTCCTTGCTACAGATGTGTCCTTGGTTGCAATGTAAGATGAAGAACTTTAATAATGACCAAGTCCCCCGGCTACAGAAGGCAAGAATGTGGGAGTTCTACGAGGGGGATCAGAGACGTTACCAAGGTCGCCTCATTTCCAGCATGCCTCTAGACGTCATTAAGACTAATTAATTAAATAACTGATCAAGATTAGCTTCGTCATCCTGTGCCTGAATCATTAAGTTTGGTCCTCAACCCCTCCTTGGCAGCGTGTGCAAGGACCTCCAGCGTGGGGGCGAATTCATTCATTGAATGAACTCATTCATTCAGCAATTTATTTCATGCCTACTCGATGCCTAGGGCCTCACTAGGCACTGAGATACAAAGATCAATAAGATACGGTCTCTGCCCTTAGGATATTTAAAGTGAAGTCAGGAAACATATAACAAGTTAATAGTTGAAATCGAGAGGTGCGGGCACTGGAAAAAGAGTTGGGCTGGGCATGGAGAGACATAAAGCAGAGAGCAGTCAACGCAGCCTCTTGACGTTACGTTTATAAAAGAAGCAACTCCAAATTATTATTAATGAATCAATCCGATCTTACGTTCTTATCAGGTTGTTGCCAGCCTCTTAACTCACTCTCCTGGGTCCGAATAGTAAAGGCAGTTTTTTCTTAAAAAGCAAGCCCTAGGACACAATGAAAGAGCCCTTTGCCTCGAGTAAATAAACAAAGACAAATTTTATCAAATACCAGGCTTTGTTTGACAGCAATAGGTGTATTTGCTAGGAGACAATGTACTCACCTATATGTCAAATACTGTTTTAAAAGTGCCTTGAAATCCACGCTGCAGGCATGCCTACGATCGCAGAGTCTGGCCACTCCTGACAACGGACTGGAATGTGAAATTGGAGGCTGATTATGAACAAAAGGACACGTCAACTAGGAAGTTAGTGTATAGAAACACTTTAGTGCACAAACAAAGCGTTACAATACAATGCAGCTCTCCAAATACCAGGGGGGTGATAAGTGCACTGAGGTCATGAGTCAACTTCTCAGGCAGCTGGAATGATTAGGGGAAGACTGCTCTCAGACTAATCATCATTCCCTAATGCTTCTGGATTGCTGCCTTGTATCCTCCTTAGTACACTGAAGTTGCAAAAATTAGAAGGATTTAGGTCATTTGCTTGCTTGTGGATTATTTTGCTGTGCTTCTAGAAGAAGGAAAGGGAACATTATGCTGCTGGGGAAACAAACATCCTGATTTGGGCATGGACCATGTGGAATGAATGGAGGACTTGTCTTATCCTCAATACACCAAGCACTGAGGCTGGGACAAGCAGTGACCTTCTCCATAGGGGGTACAAGAAACTAGAGAAAACCAGTCCCACCACCTAGTCCCTAATGGTGCAGGCATAGAGGCTACAGCTCCTAATGCAAGGTGAAGATAGCAAAGTGGCATTCAGACAGGTCAGGGCAAACAGTTTAACATGAAAACCAGGCAGGGGATGAGCAACGATATTTGGCGAATACCTCCGCCAGGCTGATGGAGGAATGGAAGATGCAGGAATTTATACCAGTGGAGATACTCTTCCGGCATGCAGAGTTCACGGACCCAACCAGGTGGGCTTGCTGTTGTTCTAGAGATAAAGACTGGATGGTTGAACAAACTGTCTAAAGTCAGAAAAGCATAACCGAGTAGAATCCCAGGAAAATGGGTTTGGGTGTATGATTGGATGACACTGGGACCAGAACTGAACTAGATCACTGACAGCCAAAAGCTCTAAAAAGAGTACCATGACTCCCTCCCCCCACTACACCATGCACAGGTCAGGAAAAACATGAAGATGCCCACTATCACAACTTCTGTTTGACAATGAACTGAGGAGTGTGGACAGTGCAATAAGACAAGAAAAAGGAAATAAAGTGTACAAGATTGGAAAGGAAGAAAGAAAACTCTCATTATTTACAGATGATGATTTTGTAGGTAGAAAATCCAAAAAAACCCACAAATAAATTTCTCGAATTTAAAATGGTTTTATGGGGCACCTAGGTGGCCTAGTGGGTTAAGCTTCTGCCTTTGGCTCAGATCATGATTTTGGGGTCCTGGGATTGAGCCCACATCGGGCTCTCTGCTCAGTAGGAAGCCTGCTTCCCCCTCTCTCTCTGCCTGCTGCTCTGCCTACTTGTGACCTCTCTCTCTCTCTCTCTCTCTGTGTCAAATAAATAAATAAAATCTTTTTAAAAAATGGTTTTACAAGGTTTCCACTTAGAGTCAATACACAAAAATCTATTGTATTTCTGTATACAACAATATACTATAAAAATCATTTAAAAGATACCTTTTTAAAAAGATATCTTTAAAATGTGCTATTTGTAATAACATCAAAAATAGTTTTAAAAATAAAATAATAACAGGAATAATAACAGGAATAATAGATGAATAAGAATTCTACTAGAAAATTGTAAGATATCAGACTATTAAAGAACAACAAAATGAAGGGAAGGAAACTAGGCTCATGGATTCCCAGTGTCAAAATTGTAAAGATGTCAATTCTCCCTACATCAACCCCAAGAATCACAGCAATCTTAACTAAAAGGCTTTTAGAAAATGTTTTGGTTGGTTTGGGTTGGGTGGGTGGCTTAGTTGGCTAAGCATCTGCCTTCAGCTCAGGACATGATCCCAGGGTTCTGGGATCAAGCCTAATGTCGGGGCTCCCTGCTCAGTGGGGAGTTTGTTTGCCCCTCCCCCTCAGGCCCTTTCCCCCATAAGTGCTCTTTTTCGCTCTGTCTCTCTCAAATAAATAAATAAAATATTTTTTAAATGTTTGGGTTTTAGTAGATCTTAAAAGTTCTCATCAAAAGAAAAAAAAGGTTTTGCAATTACTTATATGAGAGATGTAAATTAGATTTATTGTGGTGATCATTTCATAATGTATACAAATACCAAACCATTATAGTGTACACCTAAAACTAATATAATGTTTTATGCCAATTATACCTCAAGTTAAAAGTAAAAATAATTTCAAAATTTGAGGTTTTTAAAGAATATTTGGAACCTAACAATCTGTTCTAAAATTTATATGGAAATGCAAAGGCCAAGAGTAGCCGAGATAATTTTGAGTAAGAACAAGATGAGAAGACTTGTTCTGCCAGAATTAGGATAGTGCAATATTGTGAAAAAATAGAAAAAATGAATAATATGAAGCAAAATAAAGAGCTCAGAAACTGACTCACATCAGATGGCAAACGAGGCACTAATGAGCAGTATAGAAAAGCAGTCTTTTCAATTAATGGTTCTAGAAAATTGAGTATCCTAATGGGAAAAAAAAAAAAATCAAACCTCATCTCAATTTCAGATGGATTCTGGAAATGGAGAAAGAACTCCTATAAGACTTACCTGCCCATAGATAATAACCATAAACTTTAGACAAAATATAAAGGACAACTTCTCTGAATGTGCAGGAAAAAAATCAAAGGCAAACAAACACAAAGGGACACACTTGGAAGAGGGGTACAGCACCAGGTATTTCCCATTTTCACAGCTTTGTGCCTGTAACATTTCTTGCATGTGTATAATACACAAGAACAAGAGTGCCTCTGGCAACCTGTTCCCATGGTTAAAAACCAGAAACGACCCCCATGCTCATCAACAGGAGAGTATAAGCAAATACACTATGGTATATTTATATCATTGAATATCTAGGATGAATAAACTCAGTGATATCCAGTACTATTGAATCCATACAATATGATTAAATGAAAACAGTTCATTAATAGATATTATATTAAAAATTAAAATAAAAATGTTCTTTTAAAGGATACATATAAATAAATGAAAAACTATATAGCTAAATTTAAAAAAAAAAACAAAGGAATGAAAATCGTTACATTGGGTTAGGGGAGGCAAGTACATAGTTCACTGGGGAGATCATTTGGTTTGATGTAGGTTTACCGGCAGATTTTATTTTGAGTGGTGGATTCATTGTTACCTTATTAAACAAACAGACCATTGAGGGAGCAATCAGGGGAGCATGTCAAAAATCTGGTGGGAATTGGGATTATACCAACTTTGTGTTCTTGGAGTTCACAAAAGCAAGGTCGAGAGGGATAAGGGAAGAAAAGAGGGAAGGAGAGAGGTGGGATGGACAAGGAACATCTCTTGTGTTGAGGGAACAGAAAGACCGAGATTAGAGGTCACTGGTAGGAGACTCCCATTTAGCGACCCTGAGTGGGCAGTCAGAGAGAGGGTAGAGATTGGGGTCTTTCTGGGCCCGCAACTGAGGGGTGCTTGTGGTGGGAAGCCCACAGAGGGCGGGAAGGTGGATCGCAGCTGAGACCCAATCTGTGCTTGATAACCACAGGAGCCAGCAAGGGACTTGGGGAGACTACCTCTGAGGTGGGTTTGGAACGCCTTCCTGGGGAGAATGCCACGGGGCACTCCCTCAGAGGGGCGGTGGGGCATGGAGGGAGTCACAGAAGGTCTGAGGTAAGTAGATGGAATTAAGATTCTGTGCAGGAGTGGGCTGAGTCTTGTGCCAGGTCTCAGATTGGTGGTGCTGGTGGTGAGGGACATGGGCTTAATTCAAAGGCCATTCCTCCATTTTGGGTTGCGGGACTTTGGGCAGGTTACTCATCTGCTCTGAGCCTCAGTTCCCCAATTGCAAATGGCGGTCGGTAGGTCTCACCTTAGAGAGCTCTCCTAAAAAAGTGAGCTCGAAAGCAGACCCATCCTTAGACAGGAGACAATCTCGGGGGCAGGAACACTCAGGGAGCACGTTGGAAGGGAGGACAGTAAGACGGGGAGTTTGGAAAGCCCAAAGCATGGCTTCTTCACCACCCCTCTGGAGCACTTAAGGGGTACCCCCCTCTCTCAGCTTTGTTCCTTCTGGAAAATGACCAAAGCCCTTGGGGTGATGAAATTTACAAGTAACCCCACCACACCCGACGGCAGTCTCCTCACTTGCAAATGGGTTGGGATGAGATTTCATTACACAGGCCGCAGGGTACACCTGAATGGCCTCGCTCATTTCGGGGTTTGTCTCCCTCATATTTCAAGAAGCTCTTGTCCTTTGAGGGGTAAATGTCTCCCTGCTTTGAAGAACGTCTTGGGATCTGAAATCAATGCTTTGTGAAGTTGTCTGTCTTGGATTATTTGCATTGTCTTTTTTTGCCCCCCTTAGGTGTTTTTTGGCGGGGTGCAGGGAAGCGGGAGGGTGCGCCGTTTTTGGTTTCGTTGTTCTTGCTCTGTTATCTACGTAAAGCTCCTTTTGGAAAATGCTAGCCTGCCCCAGCACTGCTAAGGAGGGATGAGGAAAGGTGTGTCCCGAATTGATTTGTCTAGTCCCAGTTTCCAGGTACGGCAGGAGCAGTGAGAAGAAAGGGACAGACATCTCAAAAAGATGAACATGTAGCAGGAGCCAGTGAAAGGCCGCTTGCGCTGCTGTTGGCTCCTGCTGTGCCTGAATCAAGGCCTCTTTCGTCTCCTCGGCTTTCTGTGGACTCCAGATTTGGGGTTTGCCCCCTTTGGGGGGCCGATGGGACAAGAGCTAGGGAGCCCGAGGACTGTGACAACAGCCCAAATGAGGTAGCTTTTGTCACAGTTTGCTCATGTCCTCCTTTAACCGGACAAACAGGCTGTATTACCTTTCTACGCAGGTCTGAAACCTTCTGAATTCTTTCATTACACTTGCTTCAGACCAGAACCCCAAAGTTGTTCCGCTGTCGCTGCTAGCGTGCCCAGGTGCAAAGACTTCGTCTCTAACTGCCAGTAAAGGTGGCACCTTTACTGCCCAGTCACTTTCTTCTGCTCACCTCTTGGTCCCCCACTAGTGGACTTTCTTTGCTGTGGTTCACCAACTCTGTGGTTCTAGGAAAATGTGTTCGGCTCTGTGAAAATCCAGTACGGGAGTGGGGACAGAAAGGATGGAGGAAAATGATTTAGTTCATTCTGATCCCTTGTCTTCCTTTGGGAACAAGATAGTCTCTCCTCTTTTGTGGAAGAGAAAGAGAAAGAAAGCCCGTCGGTCTGGTGTTGCCAAGGTTTTGTTGTTTGTTTTTTGGTTTTGTTTATTTATTTATTTATTTTTTAAATTCCCCAACAACCTCATTGCTGCCTCCTAGTGAAAGCTTTAGAACTGAAAAAAAGACCACTGACTGGGGAGGACTTCAGGGGGAAAAATAGAAACTGAATTTATACAGACTCACACACTTTTTCGGATAGAATCTGCCTCTCAGTTTCTGGCCAGACAGATTTGTGATCACGGGTATGAAGCGGCTACAAGGAAAATGCAGAGCCCACGCCGCCTCTACTGCTCAAGATACAGGCTTCTTTGGTTGATCCCACTCAAGAGCAAACCATATAAAGCCCACTGAACTTAGAATTCTCATTCAGTTTATTTCACCTTCACTTTTCACTCACACACACTATTTCCTATATCTTGGTATTTTTCATCTTTAGGTTAAAAAAAAAAAAGGACAAAAATATAACCTCATCTCAATTGAAGCATAAGATCCGTGGACTTTAAAACTGAATTTACATTTTGGCACATAAGAAAGACGACGGCATAAAAACTTTGTGAAAAGCTCAGCCAGAATCAGAGGAGAGGTGCGAAGCCTGGTTCACAGCACCAGGGCCGCCGTGCCTGCCTTCACTCCCAGCGTACTGCGAGGGCCCTGCCTTGGTTGGGAAGGGCGTAGGCCAAGGCTCTTCACCCACTGAAAACCGAAATTGAAAACCAAATCTCTCCTATTTTGACATGTGTGAAATTTAATTTGGTGACTAGGCAAACAAACACACAGGAACTATTTTCTTTTTAGGTATGGAAAGCACCTTTGTTTTCTACAGTTCAGCCTTCTTGGGTTTAAAAACTTTCAAATTTGGGTCGTTTAATATCACGAAACAGGCAATACCGCACAATTTATAAAACTATATCCAAGGAAGCTTATGTATTTTACTTTCTGTAAGACGTTCTAACATAAAAGCACACGTTTCAATCGCATGTATGAACATTTTTCCCCCATGGTAATAATTTATTACAATAAATTTTTTAATGTAAATTTGCAAAGAGCAGATTATACTTTAACTCACCAATATAAATATCTTTTCTCAGTCCTTATCTGTATATGTGAAGATAACTTTCATTAGATTCAACTTTATCCACAATGTTTAGTGAATAACAGTTTTTCAAATTTTGCATCCCCACACGTATGTTCTTCATATGACAGTGTATAATATTTTTGTCTCAAACCTACTATACAAGTTGGGTTGAAAGCTCGGGGATGATAATTTTGTAGTTTATCATCACAAAACAGTATATTTAATATTCTAGTCTATGTAATTACACCTGCTAGTGTTTTAAAGTTACTCCACCCAGAGTCTGTGAATGACCGGGTGGCTTTACAGGGCTTGTAAAGGAAAATGGTTCTAGAGAAATCAGCCCAATTGTTTCAGCAATACAAGGGCATACAAAGTAAACATTTGTAAATAAGATACTGTAAGAAAAATACAGACTCCCATACATTCCACTGTTGGCTCACATTTCTGTATGTCACAGCAACTAAAATGAAAGCAATAATCACTATTCTTAAAATAAGTACTAAAACAAGCCTAACTTTTAAATATATCTGATGGCCCCAAACAGTTTTTATTTAAGTTCACAACTACAATCAGTGCCTTGTGTCTGTGTGTCTGTGTATGGGATGAACATACATCCCGGGGAAGTCTTAAAGAGTTAACTACTTACAGAACTTCCTGCTTGCACACACCACATGGCTAGGTCCCATCCTAACTGCCAAAGAAAGGAGGCAAGCGAGTTCTCCCTGAAGGACAGGCCAACTTGTGAATAAAACCTCCAGACCCATCATGCTATGAGTGTGCTGCAGCATACCGAGAAGTGATAAAAATATGCAAACAAAACCATGCTTTTTTTTTTTTTTTTGCATCCTGTCAATTATGAGGAAAAAACTGCTCTTTCTAAAGGAAACTGAGCTTAACAGCATAAAGCTATTTCAGTACAGAGTGATTGGTATGTTTCACTTTGTTCTTTCGGAGCGACGTTTGACACTTACTGATTCTGAACACCTTCTCCCTATCTGTGCATTTAAGTGAGATAGTGTTAAGTTAACTGTACCTTAAAGAGATCAGCGTAAAGGTGGCTCTGTCGACCAGAACAG
The DNA here is from genome assembly GCF_963455335.1 of Martes martes. Lineage (NCBI taxonomy): Eukaryota > Metazoa > Chordata > Mammalia > Carnivora > Mustelidae > Martes > Martes martes. The sequence goes on from NC_137890.1 coordinate 15,190,411, forward strand.
AAACAAAACAAAACACTCAGATTTTTTCAAAGAGCTCAACAGTCAGCCAAGGATGCCTATTCTCACCCTGGGCGAGCTCCTTTCCGAAAGGGTTGCCAAGAGCACGCTCAGTTCCTCCTGAGTTATTTTTCACTTCACTACCTCTGACTGGGTACGTCACCAGCGCAAGAAAATGCGGGCAGCATCTGTTGCCAGTAACATCTGGACCTCCAAGGAAAATGAGCATTCTTCCTAGGAAAAGTCTCCAACATTTTCTAGAGCGCGTCCCCTCTTCTGCCGTCGTTGGAGAGGCTCTCCTCCTGCTGCGCGCCTCCTTCCTCCTGGCAGAGGAACCCAGAGCCGCGACCAGGGCCGGGGTAGCCGGGATGACACCAGGGGTTGCCAGCACCAAACAGTGCGCAGACTCCGCGGCGCGCTCCTAGTTCTCCGCTCGCCTCAACCTGCTCTCCAGTGAATGGGGTGGGAGGAGGAGTATGGAGGGGGCGGAGGGGATCCAGTTTAATTCGCGGTCCTGGGGGTGTGGGAGCGGGAGGAGGCTCCGCTGGTCCCTCCTCCCTCCTGGAGTCTTGGGCTCCACCTCCTCCGCATGCCCCCAGATATACACACACTCAGTCGCGGCCGGACATGCACACCCCGCGCCGGCTCCGGGCGCGCGCACACGCAGGTAGCCACACTCACCTGAGCCCGTGCGCGGGGCTCCCGCCGCCTCGGGAGCGGCGGAGTGGCGGCCTGGGCCAGGAAGGGGCCCCCTGTGCTACGGGAGTGGGGGAAGCGGGAGCAGCCCCAGCGCGGACCTGCGAATAGAGGTGATGGCGCGTTTTCCTTAAATCCCCTCCTCCAGCACCTCCGCCCAGCGCCCGCTCGGCTCGGGCCGGAGAAGCCGGGAGAGCGGGGCCCCGGGCGCGGCGCACACGCGGGCGCACGCAGCCAGGCGAGCGCGCCGGCGCAGGAAACTTGGTTGAAGTTAGTTGCAAGTGCCGGGCGGCGGCCGGGAGGAGCCAGGAGGGGACGCGGCCGGGATCCGGCCCGCCGCGCCGCACCGCGGCAGCGCCGCCCTCCACGCCCGGCGCTCCCCGGGAGCCCGAGTCGGCCGGTGCCCCTGGAGGAGCTCAGAGCGAGCGGAGCCGGCATGGCCCGGGGGACTACGGGACGCGGCGCCTCGGCGAGCCGGAAGGATTTCCCCTGAGGCCCAGCGACCCCAGGCTTGCTCAAGCCTCCAGCCTCCTTCCCGGACCGGCAGCCGGAGAGGAAGACCCGCGAGGCAGGTGCTGGGGCGGCCGACATCTCCCCCCCCCGAGCCCCCAGCCGATCGGGGGTGGGGGGGATTCCCACCGGCGAGCCCTGCCGCGAGCCAGGAAGACCGGCCGGTGCTGCTGTATTTGTATTTATAACCGCTGCTGAGCTCTGCGTTCCCTTGCTGCGCCCGGACCCTCCTCCGCCTCCCCCTCCTCTTCCTCCTCCGGGGCCACCTCCCCTCCTTCCCCACCCCCATCTGCTACTGTCAAATGAGAAAGTCACCGAGGAGAACCCAAACACTCCAGCCGCCGAGGGCCCCCTTTGGCACTTGGCAGCACGCGGCGGCGGGCTCCTCGGCTCAACTTGGTGGGGTCCTCGCGACGCAACTTTCCGAGCTGCTCTGCGTTTGAGAGAAAAAAGACCGAGGACGAGGAGAGTTGTACGGGGCAGCGACTACCCGCGGGGAGTTCGCGAGCCAACGCAGACGGAGAGGAAGGACAAAAAGAAAGCAAAGGGCCCACTGCCACCGTGGGGTGGGGGCAGCGCCGAGAAGTTCCTGTGCCCCCGAGAGGATCTTCCCGGGCGCCCGGGGACCAGGGAGGCCCGGGGCGCGGCGCGGCCCTGGGCTCAGCCCCCAGCCGCCTCTCCCCCGGCGGGAGCGACGCCGGGGCGCGAAGCTGGGCGCGGCGAGCGCGGGCAGGCCGAACGGGTCCCCGCGGACAGCCAACATTGATTTCCTCCGGGCGGAGGGCGACGGCCCGGGCGGCGGCGGCGGCGGGCTGCAGCCGCGGCACGGCGAGAGCATGTCCAAGCCGGTGGACCACGTCAAGCGGCCCATGAACGCCTTCATGGTGTGGTCGCGGGCTCAGCGGCGCAAGATGGCCCAGGAAAACCCCAAAATGCACAACTCGGAGATCAGCAAGCGCCTGGGCGCCGAGTGGAAGCTGCTCACCGAGTCGGAGAAGCGGCCGTTCATCGACGAGGCGAAGCGCCTGCGCGCCATGCACATGAAGGAGCACCCCGACTACAAGTACCGGCCGCGGCGCAAGCCCAAGACGCTGCTCAAGAAGGACAAGTTCGCCTTCCCGGTGCCCTACGGCCTGGGCGGTGTGGCCGACGCCGAGCACCCGGCGCTCAAGGCGGGCGCCGGGCTGCACGCGGGCGCGGGCGGCGGCCTGGTGCCCGAATCGCTGCTCGCCAACCCCGAGAAGGCGGCCGCCGCCGCCGCCGCCGCCGCCGCGCGCGTCTTCTTCCCGCAGTCGGCCGCCGCCGCCGCCGCCGCCGCCGCCGCCGCGGCCGCCGGCAGTCCCTACTCGCTGCTCGACTTGGGCTCCAAGATGGCAGAGATCTCGTCGTCGTCGTCCGGCCTCCCGTACGCGTCGTCGCTGGGCTACCCGACCGCGGGCGCCGGCGCCTTCCACGGTGCGGCGGCGGCGGCTGCAGCGGCGGCGGCGGCCGCCGGGGGGCACACGCACTCGCACCCCAGCCCGGGCAACCCGGGCTACATGATCCCGTGCAACTGCAGCGCGTGGCCCAGCCCCGGGCTGCAGCCGCCGCTCGCCTACATCCTGCTGCCGGGCATGGGCAAGCCTCAGCTGGACCCCTACCCCGCGGCCTACGCCGCCGCGCTATGACCCCGCGGGGCCGCCTCGCGAGGACCGGTGTGCACACGTGTACATATGTATAGGTACGAGCTCCGCGGCCTCCCCGTACGCCCTCCCGCGACGGGGGCCCCGGGTTGTATGTACATAAGATGTATAGGTGCAGGCAGAGGCAGAGATGCCAGTCGGGGCGCGAGTGGCAGAGCGCGCGCGTGCTCGGGCGAGTGTGCGTGTGGATTCACAGGATCGTTTCAGACCGCACTTCGGCAGCCCATTTTAAGGAGGGCGGTTGCATCCGACAGCGGTTGATGTTTGCTTTGCACTTCGGAACCTGTTGCGTTTGGGCCCAAGGAGGTGGAGGAGTAACTTTTTTTTGACATGTTGGGCTTTCCAGTTTTGTTTGTTGGAAGTTAATTGTCGGTTTTGGTTTTGTTTCTCATTATCTTGTTTTTTGTTTTGTTTTGTTTTGTTTTTTGGGGGGGGTTATCCCCCTCCTGGTCTGTGTCGCATGCACTCTGTTCAAGTGTTAGGTCTGAAATGGCTGGCACACGGGAAAAGCTGATCTGTGTCATTAGTTTCTCAGAGCGATACGGCTCCGAGCGGCCTTGCTCCCCATTTGTACTTTTTGACTTTGCAAATCTCTGTTCTCTCAAGCAGAACTCACAGACCGGATCCATTCTTGACCAGTGACCGGCTCCAATCTGGCCTTTTGTATGTGAGATGATCACGCTTTCTTTTGTTTATCACGTCATATGCAAATGAGAGCGAGAGCTCTTAAGAGCAAGGAATGCAAACAAGAAATCTGTGCGAGATGAAAAGTTGTCAATTCGATTTTATACCTTAAAACAACAACAACGACAACAACTGATGTCTCCCTGAGTCCACTTGCTCGGATTTCTGACACAGTTTACAGAAAGATAAAAGGCACTGTGTTCCTATTTTCCCCTTATGGCTGAGTTCACCTTAAGATTGTAAATGTGTATATGTCCGTGAAAACATGGAGTCTGAAAATGTGTTATTTGCGTTGCCCTAAACTTGAGTCGGTTTTAGACTCTAAAGCATTTGAGCAAATGTCAAAGTTAACTTTTAAAAATTGCGGGACTATTTCAGAATCGCAATTTTATCTAAGATTAAATCAGACTTTTTTCGTCTGAGTGGTAATGATATATTTATTACTTAGCAAAACTGAAAAAAAAAACAATTGTTTGACAGATGTCTCTGATTTTCAGCTAGCATTTCTTCACCAACTTGAACCGCTTAAATGTGTTTTGGAGTTCCTTCCCTAATTAGCTTATTTTTTAGATTACCTGCAATTCATTTGCAAATTATGATAAAACACATTTTAGAGAAAAGAACCTCAACTATAGCTTTTTGTTTCTTTTTAAATGTATATATTTTTGACTAATGTTTGTGAATGAAGTTGGCTAACATGTATTTAGTTTCATTTTGACTTTATGTAATATAAAGTTTTAAAAAGTTTAAGTATTGGTTTTAACCTTTATGTGTAAATGGTTTTCTTGTGTGATCTTCTAATTTAATATTAGACGTCTAAACTATATCTGTAAATTAGAATCCGACTATCACTCTGTTCATTTTTTTTGAACAAAGAGTTTAAATAAAGCCTGAACCAGGGAAAAGAGAAAATCCTCTATTTCTTGTTGAGTTCCTAACAAGATTTTTATCTGAATTGCCCTTACGTGCCTGGTCCAGGTGAAGTGTAAGGTATCCTCCAAAGGCAGCCTTTGTTTCACTTTTGAATAGATTTACTAGGAAATCTAAATCAAGCCATTGTTATTCAGAGCCAAAAACCTGATTTATCACATTTTTAATCGTGAATAGGAAAGAAGATAAAAAAAAAAAAAAAACCCAAGTAGTTGTATTATCTTGGGGGGGAAAAAAAAAAGGGCATTCATGAACCAGTAGAACAGAGCCCATTGAAAACATCCAGACCGTTCAAAGCATTTCACGAGTTTCCAGTAACATTTTAAGAGAGGAAAGTTGCCTGACCACTTTATCTTGTTAGTGGGAGAGCCCCACCACTTAAGTCAGTGTAATGTGTCCATGTATCTT